>NW_024352787.1:24155081-24610759 GCF_902729225.1 Pteropus medius
ACACAAGATTTAAATACGATCCAGAGTCTCATAATACCCATAAGAAAACCACATTTCATAAGAAAATCACTCATTACATAGAAAAACAAAAAAATCTCAATATAAGTAAGAAAACACAATTAACAGATGCTAATAGTGAGATGATGATGATTTTAGAATTACATGATAAGGATTTATAAGCAACCTTATCATGTAATTCTAAAATTCATAAATGTGTTCCCAATAGCAATAACAAACACACTTGAAATAAATGAGAACGTAAAAAGTCTCATAAAAGAGAAAATATAAAGAAAAGCCAAATAGAAATTTTAGAACTGAAAAATATTATAAGCAAAAAAAATACCCAAAGGACAAGCTCAACAGCAGAATGGAGAGGACAAAGGAAAGAACTGAATCAATGAACTGGCAGGTAGAACAACAGAAATTACCCAATATGAATAAAAGAGAGAAAACAGACTTAAAAAAAAAAGAAAAAAGTTCATCAGTTATTCAAATAGTTAAACTCAGAATTACTATATGCTAGCAATTCCACTCCTAAAATATACCTAAAATACCTAAAAGCGAAAAAAATAAGCATATTTGTATACTCACGTTCTTAGTGGTATTATTCACAGTAGCCAAAAGGTGGAATAACCCAAGTGTACATTAACAGATAAATGGATAAACAAAATGTGGTTCATACATACAAAAGAATACTATTCAGCCTTAAAAAGGAATAAATGTCTAATAATATTGTAACATGGACCTTGAAAACATCATGCTAAGTGAAATAAGCCAGTCATAAGAAGACAAATTTTGTATGATTCCACTTATATAAAACATCTAAAATAGGTAAATCATAGAAACAGAAAGTAGATTATTATAAAATCCCAGGAGCTGAGGGGAAGCGGAATGGGGAATTATTGATAAAAAGGTACAGAGTTTCTATTTGGAGAGATGAAAATGTTTGGAAAATAAATAATAGTGATGGTTACACAACATAAACATATTTAATGCCACTGACTTGTGCATTTAGAAATGATAAAAATGGTAAATTTAATGTTAAATATGGTTTTCTAAATAAAAAATAAAAGCACAGTAATAAAATAAAACTAAAAGATTAAACTTGAATAAAAAATGAACACAGTCTCAGGAATATTAGGACTATAAACAAAAGATCTAACATTCTTGTCTTCTGAGTCCCTTAGAAAGAGAAGAGAAAGAGGGTGGGCCTAGAAAGTTTTAAAAAAAATTATGGCTGAAAATTCTCCAAATTTGGCTAAAGACATAAATCTACAGATTCAAGAATGAGAGCCCTGCTAATAGGATGAACCCAAATAAATTCACACCAAGACACATCATAGATCAACTTCCAAAAACTAAAAGACAAAGAGAGAGATCCTGAAAACATCCAGAGGGAAATAATGCATTACTCATACTATGGGAGAAAACAATTTAAATGAGAACAGTTTTTTATCACCCCCATCGGAAATGATAGACGTAAGAAGGAAGTGCCACAGAATTTTTCAGTGGCTGAAAGAAAAGAACTACAATCCAAAATTCTATATCCAGAAAAACAGCCTGAGGGAAACCAGGACATTATCTCAGAATAAGGACAGATAAGAAAATTTTTCATGAGCAAGCCTGTCCTTCAAGAATGGCATATGTAAATTCTCTACACAGAAAATGATGAAAGAGAAAATCTTAAAACATTAGGAAGAAAAAGACACAGAAAAAGCAAAAATATGAATAAATATAAGACTTTCCTCTGTTCTTCAGTTTTCTATATTATGTTTGACTACTGAAACAAAACACTGAAAAATGTGATTCTCAATGTATATAAACATGTTAAAACAAATTATCTATTAAATGAGAGAAGGTAAAAGAAGGTAGGGTTTCTATACTTTACATAAACTGGTAAAATGTCAAAACAAATAGATTGCAATAAGTTATGGGTGGGTAATATACACAGAGCAACTACTAAAAAAATCTATACAAAGAGAAACAGTCAAAAACATTATAAAAAACAAACTGAAATTCTAAAGAATGTTCAAGTAACTTATAGGAAGTCAAGAAAAAGAAAACAAACGAGAGTCGAGGCAACAAACAAAAGAAAAAAAGGCAGGCATAAGTCTAATATATCAATAATTACCTTAAAAGTAAATCAAGTAAATACAATATATTAAAACAGATTGATAAAATGGATTTTTAAAAAAGCATGACTCAACTACATGCTATATATATAAAACTCACTTCAGCTGGAATGATCTAAATAGGTAGAAAATAAAAACATGAAAAAGGTATATAATGAAAACAGTCAAAAGAAAATAAGAATCTCTGAATTAATATCAAATAACAGACTTCAGAACATAGAACATTAACAGGAATCGAGAGAAACATTACATGATAAACAGGCATTCCACCAAGAAAATATAATTCTAAATGTGTATGTGCCAAACAACAGAGTTGCAAAATGTAAGGCAAAACTGATAGAACTGAAAAAAGAAACAAATACAATTATAGCTGAAGACTAAAACATCCCTTTCAAAACATTGATAGAGCAACTAAACAAAACTCTCAAAGGAAGTAAAGGAGTTCTACAACACTGTCAACTATCAGGACCTTATCAACATTTCTAAAACATTCAATCTTTACAAGCAGAATACATTTTGTTTTTAAGTGACTACAGGGAAAAAAAATATCAAAATAGACCATATCCTGGGCCATAAAACAAAATTTAAATTTAAAAAAACTGAAATCATACATGTTCTTTGACCACAATGGAATTAAAGGAGAAATAAATAACAGAAAGATAACAAGAAAAAAACTCAAAAACATGGAAACTCTAAAACGCACTTGACAAATAATCCATAGGTCAACAAAGAAGAAGGCTCAAAAGAAATTATACAATGCCCTGAATGAAAATGAAATTACAAAATATCAAATTTATGGTAGTCTAAATTGTTCTAAGGGAAAATTTATAACAATAAATGCTTACAATAAAAAAGATGAGATTGATGTCAAAAACATGGCACAGAGAAGTCCCTGGATCTCTCCCCTTGAAACAACTATAAGCTGAACATCTAAAACTCAAAAGAAAACACCCAAACTTCACACCAGCATATCTGAGCGAGAAATCTGCCTATAAGAGATACCACAAGTCAGAACCCCAGGAGTCAGGCGGTGGACTGGGAGAAACAAAGAAGCTGCCTCTTCCAGTCGGAACTCCCTATAGGAGAAGGGGGATGAGAGAAGGTATGGTGGGTTCCCTGAACAGCCCTGCCTGGGAGAGCTGTAAGCTCCATGCCGCCTGCAGCAGTACCCAGAGTTCAGAGCAGAAAGCAGACAAGTGGGGATGGCAGAGAAGAAGAGACGGCAGAGAAACAACATTGATTATCACCAGCCACAGTTGCAAATGATATGAACTGCAGCCCCCATCTCCCAATCCAGAGGGTCCCTCCCCCCATATCCTCTGAGATCGAATACCACAGAGCCCCAGGAGACTCTGAGCAAATACTACCGAAACTGTCACTAACACTGACAGGGACTTTGACTGAGGGTAGTGAGCAAGATTGAATATCTATAAGGAAAAAAAAGGCATTATTAAGACTTTATATAAAGCAGGGATCCAAGAGGCTTAGATGCCACCTACTGGAAACCAAAAGGAAAACGCCTTCTTTACAACAACCTAAAGAGAGACCTTTATATAATAAATCTTTCTGGAAAAAAAAAAGCAGAATACAATTCCATTAATGCCCAGGCGGAAAAATGGCCCATTAAACACCATGAACAACCAAGTGACAAGGCATTTCAGAAAGAAAGAGAAAAATCTCCAGAAAATAAGCTTACAGACATAGAAATATGCGACTTAAATGACAGGGAATTCAGGATAGTACTTCTGAAAAACTCAATTAAATCCAAAACAATTCATATCAACAATTTCAGGAACTGAAAAAACAACTAGATGAGCAGAATGAGTTCTTCAGCAAAGAGATTGACACACTCAAAAAGAATCAAATAAAACTTCTGGAGATGCAGAACACACTGAACGAGATTAAAAATGAAATAGCAAGCTTGAGAAATAGAGTCGATCAAATGGAAGAAAGGTTCAGTAACACTGAAGACAGAAATCTAGAAATAAATCAGAAAGAAGAAGAGAGAAACTGAAGAATGAAAAATAATGAAAGAGAAACTCAAGAACTAGCTGATATCAGGAAAGGAAACATAAGAAT
This sequence comes from Pteropus medius, assembly GCF_902729225.1. Taxonomy (NCBI): domain Eukaryota; kingdom Metazoa; phylum Chordata; class Mammalia; order Chiroptera; family Pteropodidae; genus Pteropus; species Pteropus medius. The sequence goes on from NW_024352787.1 coordinate 24,159,293, forward strand.
AATGGGCATTCTCTAAGGGGAGGAAAAGGGGCAAGGATTACAAAGCATTTTCATTTATTATTATTATTATTATTATTATTATTAATTATTATTACTATTATTATTATTATTATTTATGCCTGCAGCACTGGGTCTTCCTAGGTGGTCTCCCATCCAAGTACTAACCAGGCCCGACCCTGTTTAGCTTCCAAGATCAGACATCGAGCTTGTTCAAGGTGGCATTGCCATAGGCCATGGACCATGGCTCCACTGGGGCACAAACCCAGGACTTTGTGCTTGTAAAGCAGACATGCTAACCGCTACAATATAAAACCATGTCCAGAAAGCATTTTCAGCCAAATAGTTGACGAGAATTTCCCAAATCTAAGGAAGGAACTGGAGCTTGGAATTCGAGAAGTCAACAGAACGCCCAATTATCTCAGCCCAAAAAAGGCCTTCTCCGAGACATATTGTATTAAAATTATCAAAAATCAATGACAAAGAAAGAATTCTCAGGGCAGCTAGGGAGAAGAAAACGGTAACCTATAAAGGAAAACTCATTAGATTATCATCAGACTTCTCAGCACAAACCTTACAAGCCAGAAAGAAGTAGAATCAAATATTCAAACTATTAAAAGACAGGAACTACCAGCTAAGAATAATGTATCCTGAAAAGCTCTCTTTTAGATATGAAAGAGAATAAAGACCTTTCCAGATATATAAAAAATTGAGAAAATTCTCCACTATAAGGTCTGCATTACAGGAAATACTGAAAGAGGTCAGGTCACCTAAAACAAAATAACAAAAAAATATATATATATATAATTAAGGGTAAGGTGACTAGCAGGCAAATAGAAGCAGAAGAGTGCAGCCCTTACTAAGAACAGGGCATTATAAACCTAAACGATAAGAAGAGATTTGCTATACCAAGACAGTAATGAATGTTCAGCATTCATAGAGACAAATTGAGACAACAATGACTGAAAAAGGGAGGATTCAAAGATCCAAATTCGCAAAGAGGAATGTAGATAAGGCACGCGCAGAAGAAAATGGACTGTATATATGTATAACTACCGTTTTCATATTCGTAATGGTTAATCACACACCAAAGATTTAGAACTGAAGCATATAATATAAAACAAGAAGGACCAAATGGGAAACCCACAAAAGTTAACCAAGATTTAAAAAACACACACAGACACACAAGGACAAGGAAGCAATGGAAAAACCAAGCTACCAGAAAGCAAAACACAAAATGGCTATAAGAAGACTTCATATTTCAATAATCACCCTAAATGTAAATGGACTGAACTCACCAATAAAAAGGCACAGAGTTGCAGATTGGGCCAAAAAGCAAAACCGAACCACACACTGCCTCCAGGAGACACATCTCAGTTCCAAAGACAAATACAGTCTCAAAGTGAAAGGGTAGAAAATGATATTTCAAGCAAAGAGCATTCAGAGAAAAGCAGGAGTAGTGGTACTAATATCGGACAAAATAGACTTCAAAATAAAAAAGGTAAAGAAAGATACTGAGGACACTTCATAATTGCAAAGGGAATCATGCACCAAGAAGACATAACACATTAATATCTATGCTCCCAATCAAGAAGTCCCGAAATATGTAAAGCAATTACTAACAGAACGAAAGGGAGAAACAGACCAAAACACTATTGTAGTAGAGGACCTCAATACCCACTATCGGATATGGACAGATCATCCAAACAGAAAATCAATAAGGAAATAACATCCTTAAATGACACATTAGCCCAACTGGACAAAATTGACATTTACAGAGCCTTTCATCCCAAAACAGCTGCTTCTACATTGTTCTCTAGTATACATGGAACATTCTCAAGAATCGACCACTTACTAGAGATAGCCTCAACAAATATAAGAGGGTTGAAATCATACCAATCATATTCTCTGATCATAATGTTTTGAAACTAGAGATCAACTGCAAAAAGAAAGCAGGAAGAACCACAAATACATGGAGATTAAACAATGAATGATAACGATCGTACAACATATCAAAACTTTTGGGACACGGCAAAAGTGGTCATAAGAAGAAAGTTCATATTATTACAGGCCTATCTCCAAAAACAAGAACAAGCCCAAATAAACAACCTAATGCTTCATCCTAAAAAAACTAGAAAAGGAAGAACAAATGAAGCCTAAAGTCAGCAGAAGGAAAGAAATCATCAAAATTAGAGCGGAAATAAATGTAATTGGAAAAAAAAAATAGAAAAAATAAATGCAACGAAGAGCTGGTTCCTTGAGAAAGTTAATAAAATTGACAAACCCCTGGCTAGACTCACTAAAGAAAAAAGAGAAAAGACACAAATAAACAAAATCAGGGATGAAAAAGAGAAAATTACAACTGACATCACAGAAATACAAAGAATCATACAAGAATACTATGAAAAACTACATAACACCAAATTTAATAACCTAGAAGAAATGGACCAGTACTTAGAAAAATACAACCTTCCTAGACTGAATCGAGAAGAACTGGAAAATCTAAATAGACCGATCAGCAGTCTGGAAATTGAAACAATCATCAAAAACCTACCAAAAAGTAAAAGTGCAGGACCAGATGGCTTTACCAGTGAATTCTACCAAACATTCAAAGAACATTTAATACCTATTTTCCTCAAACTCTTCCAAAAAATCGAAGAGCAGACAATACTTCCCAACTCATTCTATGAAGCTAATATTACTCTGATACCAAAACCTGGTAAAGATAATACCAAAAAAGAAAACTACAGACCAATATGTCTCATGAATACAGATGCAAAAATCCTAAATAAGATACTAGCAAACCGAATACTGCAACATATTAAAAAGATTATACACCACAATCAAGTGGACTTCATCCTAGAGGCACAGGGATGGTTCAACATATACAAATCAATTAATGTGATACACCATATAAACAAATTAAAAAATAAGAATCATATGATCATATCAATAGATGCAGAAAAAGCCTTCAACAAGATACATCATCCATTTATGATCAAAACACTAACAAAATCGGTATAGAAGGAAAGGACCTTAACATAATAAAGGCCATATATGACAAACCCTCAGCCAACATTATATTTAATGATGAAAAACTAAAATTTTTCCCTCTAAGACCAGGAACAAGGCAAGGCTGTCCACTATTGCCACTGTTATTCAATATAACACTGGAGGTCCTAGCGAGTGCAATCAGACAAGAGAAAGATATAAAAGGCATCCAAATAGGAAACGGAGAAGTCAAACTTCGTTTGACTTAATAATCCTGCTTAGCGAAATAAGTCACTATTTGCGGATGACATGATTCTCTATATAGAAAACTCTAAAGACTCCACAAGAACACTACTAGAAACAATAAGCAAATACAGTAAAGTCTCTGGATACAATATCAATGTTCAGAAATCTATAGCTTTCCTATACTCTAATAATGAATTATCAGAAAAAGAAGTGGAAAAAATAATTCCTTTTGCAATTGCAACAAAAAGAATAAAATACCTAGGAATAAATTTAACGAAACAAGTGAAAGACCTATATAATGAAAACTATAAGACCCTATTAAAAGAAATCGAAGAAGATACAAAGAAATGGAAAGATATTCTGTGTTCTTGGATTAGAAGAAGCAACATAATTAAAATGACGCATTACCTAAAGCATTATACAGATTTAATGCAATCCCCATCAAAATCCCATCGGCAATTTTTAAAGAAATAGAACAAAAAAAATCATCAGATTTGTATGGAAGTACAAAAGACCCTGAATTGCCAAAGCCATCCTGAGAAAAAAGGACAAGGCTGGAGGCATCACTCTGCCTGACTTCAAGTTTTATTACAAAACGACAGTAATCAAAACGGCACAGTATTGGCAGCAAAACACATATATAGACCAGTGGAACAGAATTGAGAGTCCAGAAGTAAATCCATGTTTATATGGGCAAATAATTTTCGACAAAAAAGCCAAAATCATATAGTTGAGAAAGGAAAGTCACTTTAATAATGGTGCTGGGAAAACTGGAAAGCCACCTGCAAAAAAATTAAACTAGACTGTTGTCTATCACCTACACCAAAATTAACTCAAAATGGATTAAGGACCTAAATATAAGACCTAAAACAATAAAATGCATGGAAGAAAACATAGGAACTCATCTCAAGGACCTTGTACTTAAAGAGGATTTTATGAATTTGACCTCCAAGGCAAGAGAAGTAAAAGCTAAAATAAATGAATGGTACTATATCAAACTAAAAAGCTTCTGCACAGCAATAGAAACCATCAACAAGGTAAAGAGACAATTATCCGAATGGGAAAATATATTTGCAATCAACGCCTCCGATAAGGGCCTAATATTCAAAATATACAAAGAACTCATACAACTCAATAACAACAAAAAAACAAATGATGCAATCAAAAAATGTGCAGAGAACCTGATCAGACACTTCTCTTAAGATACAGAAATGGCCAACAAACATATGAAAAGATGCTCAATATCGCTAGCTATTATGTAAATGCAAATCAAAGCCACAACAAGATACCATCTCACATCTATTAGAATAGCTATAATCAACAGGACAAGTAATAACAAATGTTGGAGAGGATGCGGAGAAATAGGAACCCTCATACACTGCTGGTGAGACTGCAAATTGGTACAGCCACTATGGAAAACAGTTATGGAGGTTCCTCAAAAAGCTAAGAATTGATCTACCATATGATCCAGCAATCTCTCTACAGGTGTTTACCCCAAAGACTTGAAAACCCATATCCAAAAAGATATTTGCACACTGATGTTCATAGCAGCATTATTCACAGTGGCCAGGACATGGAAGTAACCAAAGTGTCCTACGATAGATGATTGGCTAAAGAAGCTGTGGTACATATGTACAATGGAATATTACTCAGCCATAAGAAGAGATGAAATGCTGCTATTTGCGCCAACCTGGATGGACCTCAAGATAATCATGCTAAGCGAAATAAGCCAGACTGAAAAAGTTGAAAATCACATGATATCACTTATATGTGGGACATAAACCTAAAAACAACAAACGAACCAGATAAACAGAGACTAATGGACCTGGACAACAGACTAGTGGTTACCAGAGGGTAGAGGGGAGGGGGTGGGGGGGTAAAAGGGATTAAATACGTGGTCACAGAAAGAAATCTAACTATGGGAGGTGAAAGCACAATATAAATAAATAAATATATATATATATGTATATATATCTTACTGTTAAAATGTTCAGCTGAAGCTTACCAGATTTCATTAACCAATGTCACCATAAAAAATTAATTAAAAAAAAAAGACGGAAAGCAAAGACTTTCTATTTTATTTCATGAAGCTAGAATTACCCTGATAACAAATCGAAAGAAAATAGTACAAATTAAATCACTGACCACTATCTTTCATGAATATAGACACAAAAATTCTTAACAAAATATTAGCAAAACAAATTTACCAATATATAAAAAGAATTATACATCATAAACAAGTGGAGTTTATTCCAGAGATGCAAGCCGGGTTCAGTATTGAAAAATAAATCAATATAAGCCACATACTAAGAGGCTATAGGAAAAGAATCTCATTGCATATCAGTTGATGCAAAAAAAAAAAAAAATCACTTGACAAAATTCAGTATGCATTATGAAAACCAAGAATAGATGAAAATTTTCTCAACTTGATAAAAAAAAATTTACCAAAAACCCAACAGCTAATACCATACTTAGTGTGAGGAGACTGAATGCTCACCATCCCCTGCCCCCCCGTCGGGAGTGAGGCAAGGATTTCTACTCTCTCCATCACCTTCCACACAGCAGTATAAGTTCAAGGCAGCATGTAAAGACAAGTTAAGGAAACGACTAGCACTGAGATCAGAAAGGAATTGATAAAATTGGCCTTATTTGTAGATGACATGATTATGTACAAAATCCTAAGGAATCTACCCAAAATCTTCTTGAACTAATAAGTGAGTTCAGAAAATGTAAAGGTTTAAGAGCAACAAACAAAAATAAACTATGTTTCTATATAGTAATAATGGAAACCAAAATTGAAATTATAACATCATTTGTAATATCTCAGAAAAAACATGAAATATTTAGGTATAAATCTAATAAAACTTGTACAGGACTTATGCGCTGAAAACTACGAAATGCTGATAGAAAGATATCAAAAATAATCCAGTTAAATGGAAAAGCATACAGTGGTTATGGACTGGAAAGCTCAATAGAGCAGCTGTCAAGCCTCCCAAAATTAGCGTACAGGTTTAACATACCTCCTATCAAAATCCCATCAAGACTTTTGTATAACAAGATTATTCTAAAATTTATGTGAAAAGAAACTATAATAGGTAAAACTATTTTGAAAAAGAATAAAGTAGGAGGAATCACTCTACACAATTACTTACATAGCTATAGAAATCAATGCTATAAGGTACTGGCAAAGCGAGAGACATACAGATCAATGGAAGAGAATACAGAACTGAAAATTGTCGGACACAAGTGTAGCTAATGTTTTTAGTCAAAGTATAATTGGCATATAATGTCCTATTAGTTTTAGGTGTACATCATAGTGATTCAAATGTATATATATATATATATATATATATATATATATATATATATATATATATATATATACACACATTACAAAATGAACACTACAGTAGTTACCATCTATCACTATACAAAGTTGTTATAATATTGGCTATATTCTGTATATTGTATATTATATTCATACTACTTATTTATTTTATAACTGGAAGTTTGTTTCTCTTAATCCTCTTTACCTATTTTGCTTACCCCCAACCCCTATCCCCACTGGTAACCATCATTTTATTTTCTGTATCTGTTAGTCTATTTTGGTTTTGTTTTGTTTGTTTGTTTGTTTTTTAGATTCTACATATAAGTGAAATCATAAGGTATTTGGCTTCTTCTATGCAACTTATTTCATTTAGTATAATACCCTCTAGGTTATCACAAATGGCAAGATTTCATTCATTTTTATGGTTGAGTAATATTTCATTATACACACACACACACACACACACAAACAAACATATATACACAGATATATATACATATACACACAGATACACACACATATATACACATCTTCTTTAGCTACACATCTATCGATGGGCACTCATGTTGCTACTGTATCTTGGCTATTGTAAACAATGCTGCAATGAACACAGGAGTGCATATATCTCATCAAATTAGTGTTTTTGTTTTCTTCAGGTGAGGTAAATACCCAAAAGCAGAACTGCTGTTTCTATTTTCAACTTTTTGTGACACCTCCATACTGTTTTCCATGGTACCAATTTTTATTCTCGCCCACAGTGTGTAAATATTACCTTTTCTCCACATCCTTGCCAACACTTATTTTTGTCTTACTGACAGGTGTGAGGTAGTATCTCATTGTGGTTTTGATTTGCATTTCCCCGATGATTAGTGATGCTAAACATCCTTTCATTCGCCTGTTGGCCAGCTGTATGTCTTCCCTTGAAAAACTGTCTATTCAAGTCCTCTGCCTGTTTGTTATCTGGTTGTTCATTTTTGATATAAGTTGTGTAAGCTCTTTATAAATTTTAGATATTAACCCCTAATCAGATGTATAACTTTAAAAAGTTGCAAAAACAATTCAATGAAGGAAGAAAAGCCTTTTAAATATCCAGTGGCTCTAGCACACTGGATATTCATAGGAAAAAATAAATAAAAATAAAACAACATAAATCTTACACAAAAATAAACTCAAATTGGATTATGTCTGTAAATGTAAAATGCAAAACCATAAAATTCAAGAACACATGAAAGCAAATCATCAGGTCCTAAGATTTGGTGAAGAGTCCTCAGACATGACACCAAAAGCATAGACCATAAAAAAAAGATGATAAATTTGATTTCATCATAATAAAAATTTTTACTCTGCAAAGGACCTTATTAAGAGATTGAAAAAACAAACTCCATACTAAGAGAAAATATCTGTGAACCAGAAGTCTGACAAAGTATTTATATCTAAAATACATAAAGAACATTCAAACCTTCAACAGTAAAAAAAAAATCCAAAAGATATAGGCAAAAGACACGAATAAACATTTCATCAAAGAGGATATACAAATGGCAAATAAGCTCATTAAAAGATGTTCAACATCACCAGCCATTAGAGAAATACAAACTAATTATGATGACATATCATTACATACCTACTACAAATGCTAAATAAAAAATAGTAAAAATACCAAATCCTGGCAAGGACACTGATTTTTTCATACACTACTGGTGGGAATGTACAGTGGTATAATAACTCTGGAAAAGTTGGGCATTTCTTAAAAATTAAACATACTTATCATATTACCCAGCAATTGCAATTCTGGGCATTTATCACAGAAAAACGAAAACTTATGTCCACACAAAAATCTATAAATGACTGCTCTAAGCAGCTTTATTTGTAATAGCCCCAAACTAGAAACAACCAAAATTCCCTTAAAGGGAATGATTAAACAAATTACAATACAACCATACCATGGTATACTACTTAGCAATAAAAAGGAATGAACTATTGGTACAAACAACAATTTGGATGGATCTCAAGGACATTACACTGAGTGAAAAGGAGAACAATTTCAAAAGGTCATATACTGTATAATTTCATTTAGATAACATCCTTGAAATAACAAAATTATAGAAATGAAAAGTAGATTTATAGTTGCCAGGGATGGGCAGGGAAGTTAGGGTGGGTTTTACTTTCAAGGAGTAAAACCTTTGTGATGATGGCATAGTTCTGTATCTTGACTGCAGTGGTGGTTACACAAACTGCACATTTACAAAAAGACATAGAGCTATACATACACTGTACCTGGGGGAAAGTACCCTGGATCTCTCTATACTATCTCTGCAACTTCTTATGAATCTGTAATTGTTTCAAAATTTAAAAATAACAAAACGCAAGGAAACAGATTCAAATGCCTACACAACTTGTCAAAGGTATCACAAAGTAAGTCAGCAGCTCTTGAATCCTGATTAACTAGCTCCCATATTTTCATCTACCAACAGCACTGACTCTGATGTCTTCCCTCTCAAAATGATTTAATAAATAGAGCCAATGGTGTTGAAAAAAGAGGGAGAAAAGTCTACTTCAAATGTAAACATAAAAGTCAAATAAAACAGGCAAACTCAATTTTGCAGACAATTGAACATTAGTCATCCTGGATATATGGTTTATCTAATGTACCTTCCCTAGACAGTCTTAAGGTAAAAAAGAAGGAGGGAGGGAATGAGACTTGTATTTCACAGAATCCTTTGAAGTGGAAGAAAAATGTAATCCAATAAATATTGCTTTGGAGCTATACATGGAGTAGCGACCAATAAATACAGGGTTTACCTGGGGGCACTGTAATTCAAATGGCTCTGTTTACAGGTGTTTCCCCAGGTACCTGGGGTCGTTACTGCAACTGGGAGGGCATGGGCATCAGGCAAGATGATATACTCCCCTCCCCACCCTTGTTTAGTCACAAGCTCTTAAAAGAGAACAAACATTTAATTCCCTTGTAAAACAGATGAATGCTTTATAATTTACTAGCAGCTGCTGGCAGCAACACACTCTGCTCTCATATTCCTATTAAGCAAGCTGTGGCTGATTTATTAAAAGCTCAGATACATCAAAACAAATGACTGAGACATCATTATAGTACTATTTACAACCCCTTAATGGGGTTACGGGTAGGGGCAATGCAGTACAGACTGCAAACAGCTTCCCTTCTGTTAGGAGGAGCTGCTTCCCTTGGATGAGAGCTGCTACTCTCAGGTAAAAAGACCCAACCAAGCATGATGAGAAAGGGGGCAGGAACCCATGCCTGTGAGGGAATAGGGGCCCTCTGTGGCTTACAACAAACCAAGGAATCTATGACAAGATTCTGATAGCTCCTAACTGCCTATATGACAAAGTACAAATGGCTGCTCTGTCTTGTACCTCAGTTTCTCTCTCTGTAGAACCAGAAACTTCCTTCCCTCACCCTGACTTCTACTCTTCAAAATAAATCAAGGAGGAGGCAGGTCCTTGGAGGAAACTGAAGAATGGAACTGGGAAGAGGATTTCATGGTATTGGGTGGGAATAGGGGAAGAGCAGAGCTGTTTTCAAACACTAGACATGAAGTGCTGGGTCAAGCCTCTAAGTTCAGAGCGCCCAGCTTCCCTTTCTCTGTCTTCCCCCTTCATCTGCGGCTCCCTCCTTGCTCTCACGCTCATGTGTCTTTTGCTCAGCTTTCTACCCTTGCCCCATTGTAAAGCATAATCTGAGCAAAGGTTTGATTCTAGTCCTTTATTCTCTTGTATCAAAGTAAGCTCAAAGGTCCCCATTCCTAGTGGCACCAGCCTTCTGAAAAATAAATCAATCTGAAAGAGATTAAAAGGTAGGTCAGAGGAAGGCCTAGTGAACCCCCAGAGATGTACTGGTGCTGATGCCCAAGACAGGTCCCGCTTTAGATTCTATAGTGGAGGCAAGTAGATGCTGTACTCTGAAATCAACACATTTACAGTGAAATGTAGACTTCACCATGACCTATAAGGAATGACAGAAGCTGCTGGGGCCCAGCTTTCACCACATGGCTTTGTGAACTCCTCAAAGGCAGGAGACTAGTTCTTATTCCTCTCTGGACCCCCAACACTCAATCTGACACCTCAGAGACTCAGCATTAATGTAATGGCTAGGTGGAGAGCCAGAGGAGAGAAAGAGCAATTAGGGAGATCGTTTTATAAACTATATAAATGTCTAACCAAGGTACTGTATACTTGAAACTAATAAAATAAAAAATTTTAAAAAAGAATGAACACAGAAAGGAATGAACAAATAAACCTTCGTTCTACGGATCCAGTATTTTATAACTTTTTCATCTCTATATAGTATATTCTAGTAAGCCAATTTGAATAAAACAGCGGGGAGGGGGGTGTAAATGTAGTTCAAAGTGGCTATTCAAGTACTAGGTGGGAAAGAGGAGAGAAATTAGGGGAAGTAAGAGAAACACAAAATGACTAAGTTTCACGGCAAGGTTAAGAATTTGAGCTCTGCCACCCAACTGCCTAGATTCTAGTCTTACCTTAACTACTAGCTAACTATACGATATTGCTCAAATTTCATAGCCTTTCTCCTTAACTATAAAACGGGAATTTATAAAGCCTAGATCAGAAAGCTGCTGTGAGGATTAAATAAAACAACACCTGTAAAGTGCTTAGGATAGTACCTGGTACACGGTGAAAGCTCAAAAACCGTTACTATTTATTATCAATATCATGGATTCTGGACCCACTGCCAGGTACAAAATCAAGAAGGAATTAACAAAAGAAAGAAAATGATAAGACAAGTCCAGTGCCTTAAGTCTCTGCAAAGTCACCTTCCAAATACTGTTCTCAGATATTTCAGCTGACTTAGAAGTTCACTGCTGACTGAAATCACAACCCCAGTCTCCTTAACCCAAGCAGTTGTGTCAACTACATCAGCAGCTACCTCTGATTGGACTGGTGGAAAAATGGAGAAGAAAAAGGCATATGGAAGAAAGAACTTGGGAGGTCTGGATGAACTTGGCTCACTTCCAGTTCTGTCCCGGGTCAGCGCTGATCCACCCAATGTGGTACTAGTTTAACAGAACAACTTTAGAGAAGTGGACCCTCCCTTTATTTACAAACATATTCTTTCCTGTCATGATTTCTCTAAGAGTAGCAAAAATTATCAACTTTCCTTTTCCAGATTGTTTCTGATTCACGTCACTGTGGCCACTTTACAAACCAAGGAAGCATTAAACACGCAGTGAAAATAGGTTTGTGTGCACCTTTACTTCACATTCAGAAGCTTGTACAAGAGTATCAGCATGACAACACCAATTTCCCCTTCTTCTTTGCTAATAATAACAGAGCCCTAACTTTATGAGAGAAGCAGTATGACCAACCTAGGGAATCAAGCATGAGCGCCCTTAGCCAATCATAGTCATCTTGATATTTTCCTTACAAGTAAATGGTTGGTGGAGCGGGGCGGGCCGGTGCGGCGGCGGGGTGGTGTAATGTGACCTACATATGGTCAGTGAGATATAAGGGCAAGTCTTTGTGCAGACTTTTGAGGAAAATTTTCCTCCTTGTAATAAGAGAGGGGCAAGTACCAGGAAGATTCTTTTGCTCTTTCATCCTTCCTTCTTGTTTTGAATGCTGTGAAGATATCATTCTTGGATGAAATCTAATACACCATAAATGACAGCGGGCATACTGTTATTCACAAAACTTGCCACTGTCAGGTGTGGTCTGAGATCTTTGAGTCTCTGAATCGACACTGGGACCCCTTGTTACTTTCTGTCAAGATACTTTTAGTTGGGTTTTCCATTACTTACAACTAAAAGCATCTTGTTTATGCTCATTTCCACAATCCTAATATATCCATTTCACAAGATGGACAAAATGAGTTTCTAGAGATTTAAATAAGTTTACAAGACTGAGTGAGGCCATATCATAGGACATAATGTTTGGTAATGTGTAACCCAATTCAGGGTCAAATGGAAGAGGAGTGGGGGTCCTGGGATCCTCAAATGCCAGGGCTAAGATCTACTCACGAGACTAAAGAAATTCAAACATTCCAGCATGCTATAACAAACAAGAGATCTGGAGGGCTGAGAACCCAGGGGTGCAGCTTGTGTTCTTAAAAAACCCTGAGTGTTTCACTTGGTCAAATATTATGCTTCTGCTTTTTAAATATTTCCATTTAAATGTAGATTTTGACCTTCTCTCCAATGAAATATTAATATGAGTATAAAATATATATTACTCATCATCTGAGAGAGGGTCTCTTTCCAGTGTCTGTCATGTTTCCTCTCTGCTGTCTTGGGATGACTGCTGAAAACCATGACAGTTTTATCTGCAGAACCCATCTCTGCCAAATACCTCACAGAATGACTGAAAGCTGGAAGAACACACCCTTCTCAGAGTCATTTTGGATTTGTCTATGTGTATCTGTTTAATTTCTTTCATTCAGTTATCAGTAAGATTGGTTTCCTTATAGTAATAGTCATTTATGGGATGCATGGACAAAGTGAAAACTGTCTCCAGTAATACAAAGCAAAGGAAAGGCTAATTTAATTTGAAATATCTCCTTTCCTAAATAAGTAGCCTATATTAAGATTAACTGGGGTTTCTATTTCTTTCTAATAACTGCAGTCCATTAAGTAGAATGGAGGGTTTTGGGTTTTTTTAATCACAAATTGTTCCACTTATTCAGCTTTATCATCTTCATTATTCAATCAGTCGAATGCTGACTAGCAGATCAAGTAGAGCAACAGGGATGGCCAATATGTGAATTTTTCTTTATTTCTTTATGCTTACTAACTAATCATTCTAATATGATACAAAGATACTATTTAATAAACCACTCGCAAAGCAAAACTGTCTCTAGCACTGATTGCTGAAAGAGAAAGGAAGGCTGTATTCAAGACTGAAAAACCTAGGTTGAATATTATGACCCTGTTGATTGCAGACCCATGAGCAAATTATTTCAAATTTCTGAATCCCAGTTTCCTTATCTCTAAAATGGACACATATGTTTACTTTGCAGCTTTGTGCACAAATTATCATTTGAACTAAGCCATCAGAAGGTTATCTCGCTGATAAGTGAAACATCTTGGAACAAACCTCTGAGCAAATCCAACATTATTCACATTCCATCTGTTACTCTGCAACTAGATCAGCAACGAACATCACAGACTTGCTTTGTCCTGTATCACCATCCCCATTCATTCTTTAATTTACCTACTCAACACTCTCCCTCGTTCAACAAATACTTATTGTGGACCTACTAGGCACCACATCAAGTACTTAGTGTTGAACAATACAAACATGTCTCCTGCCCTCATGGGATTTATGGTCTCCAACAGGCCTCATTGATTTCAATCTCCTGTATACACCTGTTGTTAATGCTGCCCTGGGAACAGACCCCCAGGCAATCCCTCCTCAAATTCTCACTACTGTCTGATCCAGCATGAATGCCCCTCCACTAATCCTGTGAATGAAGGCACCAAATTTATTTGCTTCACCCCTTAATACTTTCATCTAACACTCCTTCACTGACCCATAGATATTTACTGCCCACCACTTACAGGTTAATTAGAAGATTTAAAGTCCAACAGTGTCACTCAAAATGCTTCTCTTCCAGGCCTGCAATCTATTAAATCATAGCCTTTTCCTACCCCCAGACAATTTAGAGTCACATGTTACTGAGTGTGACAAGAGTACCAAATGCAGCCCTTTACCAGACTCTGACTAGACACCACCTTGCCCCCATCTGATACACCTTCCATTATCAGCCAACACAGAGAGCAACACTACAATCAGGCCTCCATCCACCCTAGGGACCAGGTAGCTCTGAGGAAATCTCACAATTATGCTAGCTATCAGTGAAGTCCTGAGCTGGGACAGGCAGCCAGCAGAGGGCCAGACCAACGATTAGGGATTTACTGTTATTTATCTATTTTTGGTAATGCTACCAAATGTTACTGTACTTTTGAGTCAAAACAAGTCCACAGGACCACAAGCTCAAACACTTAATGTTAGGGTCACTGACTAAAGGTACAGTCCCGTGAAAATACACACAAATAGCTAAAATAAGGAATACTCATTGGTATTACCAATGGTTTGGGATTAGAGAGTTTGAACAAACTAAACTACTTTTGAAACTTTTCCTTTGAAATTTCCAACAGCATCACAGACCACAAAAGGGGCAAAAAAATCCCACCACTATCTTGTCACACACTTCAGTGATCAAAAATAAATTATCCATTTTAATCATTCACTTTATAACATCACAAGATACAGAAAACTATGGATGTTTCTAAAAGCTAATTTATATAGTTCTGAACAATAACAGGCTCAATACATACATAGTGTTCTAAAGTATCTCCTCTGAAGAGAACCAAAGTAAGTGGGACATGTTCATCTGGTTACAAGTTTGTTATAAAACCAAACTCTCTCATACCAGCATTTTATTCACTTCCCTACAAGCTTTTCTTTAAATCCATTGAACTTTTCTCCAAATCAAAGCATAATATTGCAATACCAACAAATTTCTACATAAAGTATTGTTAAATACCACCTGGGTTTCTAGATAAGAAAGTCTAGATAAGGCATTCTCAAACAGGAATGCATGGATGATCTAGAAATCTTGGAAATTACATGTAAAATTTTCTGGGAATCCATAGGTTCATGAACCAAGTTATCATCCAAAATGTTAAGAACTAGTCACACTGATCTCTATGCTGAATCAATAACATTAAACTGATATATTGACTCTTACAGTCCTTATCATCATCATCAAAAAACTAGTATTTGTTGAGCATTTAGTTTGCATAAGGCACTTATATGCTACACACTACAGCGATGTGTTTTATATGCTAAATATAAAACCTCAACAACATTTTGTGGTGGTATTATTAATACTATTATACCCAATTTACAGATATGGACCATGAGAAACATTAAATAAGGAACTTAATAAAGGCTATACCATTTATGAATGACACAGTCAACATCTGAATCTAGGCAGCCTGTTTTTGTTGAGAAAATTTTCAAATATATTGAAAATATGAAACGAACACCCACATGCCTACTACTTAGATTCAAAATTGTTAACATTTTGACAAATTTGCTTAAAATATATACTCATTTTTGTTTCTTATGGACCCATGTGAAAGCGATTTGCAGATATTGACAATTCCATGCTGAAACTTAACATTTCCTAAGAATAAAGGCATTCTTCTAACAATCAAAATACCATTATCGTACCTGATACATTAACAATAAGTTCCTAAAGTAATCTGATATCCAGATTATATTCGAATTTCAACAACTGGCCCCAAATATCTTTTATAGCAGTTATTATTTTCAAGACAGATCCAATCAATATTTATGTTGCATTTGTTATGTTGCCTCGATCTCTCAGAATGCTCAATAATGCCCACCAACAACTAATTTTTTTCTATGACACTGACTTTGAAGAGCTCAGACAGACTAGTTATCGTGAGACTGTCTCACATTTTGTCTGATTGTTTCCCCCTGGTGTGAACTGATTTGTCTCTCTATCCCCTATGTTTCCTGTAAACCTGAACTGATTCAGGTAAATATTTTTGGCAAAACTACTGCTTGATGATGCTGTGTACTTCACATTACATGACATCAGGAGGCTCATACTGTCAGGCTATCCCACCTTCATGATGCTGAGTTCGGCCACTTAGATAAGGTGGTGACCACCACTGCAAAAGCATACTCTCCTCCTTTGCGAGTGATCTGTGGAAACCATAAGATTATTCTGTTCCCCGACATCATTTCACCTAACCATTTTGCCTTTCATTGATGGTCTTTGCCTGGATCAAGTATTCCATTCCAGGCTGTAAATGCTGATATTCGAATTCCATGTTTCCCTCTATATTTTATTTGCTAGCATCCTTTGGTAAAGCAGAGATTTCCATCATCAACCATAAAAGAACTACAGTTTCTCATTTAAAGGCAAAGTATATGCTTAATTATTCTCCTTAAAAATAAATTTATAATTTTTAGAATGAGTTTGCATAATAGTCATTTTCAATGGTGCCAAGAATTTCTCTCTTTCTCCCATCACTACAAATGCATAAATTTTATTCCTTCAATGTTTTAAATTCAATTTGCAGTCATTCTTTGCAGTCAAATTGTATGAAATCTGACCAGTGGAAGCCCCATAAAGCTGAGTCCAGTGTTCTTAACCACCACACTCATTACACTGAGGAGAATGCAACAAAACTACATTTATTTGCTTAATCTTAGCATCCTGTGGGCTTCACAATGCTTCTCCTAGTGGAGCACTTAAAGTGTTTTTATGAAGCACTTCCTCTGAAGCACTACAGATATCAGACATTTAACATTAGTTCTAAACAAATGAAACAGCTATTAATAAGCTCGAGGCTTGATGAGAATCTTAATTTTGTTTCAGAGCTTAATCTGAACAAAAGCAATAGACACAAACAACACATGTAATTTAACTCTGGGAAATGCCACTGGAATACAAGGAGATTTCTTTATGTTTCCTCAACAGTCCTTTAATACCTACCTACTCACTAATACTTAATCAAAGTATATTATAGAGATCAACTGAAAACTAGTAACGATTGGGAATATTCAAGTTAGGAGGGGAAGGGAGTAGCAGAGTAGTAGTTTTCAAAACCACAATTACTGGGCCCGACACACAGTTTCTGATTCAGTAGGTCTGAGGTGGAATCTAAGAATTTGCATTTCTAACAAGCTCCCAGATGATGCTGAAGCTGTTGGTCCAGGGACCAAATTTTAAGAACCACTGGCCTATACTGATTCTTATTTCTTGTTCTCTTCTGTTTATCTCCCCATCTTCCCCCAGCCCTTGCCAAACTCCTAGAACTAATATACTTTACTCTCCTGCTTCACTTCCTTCACCTACAAAAAAAAAAAGAAAAGAAAAGAAAGAAGAAGAAAGAAGAAAGAAGAAGAAAGAAAGAAAGAAAAGAAAGAAAGAAAAGAAAGAAAGAAGAAAGAAAGAAAGAAAGAAGAAAGAGAAACAAAAGACATGTATGAGTGGCTAGGACCACCAGTAAGCCAAAGAGAAACAGACCTGAGACCTTGAAGAGACTCTTCTGGGAGGCCTGCTTCTACTGAGTATCTCCATACTATCTTTTTTTTTTTTTTAACACCTACAGCACCTGGTATTCCAAGGTGGTCTCCCATCCAAGTACTAACCAGGCCCAACCTTGCTTAGTTTCCGAGATCTGACGGGATCGGGCTTGTTCAGGGTCTCCATAATATCTTTACAAAGGAAGAAATTATTTAACCTGGGGGGAAAGGAATCTAAAAACAAAACCTTTGGTTTTTCCGTAACTTTCAAAAGAGACATGAGCTTCAAACTGATGTCATTTCTTTTTGCCAAACTAGAATCCCAAGTAAACCAGATTTACTGAATTACTTGGAGACAGACGTATTATAGAAGACATTCTGGGGTCAAGTCATGGTCAACCTGTTTGACCTCTAATCTATGTCTGTAATCTGGAATCCTAAAAAGTGATTCAAAAATTTAACCGACATTTATTGAGCAACTGCTAAATAGTGCTCAGCACTGGAGACACAGAGAGAAAACTAGATCATAGTCTAGTGAGTGAGAAAGAGCCAAAATCAGGTCATTACAACACAAGTAATGCTCAGAATAATGATCATGGGGCATTATATGATGTCTAAGCAAAGAGAGAGACAGTGAAAGACAGCAATTCACTGCGCACTAGATATGCAGATCAGAATGCCGACTCTAGCCCAGAGATTTTCAGCAGACGAGGGGACTGATACTCTTTTCAGACTCACAGAATGTCTTTCTCCAACACACTACTGATTCTGATTACCCTCAGTGACACTGCTAACCTATAATAATGCAAATACAAAAGCTTCAGAGTTTGCTAGAGAATGGAACGGATCTAACAGATCTGCCTGCTAACCCCTGTTATGATTTTAATTGTGGCCAAAAAGACATCAATCTGAAGCACACATCCCTAACTAAAGTTAGGGTTTAAAATTATGCCCCATGTGGGTTTCTCAGAAGCCACAGGAAGGGCTGAATAAATAGAACACATGGTTAATGCCCCTCCCCACCTCTACTTCAACCACAGCAGCTGAGTTTTTGTTTTTTGATTTGGTTAAAATACCTAATAATATCTCCATTTAAGGATGGGTTCCACAGCTAAAAGAATTTTATAAATCACTGATGTAGTTCACCATTAAAAGAATGGGATTCTGGTCTTGGATTATTTCTCCCAGCTTTGTGACTCAGGGCAAGTCACATACAAGCGACAGTGTAGTGACTGAGATCATAGGATCTGATGGAGCCAGAGAGCCTGGGCCTGGGTGCAAATCCCAGCTCTACTACTTGGCACCATGTGACTTGGGCAAATGATTAAACTTCTCTGTGCCTCAATTTCCTCTGTAAAATGGAGATAATAATAATGCCTCCCTCAAAAAGTCACTGCAAGGATCAAATATGGTAATGCCTTGGACAATGTCTGGCTTAAAAAGTGTCAGTGTTGTCACTCTCTTCAATGTCATCATTGTCATCATCCTCAGCAACCCTTTAGACTTGTTTCATTCACAAAGTAAATACATGATCTCTAAGAATCACCCCAAATTCTTCAAAATTCATGTAAATTCCAAATAGTGGCCGCCAAGTTTTATCAAATGCACAGATTACAAAAGTTTAATTCACAATACGGGACCACATACATATTCTCTCCAGTTGTCACATACCAGCTTCCTTCCAGTAAGTATCTATGTCCACAAGTTTTATAAAACAAGGCAATCCATGCCCTCAAGAGAGAAAATCTAGTCTAGGTCCCTAGCTACAGGCAGAGACTATATGAGCCCCCTGTTCAATAAAGATCCTCTTCAATAAATAGCGTAAGAGAAGCTATACATCCCAAGGAAGCTAGTTTGCAAGTTTCCATTTTATGCCAGATTTAACCAGTCAAAGTTAAATGGAAAACATGTGTACTATTAATAAAAGGCTCAGTGTCACTTTATTTCTTATGCTAAAGCACAATCGATGATGCCAGAGAGAGCTAAGAGCTTTTAAAATACACCATGTGGTCCCTTAACAAACATGATGCCTCTTGATGAATATTTCTCTGCTGGTGTCCACAGCAAATAAGCAAGAACACAGAGCAAATTGCTACATGCGATAAGCAAGCCCCCATTTCCCTCTCTGACACAAATGGCTCCACAGTGACTCATGGCAGAACCAGGAGGCAGAGAGGAGGGGCAGGCAATTGCAGACTCCTCTCAGTGGGGCACTTAGCAGGATAATGAAGCAGGAAGCAGCTGGAATCATCCTGGGCCTCCAGAGCAGCATAAAGAGAACAAAAGGTAACCAGGAGAGAGACATCTAGACTCAAAGCCTGGCCCTACCAAGTGCTAGCTGGATAATCTTGGGCAAATTAACCACTTTGAGCATCTGCAAAATAGAGAAAAATGCTACTCTCTTCAAATTTCTGTTGTAAGGAACAAAAGACAAGTGAAATGGATAGCTATTATTACTGATGGCTTCTCAATTACCAAAACTGCCCACTATCTACATGCATTAGTCTCATGAAACCCTCATAACAACTTATAGACCTAGATTGTAATTATCCCCATTTTCAAGTGAAAAACTGAGCCCTGTTAGTCCTTTTAGCCATCATCCCAGGTCATGTGCTGATCCTGCATTGTCTCTAGTTCACGAAGCCTTCCCAAGTACAGTCAAGGTCTCTTATAGGTGCATCTCACAGCATCCTCTATTAGAACAGTTATTGACACAAGAGCAATGACACCAACACTTACTGTGCACTAATTATTGGTTTTTCTGTCTGTTGCCCCCACCAGAGTGAGCTCAAAGCAGAAAATGTGGCTATCATCCTAAAATTGTTACCCACCTTCACTACCAGGCTCACCACAGTGCTTAATACTCAATGAAAGAATGTTAATATCATTGGTATTGTTTAAATTTTTATTTTTTTCCTAGGATTCCAAGTACTTGGACTAACTGAAACAGAGCTCATGTGTGCAGAAAGTGAATGCAGGTTTCCAGAGCAGCTGTGGCAAGGCTCTTTGTCATTGCCCATAAGGAGCTTAGTCTGGTAATTTATTCCTCAATAGGTATAAACCGGAGTGATTTAACCATATAAGAATCCACCTTCTCCAAACAGATTAAACTGCAGGCTTTGAAATAGGGATGCAAAAGAGGAAGGGAAATTACCACAAAAGCAATTACCACAGATTACCTTTACAATGAATGTTCCTAAATCCAGTTTAAATAATTCAATTTACATAAACTCTTTAGAATGCATTATCTTTACTGCATAAAGATAAAACTATTCTACATTTTGTTTCATGTGCAGGTACTACTTTCTGTGAATTTAGCTACAGCTAATTGTTTTCAAACATCTTCCCAAACACACAACACAAAGGGTGATTCCTATTTGACAGAGATGTCACACTTGCCATTCATCCATAAAACTATAACATGGTACACGCCTTCTAAGCTAGATTGAATATGAATCTACTTATACCACATACAAGAAAATGGTAGTTTTTTCCTGAAACTTTCAAATCAAAGAAGGGCAAGGGTTGGATGAACAAAAATGTACAGTCCTTTGAACCCAAGTCTGTCACATTTCTTATACATACAATTATTTAAGGCTTTCTGATGGTCAACTGAATAAACAGATAAATGATGGCTTGTGCAGAGTCCTTCCATCTGGGAATGTGAATAAATTCTGACCAGAAGGCAATTCGTTCTAGGCAATGAGCAGCTGCTGCTCAAATGTGCCCATAGTCTGATACTGTCAAATCTCTTCACTCCCTTTCCAATAATCAAACTGCCACCTGTATGCCTGAACTGATAAATACCTTCACCTCTGGGGTGCTTTCAACACTTTAAGTGCCCTACTTGATTCTAGAAAATGTATTTCTCCAACCACTGACCTACCAATAAAAGCTGCAACTTGCTCTGAAAACTAGAAGGACAGGTACTATTCACTCCAAATCAGTCTTCAGGCTTTCTCAAACTCACTGAAATTATTCTTCCTCTACAATGATCTCTAGAAATCTTGCTCTTATCACATGCCTAGGTTAACAGGCAGTAAAGGGAAGCACGGCAATGTCTGTGATAGTTTGGGGGGTCTCTAGGCACAGATCTTTAACTCTGAATCTAAAGAGCTATCTCAAAAGATAGGATTTCATTCCGCAGCATTTTCCCCTCACAAAAATCCCCTCTCAGTTCCCACTAACAAGGATGAAGTTCAATTCATCCAGTGGTCGATACTCCCTAGAGCAGCGGTCCCCATCCTTTCTGGCACCAGGGACCAGTGCCCCAATGAGAATTTAACGCCTGATGATGTGAGGT
This sequence comes from Pteropus medius, assembly GCF_902729225.1. Taxonomy (NCBI): domain Eukaryota; kingdom Metazoa; phylum Chordata; class Mammalia; order Chiroptera; family Pteropodidae; genus Pteropus; species Pteropus medius. The sequence continues at coordinate 24,181,213 of NW_024352787.1, forward strand.
GAAACTGAGGCGGTGATGTTAACACTGGGGAGCGGCTGCAAATACAGATGAAGCTTCGCTTGCTGGCCCACCACTCATCTGCTGTACAGCCCAGTTCCTAACAGGCCACGGACCCATGGACCGGGAGAGCTGTTGGGGACCCCTGCCCTAGAGTATTGTGTTAAGAAAAATCAGAAGATCAGAGTTCTGAGCTCTATTTATGATATTTGTCATGAGTATGGAAAAGGAAAACTGTCACAGACATGCCGTGAATTTTGACATCTTTGTATCATTTGGGCTATGGAGGAGTTAAGGACACTGTTTTAAATCTCTTTCTCTTGTTTCTGATTGCCTTTGATGAGTCCTAAGCCACAGGTGCTCTTTGGCTTGCTCTCCAGCCAACTGGTTCTAGAAATTAGTGAGACTCCAAGTGAGCATAAAGGAAACCACCCAAAGTCCACTTTGGATAAATACCTCAATGTCTGGCTAATTCTCAAATTATTCCTGGCTCTTCAAAAGCGAGAACTGAGAGAAAACAGAAAAAAAGAAAAAATGAAGTGGAAAGAGAGAAAGGGAAGGATTACAGAGAAAAACAGAGGTAAGATGTAAATGGACCAAATGAGTAAACAGGAAGAGAAAAAAAAGTGGCAATCTAATTTATAAGATGAGAACAGGAAGTTATAAGAAAACAAAGAGTTAAACTGGTTTTGTTTTATTTGGTTATTGTAGTTGGTTGCTTCAGGCCCAAGCTCAGTATAGGATTCTCTGCCACTTCTTGGCTCATTTTTGGAGCCCAAAAGCAGGGATGTTAAGTGCCCAGCATTATCACAGAGCTTTCTAAAGTAGTTCTTTTTTGAAGTCTGCAACAAGGCTTGGTTTGAGTTTCGGGCCCTGCATGCTAGCTGCTACACATAAGGCTGGGATTATGCTGGCAGTAGCAGAGGAACACTCAGAGAATCTAACACGCCAGAGCAAGCAGAGTTTATCAGATTAAAGTCATAAAGCAGAAATTCCTCCTGTGTGTATTATTTCACAGAGCCGGGATCAAGTGATTCAACAACATTCATTCTGTTGGTGATGAGGGAGGGCACCTGACTCTTTCCTAAACCACCCTCCAGCATTAAGGCTTGGCTCAGAAAGCTTTGGAAATATTGCCAGACTGTTTCCTTTATTCAGGTGAGGAAGGGAGAGTGGGTAACTCCACCTAAAACAGAAGCTCAAACTGGAGTATAGAAGAGGTGACTGGCCAGACTCTGAAATAAAGGACCTCATTTTAAGACAATTTGAACCCTAAGAATAATAGCCTTTCATTGCACACATTTAGATAAACAATCTATTGGACTCTTTTCTTAAGTACAGAGAAAATGACCTATAATAAGAAGAGGCTAGCCAGCCTGAGAAGAAGGGTAAAATAGGGGCATAACAGGGTACAATTACAGGGGAATTGGTTTAACAGTGAAAAGAAAGCAGAGTAGATAAAAGCAAGTGCAAAGGACTTATTAAAGCTCTCTTGCTCCTCTGTCTCTCTCCAAGGGCCTAGAGCAGTGATTCTCAACCGAGCTGCATTTAGAATCCCTTGAGAAACTTTCAAATTGTATTTTTCTTGGTGCTTTCAGAGATTCAGATTCTATCAGTCTGGGATAGGGCCCAAGAGTGACTTTTTTTTTAAGCTTCCAGATGATTCAATTTTGAGTGTGTATATAATTATTTGTGCTATAATTTTTAATATCATTACTGCAGATTATAATATACTTACTAGAATCTGTAGTTTTCAAAGACACTCTACGACAAGTTTCAAGTTCAACCAAGATTTTTCAGGATCAAGATTCCAGATAATATGGTAGAGCTTTGACTAAGATTTACAACTAATATGAAGTTCATATATGACTGACCTTTTATAAAGTCAAAATCCAATTATAATTATAGAATAATCAGGTCAACAATGAAGGTGAATGTTTTGGGGGGGTGGGGGGGGAGTGCAATTCCATACCTACTGCATGGATGTGAGATGAGCAGAAAAAGACAGAGGATCAGATACAACAATGGTTCTCAGTAGATGGTTCCCTGACCAACAGCCTGGCATCACTTGATAACTTAGTAATTAAAATTCTCAGACCCTATTCCAGACATACGAAATGGCTAGGCATGAAATCTAGCATACTGTGTTGTAATAAGTCCGCCAGGTAATTCTGTTGCAAGCTAAAGTTTGAGAACTGCTGAGGCACAGTAATGACTGCTTACTAACTTGTTAATAAAGCATCCTAGGAGCTCCTGTGGACATCCAGCAGGGAAGTTACATATCATTTGAAGCTTAGATACTCACAGGCAACATCTCACAATATGGCCAACTAATTAGTATTCATTGTCACTTAGACTTTCTCCTCAAAACTCCTTTTTGATCTCTACCACTTTACCTTCAGGCAACAGGGGGCAGTGTATAGTTAGTGACTTTTTTGTTGAGGGTAGCAGGTGCTTCTTGTAGCTCTCTTACAAGGCAAAATTCTGGCAAGGATCTCTGGGTAAAACTAAGGACTAGATTTCCTAAGTAGCTCTCTGCCATTTTAGCTTATTGTCAATTTACTGAGTTACAGCACTGAAATTTATTAGCCTTCTATAGGAGCAATATGAGAGGTAACCTGAGTAGGTGAAAAGGTCCATAGCATTAAAGTCTCACTGCTATTCAACACCAGTTGATCCAGGTGAGAGAAAGGCAGGGGAGTCTACAATACCAAGCCTCTGGCTAATAGGCAGTATTATTCTCTGATGCTATCAGAGGCTCGGCTCTTGCTAAAGTCAAGATCTTCCATGTGACAGTATATATAAGCCAGTGACCGCAATTCCATTCTAGAATCATCAACTATATTCCAGTTCCAAGAGGTACACACATGGATCCAGAGGACCCATTCCCCTATTCAAAACCACCATTAAACTTACTTCCACCTACTTCTCAGTAAAAGACCAGAAGACATTGTTAGTAAAAATGAGGAAAATTAAAGAAAGATCTGAAACACCGAAAAAGTTAAATCTATATTCAGATCTCATAACATCAACACATGACTTCCTCTGGGGAAAAAAAAGGAAGACACGTATTTCAGGTGCCTGGAATTCCTTCTCATAATTTTAGCACAATGGCTACCTTAGGGATTACCACTGGCCCAAACAATCTTTTGAAAATGCCACGCAAAATATTAAAGCACTAGCTTAGGACTGGTGAGCTAACTTAACAAATAAGTTAAAACACTGAAAATTAGGTAAGTTACAAAGCATCACAAATCTTTCACCACTTAAAATCATGTCAAGGGCTAAAGCCAAGTACCTTTCATTTATTGAGTAAAATGATGTGAGGAATTATACCTCACTCTCTCAACAACCGAACAGAAAAGATTTAGGAGACAATTGAAAGCCTCCTGAGATTTGTTTTTCATCATCAAGATGAATTATTCTATTTTCTCCCTTTCACTTAGTGCAGTTACTCTTTAAAGCTGAGCCACCAGGGATCCAACGGATACCTAAGACAAAGGCACAACACTACCATATGACTCAAAAAAAAAAAAAAAAATTCAAAAAGGTCATTTGGGTCCTGGTTTAGAAAAGGTAAATCATGGCTTCTTGGCAAGGCTTAGAGTGACAAAAGTAACTTGGGTTTTTCCAGAATCTCTGCCCGCCTAGGAAGATGAAATAATCTAAGTCCGGAAAGAGTAGGTGCTTCCTGACCATGACTGGCAGCAAGAATATGCCAATCAAGGAGATGTTCAAACTGGCTAGTGGTGGTGGTGGTGGTTGGGATTCTAGAGTCCTCAGGATGAAGTAATCCCAGAGTTCTGCATCTCATTTCTAGGAATGATGCCCTAAGTCTCTATCAAGGCAGAAAACTCACAGAACAAACACTGTTCCCAAATTGTAATTGGACTATGCAAGGAAATGGTTTATTCCTTCTTTGAGAAGAAAAGCATACCTTTCAAAGTAGCAAAGTGCAAAAGCATGAAAATATGGATTTCAATCTTTTTATTTTTGTTTTTGGTGGGAGGAAGTGAGATGAGAATCATAGTATATAAATAAATTACTTAGTTGACTCCAGAATTTCTCAGTTGAACACCGATTTCAGTACTGTGACATCTAGGAAAGTCTTCCTCTCCTGGCCTTTCACGATAATGACGGTTTTCTGACCCTCAGCCTCTGAAGGGATTACATTTAGTTCAGAGATGGGAAAAGGAGATGAAAATCATCAGCATCCCTCAAATCAATACTTCTAAGTCTGCTTCAAAACTCTCCTCAGGACCAGCAATGAAAAATGACTTTCCCCTCACTTCATACTCTTTTACTCACAACTCTGAGTTCCTTGTGCTTTCTTCTTTTTGTGCCCTATAACCAAACCAAAAAAAATATATATATATATATATATATTCAAGTGCCTGGCTGGCTTTTAGTAAGAGTTCAATAAATGTGTAGTGAATAGATGAATGAATGAGTGAACAACAAATATATATGTTCCATTACAAGGTATTTGGGACACTCATTTAAATAAATCAGAAATGTTTCCTCGGTGATAATGAAATCAAAGGTGGCTAGTTACTTCCAATGAGGATGTAATAGATTACTGGCTTGTTAAAATAACTGAAATAAATAAGACCAACTGCAAAAATTAGAAGATGTACTTGAAATTTTAGGTGAAGTACCATTAAGCACTAAAGTTGGATTGATGCTTCTTAGCAAAGTAAGACAAATCGAGAAGATATCAGGTTATTTTGTCACTTTCTAGCAATAAGAAACACAAGTTTATTAGGAATTTTTGCCTCACATTAAGTTTTAGGAGTTATTTATTGTGTCAATTGTCATAGAAAGGATGCTGAAAAACCCCCCAAACAGCCTTTTTAAATGGCTGCTTTTCATGCTAATGGCCTGCCCCCTTGCTATGGAGATAAGTGCCAGCAAAATGATGTAAGAGAAAAGTACAAGCACACTAGATGGTGCGGAATGTTTTAATATTATCAATGCTCATGTTAATCATATGTGCAGTACACATGAAAAAGCATTTTCACCATTTCCTAGTTTTATTTTAAATTAGTAACACAGTTTATCAGTTAGACTACATTGGACTACAGGAAACAGAAAACTCGACCAAAATAGCTTAAATAAGAATTGTTTATCCTCACACATAAAAAGAAGTCCCGAGATAGAATGAATCCAGGCTGCGTGATTCTGTAGCTGAACAGTACCATCAAAGTTATTATTGTTCTGTCTTTCTTTCTGCTCTGCTGTCCCCTACATGTTGATCTGTCCTTTTAGGCTAGCTCATGGTTCAAAAGACGGCTGCTTCCATGTTCCAAGGACCACGTACAGACAACCCAGAAACAAACACTACACTTTTCATCTCTCTTCAAATGCAAGGAATGTTTTTCCAGAAGCAGCCATACAAGATTTTCCTAATGTCAAACCTTTAACTGGAATGATATATCCCCCAGAACTCAAGTCCACATGGAAAGTGAACACCTAAATATAATTGGGGCTGTGCCAGCAAGAATGAGGGGTTAGCTGACAGATCAATCCTGTTTTCCAGACCACTGATCAGTCTTCATGGGATGCTTATTCACAACCTGTGCTGTGTGACTTGATTCGAGGCATGGGGATTTTCTACAAAACAATTACTACAGACTGTCCCTATCTACAAAAGAGACAAGACAAAATAGAGAAACAGAAGAGGAAGGAAACCATGACATGGGCTCCCTCAGTGAGAACAAGCATACTCAATGACCGCAGGGCAACAAATAACTTGGAGTGAACAATCTCAGACACATTGCACCAAGGATTTCAGTGACTTAGCTTAAGTGTGATAAATAAATGACAGAACAACACTTCTCTATTCCCATGAGATTTTAAAAGCCCCTCTGATGCCAACCAAAAAGATAAGCTTTATTTATCTTCACCAAGGTGACAAGTCAAATGCTTACTTCTCTTGAAATGGAATGAGTGCTTTTATTTCCCCCTTTTTTTCAGTCCTCATGTTTTAAGTGAGAAGAGCTTCATGTTATGTTCTAACATGCACTTTATGCTTCAGATTTCTATTGAAGCATCTACTGCAGCCATCTTCAGAATCCAGGGGTTTTTTTTCCTGTCTTTTTTTTTTCCTCTTATTGGTTACAATCCTTCTCCATAGGATAACTTCATCCTGGATGGAGATAAATGTGCTGCACTTATAAGGGAAGCAGCTCTTGAGTACAAAAATCACTTTTCTGCATTTGAAATTTTCAACCCTGACTGCTTTCCTTACACTCAGGCATAATTAACGATCTCTCTGGGACATAGGAATCAGGAAGTAAAAAGAAGCTATGCTTGTAGGGGTGGGGGATAAAAGGGAAGAAAGAAATCAGCAGTATGGAATGATAAGAGCACACAATACAGACAGCTCCAGTGTGGCTCTTTTCAAAATTCCCACCATCTTCAACTACCTCTCCATGACATATTTCTGGAGACCAAGGAAAGCATTCCCTCTCTGGGCCTATCAGCTGACTTACAGAAAAATTATTTCCCCAAAGTCAAGAAATCAATAAAGCTCAATAGCCAAACTAGCCTGATAAAGACAAAGCTAAAGCTAAATCAGTGTTGACTCTTTCTCCCTTAATATACGTATATTTTTATTTTTATTCTAGACTTCCTTAAGATGAAAGTAAAGGTAAACAGCACCTGGCACACAGTAGGTACTCAAAAATTTGTTAAACAAATGAAAACAACCCACGAACTAACCAGGAAAATTTAATGTTCCAAAACTGAATATATTAGTCTTTCAACATTAACATTCTAACAACATAGGTAAGAAAAAATACTTTGCCTGGAAATAAAATTCTATACATGAATATTCACACTCACAATAGAGTAAAAGTGAAAACAGGCCCCTTGTTGAGACAAAATCACAACTGTTAAGAAATATGACAGTCTCTTGACTACATCAAATGTACATTACCATCTACCAACTGTATTCTGCAGAGGCAAACGGCAAGATGCTTAATATTAATGGTACACATACACGCACGTATGCAAGACAGGACATACAAATGCAAACAAAGGATTCAAACTATGACAGGACAAACAGAAACTTTAGATGCCATTAGTCAGCCATGTTTATAGGGGGTTCTAATCCAGGTGAAAGCGCTACTCCACGCTCAGTGTCCTGAAGAGATTTACAGTCAAAGCCATGGGTTGAAGGCCCAGCTCCAGCACCTAAGGCAGGTCACTCAATCTCACTGAGTCTTACACTTTTATATTCATAAATTGGAGACAATAAGTACTTGCCCTGCCAATTCACAGCCTTGTGGGAGATTAAAACAACCTTTTACAAAGGAAATTAACACCAAGTTATCTAAAGAGCTATCTGACTGCAGAAGGCTACTCTTAATATATGCTTCATGCTGCTTAATCTACAAACTAAAAAATAACAGCTTATCAAATTCCCAGGTCATGATCCTCTCTGTTCACAGAATTCTCCCTTTATGAATAACTATAGCTGCAAGCCCTGATGCAATTTGGGATATCTAAAATGGAAAAAAAAAACGGGGGGTGGGAGGGTAGTGAGGAAAGAGAGGGGCATGTAAAAAGAGGTCCTAATTCCCCTGAACAAAAAAAATGATTTGCGTTTGAGAGGAAAAACAACTACAACAACAACAAAGAACCCATTTCCTTTTGATGTGCAGAACCCACACCAGTGAGAACTAGCTGCTTAAAAAGGGTTATAAATGGCAAGACCCTTTTTACCCCTTTACCTCATAGTGTATGTTGTACACAGCAAGCCTTTGTTGGTTTTAACCAAAGATCAGTTTTATGTCTCAAGCATTTCAAAGCTGAATGTCTTTCTCTTCCTAGAACAATAAAAGTTATTTGCTTGTATACCTCTTCCCTCATGGACCACAGAAGGGAAAAGATTCAAGGATTAAGTAAAAATTGAGCCCAGCTGGTAAATCTGGGCTCAATTCCATTATTTTAGTCATCTAAAAAATGTAGAGTAGATGGTATTGATCACCTAGTATATGACAGGTGCTGGGTTGGCTGCAGAGGATTCAGAGATACAGAAGACACAATTGCTACCTTCTGAACTGCTATCCACTCCACTGCAATGGAAGACAACAGGATTACTGCTGAGAAAAACTAGAATTGCTCTCATTCCACTGGTTCTTTCCCCAAAAGGCACACCTTTCAGATCAGTGGTTCTCAACCCAGTTATACAGTAGAATCGCCTAGGAAATTTTTTTAAACATCCATGTCTGGGCCCCATACTAAAGCAACTATATAATATCTATGATTGTGGCCCAGGCATTGCAACTTTTTAAAAGTTCCCATAGTGATTCTAATGTGATCTCAGGGTTGAGAACCACTGTTTTAGGTCCTTCTGTTACAGGAGGGTTTCTGTTATATGACAGATGGCAGTACTTCATTTAACAGAAGAGGTCTAAAACTGTTACAGGCTTCATTCATATGAATCACAAAAATATTTTTAAAAAGATAACTGCCTTAAGTCTAAAGAAAGTTGTATTTACTGAGTAAAGAGAGTAATTTCTTCCTACAGAGGCCCAGGAAATATGTCAGTAAACATATTTCCTGAACTTAAATTACTATCCACACAAAATCACCAGTGTAAAGGAGCCACAGAATGTAGTGGAAGTCTTTTTCTGCTTAAGGCTCAACCTCACCAATCTTTTCTTTTAAACCAGCCGCCAAAAGTGTCATTTCAAAATCTCCAAAATAGATGCAGCCTTCAATTGTTTTCCGAGCAGATCAGGAAATATACAGATATATAAACAGTTGCAAAGCTCAATTTCACTGGTAACTACCCCAAACTTACAAAGTTGAGTCAGAGTGAGAACTATGGCCACTAGAAGTGCCAAATGTTAACGTACTTATCTGACTGCTCCCTTTCTGCAGTCTTACCAAAATGAAGGAAAAGGTGGCAATGTCCACAGAAAAGAGAGTTTACTCAAGTAGCTTGTCCAGATCAGAGGTATGGTGGAGCTGATGGAAAGAGCAGACACTGCAGCTCAACCAAGATAAGGAGAAAAAAAATTATTGCTAGTTTTTGTTCCTACAGAATTTATACTTCTGCTACAACGACTGACATTTTGTGGGTACAAGTTCCCACAAAAAAAATAATGATGATTTATGATGTAATTACAGGTCACAATTATTAGTGACTGATCTGTTGAGTATTTATATTCAGAGACTAAACTAAGCACTAAACATGGATTACATCACCAAATCCTCACAATATCTCTAAGAGATGAGTATTATTACCCCTAATAATATAGATGGAAAAACTGAGAAGTAAGGTCTGGGTCAAAATCACACATCTAGGATCTGAAGTCAGGCTGTCTCTTCAGAATAGATCATTCCCAATTCCTTTAAGTACTTTTGTTAAAAGTACTTAACAAAAATCACCTCAAACCCAAATATGCCCATTTCTCTTTGCCACTGTTCATAAGAAACACATTTTATCCCATGTAACTGAGAACTTCCTGCCTTTTTTCCATCTAGCAATCATAAATTTCTCCAGTATTTAACAAATACTTCCTTCTATGTGCACAAAAAAGTAAAGGTCATGATCTGGTGTGGCATTAGCTAAGGATGAGCTGAAGTAATCTCGAATATAAGGGAAACCTGCTGATCACTCGGCGTGGCACTGCATTATTAGTTTGATGTGTTAGCTTTACCTAATTAATACAGCAGTCAACAGTTAAGTACACAAACCAGTAAAGTGAGAAGACTTGTATTAACAGCAGGAGTAAATCTACTAATTTGCTGATAGACATTAGCTGCTGTGGGACATACATTTAGGCATATTTTCATCGCTGCTGCTAAAATACAGTTCAACAAGCAGGTTCCTCTCAAAGGTTCCTTACCTAACAATTTCCGTGCCTCCATGAGAGTCTACACTGAGTAGAGTTCAGACTTAATGAGGCATAAGGCCTTATCCCACGGCTAGACAGCTACTGTCCTGCACAGTCTCATTTCAGGTACAACCCCGACACCCAACAGTGTGCATCTGCAGCTTCTACCCAGGAGAGGGGAGCAAGGCAGATGTAAAAGCACATCACATCTGAAGAAGTGTGAGAAAAGACAGAGTCAAGTTGCTTAACAGGAGATTCAAGTGTAGAAACAGAATGACGATCTCTACAGTTTTATGGCTCTGCCCACCTCCTAACTTTGCTAACTACCAATATGCTTGGTAGAAAGTAGACATTAAAAAACAAATAAATAGTTTAGCCTGAACAACACAAAGTCCTCAGTTTAGCTATAATCTTTCCTCTCCCCTTCTCTGGTATTACATTTTGAACTTATTTTTGTCCTTTGCAGAAAATGGGAATCTTTGAAGTAAGTGTGCTGAGATAATAAACAGGACCTTGAAAAGCTTCACCTTCTAAAACTGCAACCTTCAGCACCAAAGCACAACAGGAACAAGAGCCATATGTAAATTCTTACAGGACCAGGATTAAGGGATTCCCTATGCAGACATGTTTGATCAAGGGCTCCATTCTCAACTCTGATTGCTGAATCACTGGTCAACAAAGAATACAGTGCAGTCCTTGTGTCTGCCTTTGGGTGGGGCAAGATCCTACCTGTCCTGTGCTGAAACTATACTATCAAGCTCTTCCAAATATAGTTTCACCCAACAAACTTTAATGTCTTACGCTGTTGCTTCCCTTTCTCTTAACACCTTCTCCCAGCAGTGAAGACTTCTGCCAAGATGAACAATTGCCCAATTCTAAACAAATGTAGCATTCTATTTGCCAAAGTTTTAGCATCTAGAGCAGAAAGAGTATAGGATTCGCAGGCAGATTTGAGTCAAGTCTTGAATTTGCCACTTCCTAGCTACGTAGCGTTTGGACTGTCTGAAAAATTGATCTCCATATCATAAAACGGTGATGGTTAAGATCTACAGATGGCTGTGGTAAGGATTTTATCAAACCTATGGAAGACATCTGCGCAGTGGCTGGTCCCTTGTTTCTTCCCTTCTACTTCAACCACTATGAACCTACTGCCGCTCACAACACCACTTTTCTAGAGCTGCACTAGTTCAGACCTTTGTCATGTCAGTCTATGATGATTAGAACAGCCTCCTAACCCACCTACTTCCCTGCAGTCACTGATTCCCCTTTGGTTAGATTCGTGTCATATAACTCTGATCTTTCCTCCCTGCGAAATAACCTTCAGTGGCTCTTTTCTGCCTTTAAAGGAAAACAAAAACTTACTAGGTTTAAATCTGTATTTCCTTACATCTCCACTCCTCTGAGCTAAGTTATATCCCAGCTCCCTCATTCCAGCATACACAAAGCACTTTATATATACTAGGCACTTTAGCTATGTAGGGCAGCTCATCCCCTTTTCCATACATTTATCCCTATTTTTCACAAGTGTCACAGGCCTCCCACTTTTAAAGAAGTAGCCTTAGGCAAATAAAATCCTCCTCCTGAGAGCCTCACTTTATTAGGCCTCTCCAGGTGCAAGATCTTTGACCCTAATTAATTAACTGCACCCCTGCCAGGGGTGATAAAAGAGATGAACTCTCACTAGAATTCGACTTGTAAGGAACATATTTTTCTTCCTCACAAAACTACCTAAGTTTTGTACTCGATTTTACATTTATTTTTCTTGGCTAGAGGTTATGAGTGCATGCTCTCTCTATACTTAACTAAGTTCTTTGAAGAAGCGGAACCCTCACCATCACATCTGCACTCATTTAGGCTAGTCTCTCTCTTTCTCTCCTATTCATTCCTCAAAACCTGGCTCAGTATTCCTTCTCCCAGGAAATACTGCTTTGATGATGCACTGCTCCCTCCCTCTCCTCACCCTTTCACACATAACTGACAGCTCAGTTTAGCATCCTGCTGTAGAATACCTTGTTCTCTCCTTTTCTGTCAGCAGCTCTTAATTCCATGTGCCTTGTTCATTAATTTATTCTCCTGGAAGTGCTCAACCTAAAGCAGAGGTTCTTAAACTTTAGTATAAATCTGAATCACCTGCAGAGTTTGTGAAATGGACTGCAGGTTCTACCCTCCCACGGTTTCTAATTTTTTTGTTCTAGGGTATTAACTGAGAATCTGCAATTCTAACAAGTTCCCAGAGGATGACAATGCTGCTCATCTGGGGACCATATCTGTAGAACCACTAACTTAAAGTTCTCTTTCCCCAACTAGATAGAATGAACCTTTGGAGCCTGGAAGTCATCTTTTGTTTTTCACAAAGCTGAGCACAGAACAGGTATTTCATAAGTATCTCTGACTGATTCCCTTTCTATCACATTCCTTCATGCCACTGAGGTAGGGTTTCTCCTCTCTACTTATAGCATGGTCCGCTGTGGAGTGCCATTGCAGAAGCAGCTCTGTATTAATCTTATGCTTTTATATTACTTCCAAGCAGTGCCATGTGATTGGAGCAGGGCAGAGGAAAACACACCTCATAAACTCCATGAAATGCAGTGGCAATTAACCTTGTGGGACAAGAAACCAAGTCTTAGGTAGAATAGTCTTCTTTGATAAATATGAGTCCTATACACCTCAAGACTGGCTCATATGTAGTTATAATAAAGCTCCCTAAAGATTCCTATTTCTTGGCAACTTCCCCCATGTGCCTGCTGCCCACTGTGTGCACCACAAACCAGTAACTAATAGCTTATGCAAGCAGCCCAGCATACTTGTCAGTTCACAGGGATCTGACTGTTTCCTTTAGGAACAGTTAAATAACAGCATCAGGGGGATGATACGGGTTGATAAAGTGCCTAGCATTTCCTGAAGAAATGTTTAAAGAACCGCTGAAGATGGAAGGCAACTAACTGTGCCTTTGCAGCACTTAATCATACCTTCCTATTAAAGTCAGTGAAACAACTTGAAGACTTTCTCTGGCTCATTTCCTCAGGCCTGTTTCGGAAGTGGGAAGAAAGGGTAAGAAAGTGGCAACAATGCCAAAAAATGTTCCTTTATTTGGATCAAAAATTTCATTTCTACTTAAAAAGAAAGCCCATCACCACAGCTTGAGTTTATTGGTGTGTTGCACCACTCCATTCCATTTGAAAGTAATTTCCATTAAAAGCCACTTAATTAAGAACAAAAAGTACTCTTGCTGGGTCTCACTGTACTGCTTCCACAGAACTCAAACACAACCAAGCTCTCTGCTTCTGTCCTTCTAGATCGGTTGTTCCCATGGAAAATTAAGGCGAAGGATACTTTTTTGCTACTCAGCAAAAATTCAAAATCTACTTACGAAACACAATCAAATTTTACAAGGCACTGAAGTGATAACCCCCAAGCAGAGAGCCCATGAGGCGATAAATATCTTATAAACACAAAGGTCACAGACCCACGTGTTTATGAGCACAGAAGATGTTTATGGCTATCCACTCAGCTAGAAATTTGCTTTCAACCTTACTCTCTTCTTTATCACCAGCTACATTATTATTCTCCAATTATTTGGGGAAAATCCAAAACAAAGAAGACTATAAAAGAGCTTTATGAGACTGTTGAACCAAATCAGTATGCCAGAAACAAATCAATGATTCGAAGAGTTCTGAATACAACTGAAGGCAAACAATAGTCTGATGTGTCTGCTAACCTTTCTCCAAACCATTATTGCGTAGATTAAAAGATTACAGATATTCCTCTCTGCTCCTCAATATTAATAGTGATATAAAGCGCATTTAATAAACCCAAACTGCCACTGCCCTAAGTTGGATTATGGGTCTGGTTCTTCATAAACTGACATGTACATGCAGACTCAGTTTAATAATATACAATCTCAGGTCAATCAAAATCTACCCCCATCAGCTCTCTATTTATTATCACTTTTGCCACAACCTGCACCCAATCAGATGCCGTCCTAAAACTCTCTTGGCTGGCAGCTGCACAAAAATCTGCAGAGCATCAGCATAACAAGTGACAGGTCTTCCCATCAATTACAACTCTGAGGGAAAGACGGCTTCAGCAGGGACATAACCCCACAGTCACACACCACCTTAGTTTCTGACAGACAATCAGATCAGAAAGGAAGCTGTCATCAGTGGAGAAAAGGAACCCAGCTCCTCATTAGCCAGGGTTTTCTTTTCTTCAACATACATCAAGGAATAATCATGGGCCAACTCAACTCTGACAGCTCCTTATGTAAATGGCATTTAAATGCAGGCAAACCGCTCACAAACAAAGAGGCTGCAGTTAGGATGCTGCTCATAGACCCACTCAGATCTAATGTCCATGCTGTGGGTCTCTCTAGGTTTGACCTCTCACCAAATGACCAGAAACACCACGATGAACACAAAGATGTTGTTACGGGGCTTCGCTGAGGATGGGGATGAGCTGTTGGGGTCCAGAGGCAGGTTCTCCTGCAGGAATGGAGTAGCACTGCCTCATGGACCACCTACATCCCCAGGCAGGACTCCTCCTCCAGCCAGGCAAGGCTGTGGGTTAAGTCTCATAACTCCACCTCTGCTCAGGCTCTCCACCCTTTCCTAGAATTTTCCAAATTCTGAGTTCTTTCAGGTCCAACTCAAGGCCCACTTTCCCCACAAATCCACAGGAACCCCACCCACCAACCCACAGGAACCCACCCACATCTGATTTCTTGAGGCACTTGCGTGGAATACTGCACACCAGAGCACTGGAATCAACTTTCTCCTGGATCGTACTCCAATTGTTAAATATAGGTCTTATTTCCCCAAATGACCACCAGGTTCCCTTAGTCATATTCTATTTTTCCTTCCTCCCTCATACAGGGTGTACACAAAGTGCCCATAAGACCCGGTACCTTAAATACTGCCTTCAGCAAGGAATGAATAAGATGGGAATGTTACCAATGGAGGCACAAGGGTAGGTGGGGTGGAAGCAACGAGGATGAGCTGCTAGAGAGCTGCGCTCTTGGTAATTAACATAAACGTTCCTCTAAGCTTCCTCAGCACCTGGCTTATACTTTAGTTATCAACTTACTATACAAATGTTGGTTTTGTATTTTCATATTTGCTTCTCCCATCAGAACTAGTGATTCTCAATAGCACAGCTGCATCCTAGTTTGTCTCCCTAGTGGCAATGGATCAGCGTAACCCTCTGATGATGACAATGATGATGGTAAAGAAGAAGAATGACAAACATTTACTGAGTATTTACAATGTACAAAGCACTTCACAACAGCCTTACCAAAAATGTTCTATTACTATCACTATCACTATCACTATCACTATTACTATTACTATTACTATTACTATTACTATTACTATTACTATTTCTATTTCTATTTCTATTACTATTACTATTTCTATTACTATCATTATTTCCATAAAGTAACTGAGGCTCTGGGCTATCCAAGGTCAGAAAGCTGTCTGGCTCCAAAGCCAACTAAATATCTCCTAATAAATAAGTGAATGACATGCTTTGAGCAGGAAGGTAACTGCTGTATAAAGAAGCAGTGGATTTGGAATCACATGTCCTGGCCTAGAACCTTGGTTCTGCCACTTACTGGATAGGAGATCATAGCTGATTCATAACCTCTCTGGCCCTTTTTTATTTATCTACAAAAAGAATGGGGACAATTAAACCTATCTTATAATTCTGATGTGAACAGCAAATAGTAGTGAAAGCTCTTGGTACATTGTGAGGCACTCTACAATTATCAGTCAACTGGTCAAAAGTGAGCCCTTCATAAAGATCCAAGACATGGAACTTCTGATGCTTGCCAGGATGGAGCAAGAAGGCACAGCTGACAGCAGCTGAGAATACCATGCATGGAACACAGGAGCACACCAATAATGTGGAAAAGCTACTTGTGTGAAGGTGACCTTAATTTTCAGCACTCAGCCTACCCAAAAACCCACCCAACAATCTGATCTTAGCCAGAAAAACTGAGTTTAACACATAAAGTGCTAACCCCAAACTAATTTCTGCCATTATTCTTGTAATATGTCTGGGGAAGGCAGAATGTGAGTAGATATGTTAATTTCCAGGAGTTGATGAAATTACCTGAATTCCACTCCAATGAATGGATTTTAAATGAATTAATATTAATATATGTTAAAGCACTCAGCACCATGCCTAAAATATGGATGACCAGAAAAAGTGCTCCTTCCTCTCTTTTATGATCATCAGGAAATAAAGCTTTGAGATGTCAGAAATGTTTGGATCCAGGTTACCTGTCTTCCAAGGAGAAAATGTGCCCCCAGAGTTAACAGCTTTACTCAGAAACTGACAGCTCTCTGTACCCAAAACTAGGCATCATTTCTATCTTCTGCAGTATTTGGATTTCAGAGGCATAAGGCTTGGCCTGTCTTCCCACTATGAAACTGTGCAGCAGATAGCACGATCTCTCTCAGTTAGATTCAGATTGACAGGCACCCAAGTCTAAACGCAAATTACTGCCTCCAACAGGAAGTCATTTACTGATAGGGGCCACTTAAGAGTGTGAAAAATAGCCAGGATGGCTCTGTTGTCTTACACCATTTATATGTAAAACATATGCACAGCTGAAATGTGTAGGTCATTCCAAGTTTCATTTAAGTATTAAGAGGGGAAAGAAAATCAGAAAGGTCTAGAGAAGATGTGAAAGAGCAAGGCATTTCCTCTATCTGCTAAAAAGCATTTGCCCTGATCTTGTTTGTTTACAATAAAAAGATCTATCATCCCAAAGATGACTTTTAGATTATTGTTTCTAATACCTTGATCCTTTCAATTTGACGACTTTCTCCCTTATCAAATTCCTTCTTAAGGCTGTATTAAAAAGTCCATAGGAAAAAACTTTCCAATTTCGATAAAAAAGGTTGTTAGACTATGTGTAAGATGCAGGGTAAAGGGAAACAGACCCATTTCCTTTCAGAAAGTATATCCATTTTCTAGCTACAGAGGAAGGCAAATCAGCTGCACAGATTAGATGTGGAAGTCTTTGATGCCTTATCACATTTTGGCATATTATTTGATTATTCTACAAGATGGCAGCTTAAAACCATGTCAAAAGACTAGTTGTGAATGTCTTTATGGCAAAGCCAAGATAATTTGCAACTGAGGTATTATTATTCAAAAAAATAAATTTTAACTGAAAAATAATTGGCTTCTCTATCTCTAAAAGGGGACCTACATCAAGAAAAGAATGCCTATTATTCTTGAAGAAAGGAACTGCTGCCTTTCATTAAGATGCCATGAATGCTTTTCCTGTTGGCCACAACACTGTCAAGGGTGGTGCATTCTTGGCAAACCCTGTAGCATAAAGAGGACAGCCCCTCCTCTGCAAGCACTGGGCCCTAGACATCTCCAGAATCACGATCCACTCCCCACCCCACAACGCTTGGCACACACTGTGCATACACAAAGTTCCTGCAGATTTTTGCAAGTGCCAACTGAGCCCCTAAGTGCACATTCACTGTGCAGGCTGAAAGCAGAACTATAGGTGACAAAGGGAACATGGCTCCTATTCTTTAGAGCTCCATTCAACACACTGGGTTAGAGCGGCTCCAGACTGTGCAGGGCTTTCTGCCTCAGAGGCCGTCATCCAGGTGGCCTGGCTGGGAGTTGGCCCCTGGTACAGCAGGAGGGGTCCACACAATGGGCCCAAGTCACACACACACCCTTCCAGCCACACACTTTTCTCTCCTGCCTAGCTCAACCCTGTCCACAAAGCAATTGTAAATACAGCTCCCATCTTTTCCTGACAATCTGTTTTCTTTTCTCACTCTCACTCCAAACTGCCTGAGCAGAATTAGTGAGTGGGGGCAGAAGCATCACCATTTCCTATAAGAATCGAGGAAAACAAATGACGCGATTCGGCTTTTTACAACATTTGTATAGTATTTACAAGGTAGACCAGTGGGGCTTAAAATGTATGGTGCCAAGAAATGTTAAAGCAACAAAAAGTATGACTCCCTAAAACTGCAGAATCTTTAAACCAGAAATTTACAATGGGTTTTTCTTGGCAAGGAGAACCTCAATGGAATAATGGTGAAATTGTACTTACTCTGAGGATGTAAATGGAAATACCACACTTGTTGGCACAACCCAAAGTCTCAATTGCCCTGGACTCAATTGCCATTTTCATAAATGCAGTCCCTGTTGAACCACAAGCAGGACTGTGAACCGCCCCTCACTCAGCTGCTGACTTCTCCCTTTTTCTGTTTACTAAAACCCGTATGTGCCCACAGAGCTGCCCCAGCTAACACCCAGACTTTAAGAAGTGTCTAAGTCTGATGATTAAAAGCAGGAAGGCCCGGACATTTATTAAGGCCTACCATATGTCAAGCATAGGACTAGGTGCTTTAAATAATAGTCACAACGACTTAGAGGTACTTGAGGATTGCATACCTGAATTAAATCATTTTTAGAAACTCCCCTTATTCCATATAACATGACTCCACAACTAGGAAGTAGGATGTGTGAGAGTTAATAATTAGGAAATCTCCAATTTGTGCATCAGAGACGATATCAGGCACTTTACAGATATTATCTGACTTACTCTTCATAATGTTCCCACACAGTAGGCATAATCTCATTTCTCTAGTAGAGAAACATATGCTTAGAGAAGTTAAATAATTTTCCCAAGGTGGAACCTATATCAAATGGAGGGGGATGGCAAATCCAGCAGTGTCTGACATGACATCTGACTCCAGAGCCACTATCCTTTAGACCAACACTGCCCCCTCCTGCCCCCAAATCTGCTAGATTCTCTGGCCAGTCCTTCCGCATGCTTCCAACAAAGACTTCTTAAGTGCCTGACATATACCAAATACTGTTCTAGCCCTCGGGACACAGGTGGACAGGACCTCCCATCCCCAACAAGGTGATATATAAACAGAGGATGAATGAAGTGAGGGCATGAGCTACATGTACAGTTGGGGACAGAATGTTCCAGGCTAAAAGAACAATAATGCAAAGGCTCCGAGATTGGGAATGCTTAGTTTGGTTTAAGAACAGCAAGAAAGTTCAAGGGCCAGATAAGATTAATGAAGAGGACACCAGGAGATGAGGTAGGAGATAACAGGCTCCAGACCATGCAGTACCTTGTAGACCATGGTAAGTACAGTCTTTGAACTGAATTCTTAGTAAAATGAAAGACTAGTTAGAGGATTCTGAACTGAGGATTCATAGGATCTAAAGTACATTTTAAAAGAGTGACTCGCTGCTGAGAGAAGAACACTCCGCAGGGGAACAGAAGTAAAAACAGCTGAGAGGCTAATGAGGCAATCCAAGTGAAATATGACAGCAGCTCAGCTCAGGGTGGTGGCAATGGAGATGGTGAAAAGTGGCTGGGTTCTATTCTGTCTGGTTTCAGTCCTCAGTGACTGACAAAATTGTTCCTACTCTAGCCTCAAAAGAACTTGGATCCAGAACCCTAGAATTAAAAAGAGCTAAGCAGACATTCAAATGGGCATCAGTAAACAAAAGCCAGTGAAAAGTTGTAACTCCCAGTAATGGACTCACTGAGGGCATCCTGGAGCCAGTGGAAATCCAGCACTTAGAAGAATATGACAATTTTAGGTGAAGTGTGGCAGATAAATTTTACAACACCACCTTCTGGGTGATGCTTTCTGCCCTTCCAGGTACAGCCAACCCATCTTTAATAACCCTGGTGCCCAAATTTATCATACAATGCAATCAATACAGCATCCGGTCTAGAAGAAGCTAAGAAGAACCTGTGTATTTGTGCTAGATAGAAAATGCAACCCCTTACTCCCACCTTCCCAGTTATAAGAAGTGTTTTTAAACATAGTATCACTTGTTCTTTGTTGGCCTCTTTTTTTTTTCTCCCAGAAACACCCTAATTATCATGCTGGAGAGTTGGGGAAAGATACCTTTTATGTGGTTTTATCTCCCAAACACAGTATTGTCATAGGTTTATTTACTTGTGTTTTTACAGTAACAAGATGCTCTCCTGTAATTGAGACTATTATGGAGAGGGCTGGCATGTGTTTTCCACAAGATTAAAGGCAATTTCTGTTTTCAAAGCCACTACTGCTTCTTGGAAAACTCCCTTCCTATGCTAAACTAAATCCACTAAGCCAAAATTCTATATTCACCTGGTCTGCAGTACAGTATTACAAACAGAACTAGGAGAGACAATTTCATTCATGCACTGATTCAAACAGTATTTACTAAACCTCTACTGCACCAAGCACTCTGGGGGTGGGAAAATACAGCACAAAATAAAACAACAGTCTTTGCCCTCCAGAGGCTCTGACTCCAGAGGGGAACACACACAGAAATGACTATGCTACAAGGCAGAATGTGATAAGAACGATAGTAGAAATAAAACAAGCAACAGGAGCACAGAGAATGAAGGACTGATTCCACCAGAGGGAGAGGGGTGGTTTGGGTGAAAGCTATGATGTGAACAGGATGTTCAAGACCCATGGGCCTAGGAAAGTCATTACTAATAGCAGGTACAGCAAGGCCAGAGGCACAGGAGGAGGGAAAAGCTAAGGCTGTGATTTACTTAAAAATCACGTGAAGGGCTTTGAGTCTGGAGGATAATTTTTATTGGGGGAGGGGACTTGGAGGTAATAGAGTACAAATAAGATCAGAAAGGGGGGCCTTAAATCCCATCTGTCAAGGCCCCCTCCTTGACTGAACACTGGATTTGGATATTCAGGGCACACGAGAGTAAGAAAAGACTCATACGCGGATTACAGGCCAGACGTATGCTAGACAGCCACATGTGCCTTTGAAGCCTCACAGTGTTGCAGCAGGGTGGCCATTATAAAACCCAGATCACAGATGGGGAAACTGAATGTTCGGTCAGGTTTTAGTCTGTTCTAGGTTTGAAACAATTCTTCCTGATTCCATTCGTCTATGATAAGTATCCTTTCCATGAGGCCCTTCAGATTTCTTGTTTATGAAGGTAACTCAGTCAACAGTATGTTGAGTGGTGCGAAGTAAAAGCACTCTGGCCAAAGAACCACTTCAAAAGTTGGTTGGGCTCCTCTCAAAGGAGAGATACAGGTGGCCTGAGGGGAAAGATTAGAGACACTTTCAAGATGTGTAACTTGCTCTAACCTCCTATCAAACTCCATCTCTAGGGGTTATATGCTTCAGCATCAATTGCATGTAAATAACTAAATTGTTGCTTTCAAAAATGTTTTCTAAAAATGCTGTGAATTGTACAATGAGGAGTATAATATTATCACCTTATTTCACAGTATGCATTCTAGTCCTTGAAAAGCTTTTAAACAAAATACCTGCGTTAATTCCAACAAAACAAACAACAACAAAAAACATTTTACAGATGAACTAACAAAGGCCAGAAAGTAGTGACTTTCCCAAGATCAGGTTGTCTCTTTCTTCTGAATCCCAGCCCACCACAATTTTTCTCTGCCTCACAAAGAATGTCATTAATCATTCTCATTCAGAGGAAAGATCACATGGAAACACATAACCCTTTTTAAGTCTATTCTCCTCTAATCCTCCACTCTTTTTCTGTCTCTTAACATTCTGCTTCTCTACCACTCCTACCCCAAATCAGACTCTTGAGCTAGAGCTCCTCATGATCACTCCATTCAGAAGAGACTGAGGCTCAGGGAGGAAAGGCTCTCTCCTTTATTAAACAGCTACTGTGTGCCAGGGGCTTTCCACACATCATTAATAATAAGAATAGCAATATTCATTCAGTCTTAATTATGGCCAGGCATTGTGCTAAGCATTTTAAATATTATCACAGTTAATCTTCACAAGAATCATGTGAGGCTGTGGCTCAGAAATGTCAAGTAATTTGACCAAGATGATAAAATTAGTTAAGTTACAGAACCGGGGGCTTGAATCAAAGCCTACTGGGCTCTTAGGCCAGTGCCCTTAGCCATTCTTGTGCAACACCAGAGAGGTGGGTACATTGGGGGCATCTGGAGTGGGAAGTGTCTGAATGTAGGAATACAGAATGTGTGTGAAGCAGCAGCAGTGGGGAAGCAGTCAGGAGGGGTCAGATTATGAATGACCCCTTTAAGTCATGCTAGGGAATGAAGGCTTCAGCTGGATGCTGATCATCAGCCAGAACATTTTAAGTAGGTCAGTGACCTGGTCAAGTATGTATATTTAGGAAAATCCATTCTGGTTTCAATGTACAGAATTGATTTTATTGGGGGCAGGGGCAAGCGTGAAGGCAGACATTGGGGTCAGGAGGTTTCATATTACTCTAACAAATAGCTGATGAGTGCACTGTGAATCAGGGTGTTTCCTCGGTGTTCAATAAATATCTGTTAATTGTGGTATTGATTGGTTACAAGCAGAACAATCTGTTGCACCTATTGGGGCATGTCAGCTCTATCATATGGCCGTTCCAGTGTGTAATCACAGACTCTAGGTACAAAGCTCTCTTATGCTGAAAAGGCATCTCTTTATAGGCAATGTTGTGTTATTTCCTCTCTAGAGTTTTTATCCTCTAATTATGAGCTTCTACTAAGTGAGGAATTTCAGGTGAAATGTAAGACCATGTTTCTGAGCATCTGTATTTGTCTGCCTTCTTTCATACAGGATAGGAAAGAAAGTGAATGGGTGGTTGGTATATAAATTTGAAAAGGAGTTACACATTTCCATGACACGCATCCTTCACTCTGAAATAACCAACTGCATTCCTTATGGGCAAGAAGTCAGTACTAAGAGGTAATATTGATGGAAAAGTAAGAAAATGATAGCTACAATGGATAAGGAGTCCTGATTGCCCACCAAAAGCCTTTGACATCTAAGGTGGAGCAATGTCCAGATTAGGGGTGCTCCAGAAGCCACTTGATTATTATTTGCAAACTCCTGGTTTTGTACCCCTCATCTAACAGAAAACATTCAACTGCAGAAGCCAATGAGCCAGAGGCTCATCAGATATTTGCCTCCACTCACTCTGGATCTTAAGACAAAAATCTCAGGACACCCTTTTGCCTTGTGCTGTCTAAGCATATACTTAATTTCTTTCTGCAAGATAAAGTTCCTACTTTGGCTATATCTATTGAAAGTAGCTAAATTAGAGGCAGGAGGCGGGGCTCATCTGGCTGGCTGAGCTACAGAAGAAAAGCTAAAGGCTTATCCAGAAAAAATGAAGTCTAAGGAAATAGTCTACTATATTATCTAGTTAGCATCTGATGTAGTGCCTAGGCATAAACCTTAAATATTCAGAACACTAAATATGTGAAAAACAATTCTGGCTTCTTAAATAAACTAGTTAGTACCATTGTAGTATTCATTTACTTCCAGACTAAATCATTCAGCAAATATCACGTGATGTGTTGTGTATAAAAATTATTTGGGGGAATTTGTTAAAAATGCAATGAGCATACCCAGAGACCAGAGAGTCTGTCTGATTTAGTATGTGTGGAGTCAGGCCTAGTGCGGTGGTTAAAATATGTCCACAAATTCTTTACTACTCGGTGGAGCCTAATTCTCCTCCCCTTGAGCGTAGGCTGTACTTAGTGACTGGCTTCTGACTAATAGAATGTGGCAGAAATGACAGTTATAACTTGTAAGACCAGGTCACTGGTCTCTCTCTTGAATCATTCACTCTGGGGTAACCAGCTGTCATGTCAAGAGGTCACTGTGGAGAGAGGTCCAGGTGGTGAGAAACCACGGCCTTTTGCCAAAAGCCATATGAGTGCATCATCTTGGAAGTGGATTGTCCAGCTCCAGCCAACCATTCAGATGACAGCAGTCCCAGTCAACATCATGACTACAATTTCATGAAATAACCTGAGCAAAAACCACCCAGGAATTCTTGACTCACAGAAACCGAGATAGTAAATGTTTGCTGTTTTAAGCTGCTAAGTTTTAGGGTAGTTTGTTACATAGTCATACATAACTAACATACCTAAAAATCAGCATTTTAAGTCTTAATCTTGGTGATTTACAATAAAAAATAATTTTTTATATTATACCTATAATGACAGGATCCAGAAGTTTCCAATTTGGTGTGAATTTCTTTGTTAAAAGGAGAAAATAACAATTAAAAATCAGACTGTGTTCATCTTATTTGAGCTCATTAGACTTAAGATTTATTTTCATTACTGTAATACCCCTGTGCAACCATATCCCATTTAAGCTTTAGGGAGGCAATATGAGATCCAGGAAACTAAATGTTATAAAAGCAAGTTGGCCATCACCTGCTATGAATACTCCTAATTACCATCTAAAATTTACACTCAGTAGTGTATTAATATTACACAATAAATATTTCCTAATCAGATTTTAAAGAGCAGATAGTTCTTTTCCTGGGACCAAATATGATGAAGAGTCTGACAAATAAGCACTTTTATTGTAGTAAAAAGCTAATCTATGACAATTCTTTAACTTGGAATCACAAAAGGGAGCCTATGGATAAGTTCAGTAGAATATAGTGGTTAAAGCCAAGAACTCTGGAATGAAAATGCTTGGATTTAAAACCCATTGACTAGCTGTGTGGTCTTGGGCAGATGGCTTAACCTCTATCTCTGTGCCTCCATTTCCTCAACTATAAAATGAAGATAATAAACCTAGCTCATAAGACTATATAAGGAGTAACAGATCAACACATGTAAACAGAACAATACCTCATTAACTGAAGTGCTTAAGAAATATAAGCTATATATCCTCTTTGAACATCATCTCCTACTAAACCTTTAGATGGATATCCTAAGAAGCAGCTAAATCTTCAATTTTATCCTCATATTCATATTTTGTCTTGAGTCATTTTGAAGCTGGAAGAAGAAGACTGGTGGGATTCTGTCAGCAGAAAGAAAATTACCCGTTCCTGCTGCTGAAATACTATTATCCCAGAGTAACTTAGTGCTCACTGGAGGCGTCACATCCACACTTCCTAAGGGAAATAAAAGTTGGTTCTGCTTCTTAAAGTTGTCTCAGGAGGAAAGAGTTCATTGCTACTACAATTTTTAGGATGACTCCGAACCTGAGATGAACTGATATAGGTTGCTTGGTGTCAGCGCCTAGCTGATCGAGAAGGGACAGTTTCTGTGGTGAGACGCCCAGTTAGAAGAATGCACAAGGGGCCAACATGAGAATGAAACGGCAGGCACCAACTTTACTGCGGGGAGCACGCTTCTATTGCGGAGAGTGTGCTTCTCCTTCTGCTCTTCTTCTGCATGGGCTCCACACATATCAGAGTACAATAGTAGCATTCAGCCACACATGCGTGATACAATAAGCTAAATTATGTTTACATATTGTAGGTGTCCTACTACACTAATGTCACATTCCAAATCTGGGGTCCTATTCCTAGCCACTAGCCTGGATCACAAATAGGCCTCGGACCCACACTTGGTTTCTCCTTTACAAAGGTTTGCAAAATCTTCCAGAAGAATTAGAATTTTCTCTACATCTTTTTTATATCTTTTTTTCCCTGCATATTTTCTTGTACACACGTTACTTGGTATTTTCTTACAGTTCCACTCTATCCCTGTATGTCCTACTGTGATCTTTGCCTCACCATGAAATTGAAGCACCCTTAACTCCTCATTGGAATTTCTTCTGAAAGAGAAATACAAAGAAAGTCTGCCTTCTTATATTACTTATCTCCTTGTTCTGACCATTTTCCATCATGACAGTCTCCCCAAAGCAAATACAGTTCTCACAAGGAAATTTCTGGCCAGGGGGCAGAGGTAAAGGATGATTTCAAAAATGCCAACACTGAGTAAAGCACTTGCCACAAATGTAAAGCTTTGTATTTAAAAGCTTTGTATTTAAAAGCTTTGCCATGTAATCTTACGATATCTTTGCAGTTGTATCTACCTATTACCAAGGCTGCTACTTAAATCCACAAGGCACTGGGCTGAGGCTACTAACACTGCCACAGTGGGTCACATTAACATCCTCACATCAGCATTCTGCATCTGACGATCGACGGCACTAATTGTTTAAAGGAAGACACAACTGCCCTCCATCATCTAAAAGTTAAAATGTCAACTGCTGCAAGCTCAAGGGGCTAAAAGGAAAGCAACTCCTGTCTGTGCAGTGATTCTTAAATTTGAGCATGTATCAGAATCTGGAGAGGTCTTGTTAAGACACAGATTGCTGGCCTCCTCCCACCTCCCCCACCCCCAAAGTTTTCTGATTCAAGAAATCAAAACAGAGCCTTGAAAATCTGCACTTCGAACAAGTTCCACTGTTTGAAGCCAACACTGCTGACCTGAAGACCACACTCTGAGCATTATTTTGTTGTAAAGGGATGGATGGAACCCAGAGATGCCACAACTGGAGGCATGAGAAATGTAATGACGAAATCTATACGATTCTAGACAACAACCCAGGTCTGTTACCATCCTCCATGTAACTATGAGCCCATGATCCTACATTTCGGCTCTCAATAAGGAATAAAAGTAATGGATCAGGAAAATGATAAAACAATCTGGGCTAATAAGTATATATGCACCTTTCCACAGTGACCTCATGACAAAACACTTCATTAAAGATATTACAGGATTAGTTATCACGGCAACTCTTTACTGACTTTTGGAAAGTAGGGACAAAGTGATATTTCAAATTCACCCTAAACTCAGTATTTCAGAGCCAAACCAGAAACCAACTTAGGTAATTCTCTGACATGCTAGAGAAGCCAATAATGAGTTCTAATTCAACATCAAAGGTATGGGAAGTTTAACAAAGCTCTAGCTCCCCATGGGGACACCTGCAACACAGTTGTGGTTTGTGAAAATTCAGGGACAACTACAGGTGTGTGTGTGTGTGTGCGTGTGCGTGTGTGTGTGTGTGTGTTTGTGTTATGGTTTCCACCTCCATCCATCAACAGCATTCCCATCTCCTTCTCTTCTGTTTCCCTGTTTAGTATGGTATCACTGGAAAAGGAAATTTAAAGAGCTCTGAAAAATGTTAACAAGTCCCAAAGAGAAGAGTGTGTGCCACTGTGTTAAAGTCCTCCCCAGGAACACCTGTGAACTATTGCATTTAATTAGCTTACAGCTGGTACTGACTGTGCCTGGGAAGACAGGGTTTATTTTTCAACTGCAAGTCCTTAGGTTGTATTTTCCATAACTGTCCACAACTAAAGGGACTTTTATTTGGGGGGGCAGATAAAATGGGACACAGAGTGGACCAGGAAGGGAAAGATTTCCAGAAAAGCAATCAAAGTCATTATAAGGAAGCAAACCTAGTGAGTAGTGGTATATTGGTGGGCATCAGGGCCTCCTGGATGGCCCCCTCACAGTCACATGCACAGTTCCCAGAGGGTGACCACATGTGACAAGTGGCAGCATTTATTCCAAGAGTTATCTCCAACTGGTGCCATTCAGAGTAGAATGCCAAATAGCAAACACTGCACAGTACATCAGCAGTTTCAACAACAGGACTCCAAGCAAAGCAATTCCTAAGGAGAGCCATGAAATGCAGCCATTTATAATTCTGCTGAGACAGAGATCTAATTATTGCCCATTGTGGGAGGAGCTAGAAACTGCCCAGTCCAGCATCCACAGCTGAACCTAGCTTTGTCATTCTCTTTTATTAGGCATACGGTATTGTCTTGGAGTAAGCAACTATTTTTGAGGAAATGACCACTGGGTAAGAAAGAAAATATCAAAATTTGAAAGGACAATTAATTTATAATGTTTGTCATGAACAGTCAACAGAGGATTTCTGAAGAATTGTCATTCTGAAGAAAACCAGTATTCTGCACAAAAATCCATGTGTTTATTAAAATTTAAGAATTCACAAAAGATTTATACCTTACTAATTATACAGTTCTGTTGGGCCCTCCAGTGGCATGCCTGGGCCAAGTCCTAAGTAGAGCTGAACCCAAGATCTAGACTGTAATCCAGAAAAACAGAACACTGGAAAATAAGATTTTGGTTCACTCACTCAAAAGAAACAAGCACTTTGACCAACAGCAATTAGTGATGGTTATAGCACACCCGCTATGAACCAGCAGTCTACAGTTCAGAAAGAA
The DNA here is from genome assembly GCF_902729225.1 of Pteropus medius. Lineage (NCBI taxonomy): Eukaryota > Metazoa > Chordata > Mammalia > Chiroptera > Pteropodidae > Pteropus > Pteropus medius. The sequence goes on from NW_024352787.1 coordinate 24,209,044, forward strand.
AATACAAGTTCCTCTCTAGCTGGACAGATAAGACAGTGCACAAAACAAGCAATAATATAAGATAAATTTTCATTAAGTAATGAAATGAGTTCATAGTCAGTGCTATAGGAGAACAGATAAGGAAATCATCTAGAGGCACAGAAGAAGACAGAAAAGCCCTTCCATTACTAGCCAAAATAAGTTATTAGGTCCCAATGCAGGGGACAGGGTAATAAGACTTGTATAAACTAGTTAAGCAAGAAATATACCCTCCCTTCAAGGAATACATAATTTAAGAGGTGGTTTCATCACAGACTAGCTGAGAGGGTAAGCACAGATAACAAAGCATGAATTCTGGACCCCAAAAAGGAAAAAAATAAAATCTTCTTTAGGGCTTTTTCCATCAAACTAAATGTAAGAAAAAATAAATGCACTATGCTTAACATACATATTCAGGCTAAGGATTTAGTCAGGGCAACTTTCCAAAGAGAGAAAACATTTACAGATTCTGATAAAAGAGAACACTTTGATCCCAACCTGTTGGTCTGGTTAATGTAATAAACATGAAGGATCATGAAAACATTCCAAAGAGCCAAGCAAACCATCTACCTCATGGCCTCCTCACCTGTCCTCTCTCAGATAACCTGTCCTGCTCACCCCATTTCAGGTGGTTACGCAAGCGTCTTCTCAGTGACTCCTTTTCTGGTCACTAAATCTAAAATTGCATCCACCACCACTTACAACACATGCACCACAGAACTTCCTGTGTCCCTTTCCTCCATTTTTCTCCCTGGCACTGACAGCTTCTAAATAGTCTAGATATTTCACTTATCTCCTTTACTAACTGTCTCCACCACTAGAATGAATGTTCCTTTGGGTCATATATTTTATATTTTGTTCACTGTTGGATCCTGAGTATCTAGAACAGTGCCTGGCACACATCATACAAAGAATAAACTTGATAAGTGAATGAATAAATGAATGAATGCATGCTTGTATTAATATTTTTTAGTTTATTTATACAGACTGTATATAATGTAGTAAATGCTTTACTGCACAGTAATGTCTTTTTAATTTTATATATTTTATATTTGACAAATTCATCAAGATATGTTGCTTTATTTGCAGAAAGTTTTGCCCAGCACTAGGCATCAACAAGCACATAAAAGTTTTTGATTTGGACACCTGACACTTACTGGATTTCGTTAACCAATGTCAGCATAATAAATAAAATTTTAAAAAAGAAAAGAAAAAAGAAAGAAAACTATCAGACACAGAAGAAAATTTAAAAAAAATTTTAAAAATTAAAAATCTCCTATGGAAAAAAACTTTTGATCATTAATTTCATTTCCCTTATTTTTAATCATTCTTTCTCATAGAACCTAGCAGCTAACCTTAGCAATGTTAATTACCACCACTGAAACTGGCAAGTATATCCTTACCAACCACCCCATTAACTGACTCGTATTGTATTATTATTTATTTTATTCAGTTGAGAAATGTCCCACATGTTATGCTTAGCAATGAGGAACACCATGATGAGCAGGATAACTAGAATCCTTATCTTGGTAAAACAAACAGTTTGGGGGGATAACAATAAGCAAGGACCAAAAACTATGATGAAAAGGTTATTCTCAGAGTAAGTATCTGGGCAAGGGTAGCTTCACAAGATCACCCCAGCAGAGTGCCTGATATTAGGGAGACCTAGCCAAATCTAAGGGCAGGAAAAGATACCAAAAGGAAGGGCTGCTCTGGAATTCTACATCAAGATGTATCTGGTGATCCCAGATATAATTATGGCTTACCCACCCATTCCCACCAGCTCAACTGCTTCTCTTGCTTTCCCAGCTGCTGATTTCTATTTATTCAGCCTTCATCTAGTGGCTGAATCTTAATTATCACATTTTCTCAAATGGCCCACATTCTTGTTACTAAGACCTTTGAGTAGGAGTCTTCCTAAAGCTGATACAGGAACAGATAACCCTGGCACCCACGAGGTGGCTGGAAGCACGCTGACCTACAGTGAATAGTTAGAAACAAATTTCCTGTTACATCTGTCTGACTTACACTGATTTCATGTGAATGTTTCAGAGAGTATATACTCAATAACCAAGATACTGAAATATCCTTTCAAACACAGGTTATAGATACATAAATTATTAAATACAATAACCCTTAAATCCCTTTTGGTAAATGTTGATGGTCTTAATTTTTCATTATCTTTAGATTTTCAATAATATTTCATTTCCAATTAGAAAAAAAAGACCAAGGCACAATAGCAAATACCTGGAGTTACAAATCAAAAAACCACCTAGAGAATCTGTAGAGTTTGTGAAAAATCCCAGTTTATGGTCCCTCCTATGTAACTTTCATAAAAATTACCAATCTAATTTTCTGCATGTTAACTGGATCTCTGTCTATTTAGTGGTGGCTCCTGAGCAAACTCTGATGTCAATGTAAGAAGTCCCATGCTCAGGTACTTACAAATGACACCTCCCGCCTGTCTAAAACGGCGGTTCCCAAAATGGGCTGGGCCTCAGGAGCACAGGAGAACTGGTTGAAAATACAGACGTCCAGGTCCCACCAGGACACATTCTCATTCAGTGGGTCAGGGCTGAAGTTCCTGAATTAGCATAACAAGTGCCACAGGAAATTCTACGGCTGGCAGTCTAAACTCTGAACACCACTGTCTAGGATCAGTAATCTTCAAAACCAGTTCACACTCCAGTGAAGGTATAAATTGATCCACTGAGGTACGGGAGGAAAAAATTATATTTTTCATTTATAGTTATTTCTCATGTCATCTTTATGTACTTTCTAATATGTATATAATAAAAATATTACAGTACCGTATATAAATATATCAGCATTGCAAGATCAAATTCTTCTTAAGAGTTGTATATTACAAAAACAACAACAACAACAACAACAACAACAACAACAACAACAACTGGAAGCTACAGAAGCACTTTTGCCCAGAACTGCAACTGAATACTCCAGTGTCCCAGGAAAAATGGAAGATATATGAAACTAAAAGGAATGTGGTGAGGGGGCAATGCAATGCTTTACAAACACACTGAAGGGAAAGGCAAATAGTAAAGTGAAAAGATGAAATTATGGTCCCCCCTTAGGGAAAGTCAATTGGGGTATCATCTGTCTCCTGTGTAAAATGAGTGAAGGGGTGAACCACATTTTCTTAGGGTCCCTCCAGCACTAACATAAGTTTTATGAAACACTAATGAAGAGATACACTCAGTGTAGCAAAGACAGACGGTACATGCTATATCTCACGAATTTGAAATAGGGCAAGAAAATCTAGAAAATGCCTATCATGCAGGCATTGAGCCCATCACAAGAATCATAAAACCATTAGAGCTGCAATAGCTTCGGGGTTTCTACATTGTGCAGATAGAGAAAATGGTTCAAAGTGGAAACTAGTTCTGACCGAGGAGCCCCAGGCAGCTGGTGACAGAGTTGGCTCCTGATCCCCAGAGCATAGCCCTTCTACTACACCAGTCTCCTTCCTTTCTAAAATAGACTTTTTAAGATGCCAGAGGCCCAGCTTTCTGAAAATAAAAAATAAAGTCCATTCATTGTTCTCAAATACGATTTATATTTGTAACCTTTAGAAAGAGAAAAAAAGTGTTCTGGGATTTGTTTTGCCTTCCTGTGTTTCTTTTTTTAAAATCTGAGGAGCTGGTGAAGATATAACCTTATAGTGTTAGAAAAGAAAATTTAAGAGCATCTTAAATGAGGAAGCCCAGTAGCAATCACACTGTGATTATCAGTGAGGCTGCCAAGAATCCATTTGAGAGCTGAGGTCTTCTGGAACACCACAAATCCCCAGGTGCCTCCGAGTGCAAGCACTTCCTTTTAACTCTGTGAGACTCTGGAGACAGGCAAGGTCAGTCTTCCTTCTTGATTTGCTGCATATCTAAAATGTTCTTTACAGTGAATTTAAAAGGACTAAAAAAAAGGAGATATGAGCTTCACATCTCTGCTGAGAAAACCACTGCCTTCTTGCCAGCCCAGGAAGGCTGAGTGGGCACTGGGAAACACAAGCACCAAGTTTGACTTGGGATTTGCACCTAATCTCTGCCAGAGAGCAGGTCCTCATAGATCCATAGATCCATGGAGTCTGACCCCATCCCTTGAGGAGGGGGAAGGGAGGGAGTTGAACTTGTAAAAAGTCTCCCAGGTGATTTCAGGAATAGGGCGGTTTGAGAACAACTGATTTCAAGACAAGAAGGCCAGGATGCACACTTGGGCTCTGGTAACACTCTTCCTCACCCCCTTATCTCAACCATCCCTAGGTCTCAGAATATTTTCCTTAAGATAGAAGTAGGAGAGCAGTATCCCAAAACTCAAACCTTAGCCACCCTCATTCAAAGTGGAAGGAGGAAGGAAAATGAACTAATCTCCACTACACTGGACACTCTGCACATATGATTCCATTGGATTCCCTCAATAAACATCTTCCACAGAGTTAATTCAAAACTTCTAGGGCAATCTGGACTCAGGCTAGGCAGAAGCAAGAATCAGGGCAAATAAGAGCATAAATGAAATCATACAGATACAATCATACCATCAAAAACAGTTTTTAAAAAATCAAATATTAATTTAATATTAATGATTGATATTCCTAAATATGAAGGCCAAATCCCCTCAAAAACTGCTAGGCAACACTTCATTGTCCTTGCTCAAGTTACCACTCTATAAAAAGAATAGAACTGACTTTCTTTCCAACCACCCTGCAAATCTGTCTGCACCGTCCCCACAATTGTTCAATTTAGTGAGATTTGGCCATAAATGTTTTTCTTTTTCCAGATCACACCACAAAAATGTCTGATTCTGGGAAAGACTGCAGGACTATGTGGTCTTTTCCCTATTTTCAATGCTTGGTCACTCTACCTATCTTCAGTTAGGTTACATCTTTTAACTACACTGTCTACTGCTTGCTGAAGAAGAAAATATGTGAACAGAATGGAAAACTTAAGGTGTACGCCCCAGAATCTGGAAAACATCCACGGTGGTTTTTCTCAGCCCACCAACAGAAAGAAGCCTTGAATATTAAGATCTGAAGGGCCGTCTCAAAGTAGTATTTGAACATTCACAGCTCCATAAATTTACTGTTTAATCAAGGCAACTCTGTGCATGAACCTGAGGTCTACACAGTAATTAGGTGGTGAGGAGAACAGGCAGACACGGCTTTAAGAGCTAACTGGGTCCTGTTTGTAACGAGCCATGTAAAAGCACAGAAAAGGAAAGCCTAAGCTCTGTGTTCTGGCACTAGCACCTCTGCCACCTAGATCCAGTAATGATACCTACATAACAAGTTCCCTTCTCATCAAAGATGAAAATTGAAAGCACTAATTCACCAATATTTTTGGTTCCAAATTAGTTTCCCATCTCCCCTTCTCAAGCCAAGTAGAATCTACCTATAGAAAGAAGCTTTTATATCCAACTACAGGTGTCTATTTTCTGTCACTATTCTCATTCATTTCCTTGACTTATTGTGCTTTGGACCATTAAAATAGCCTAATTGTTCTAAACTTGTTAATGATTTATTTTGTGCGAAGTTGCAAGAATAACTTTCTGATGGACATCTCTTACCAAGAACAAAATCTGAGGGATTTCTCACTGTCTACAGATTCTAAAATCTGAAATCAAGAGACTTCCAAGATCCAGCCCAACCTCCCTTTCAACTTTTTTTCCCCTATAAATTCTAAGATCACAAAACTAGAAGCCAATAGACCAAATTCATCTGTTGATATAGTTTCTTTGCAACGACTAATAATAGCAACCATAATAATAACAGCAGCAGCAAACTTAAAACTTCCTATGTCCAGGTACTTTCTAAGCACTTTATATATATTAAACCCTTAATCATCACAACTCTGTGATGTTACTATTATTATCCCCATTTTAAAGATGAAAGAAAATGAGATTAAACAAATGGAGATGTCATCATTTGAACTCAAGCAGACTGGCTCCAGAGTCTGTACTATCAACTCCTATGCTGTGTTTCTTTTTCTAAAGGGATAGGCAGATGGCTGGGTGAATGAATAGGTAGGTGGGTGGGTGGGTGGGTAGATGAAAGGATGGATGGTGAGTGAAGAGATGAATGAATGGGTGGGTACATGGATGGCACGATTTTAAGATTTGTTTTTGTGAATACATAGTCTCTACACTAGTAATGAAGAAAATGAGCTCTCGCCTGAATTTTTGTTTTTCTACTTGTAACAACAAAGACAAGACCTTGACATATGGACTTACCCCTGGGCTGCACAGCTGAACCTGCCCAAAGCACGGAAAGAGTCTCATATAATTGAGTGGCTTTACCTTTATTGTTACTATCGAAATAGTGACATAAAAAAATACAAGGACCAAACAGACAAATGAAAAGTGCCTAATAACAAGGAGAGGCTTTGAGGGAGAAAGAATAAATGAAGTATATGAACCATGCATATTTATAGCACCTGCAAATTAACTTCCTAGAAACAGCAATAAGCAGTCCTCATTGGAATCACGTATAAAATGGATGCAGCTGCAAGAACACAGAAACAGACACACTTGTACTTGCAAACATCTGCCCCCAGTATGTCCAAAAATTCTCCCACATCATACTCACAGTAGGAATCCAGCAAAAAAAAAAAAGAGAGAAATATTGCCATATTTTGTCTAACATCAATACCTTCCTGCCACTCTGACCCTAAGTTATCTTTAGTTTGCTTTTAAAAAAGAAAAATGCCAAAGAACAGATGCCAAGAGAAAGTGTTAAGCATGACACAAGTTTGAGATAGGTCTAAAGCAAGAAGCCTTGCAAAGGGAACTAACTGAGCTTACCTCCTGTGACCTGCCCTAAATGACCAGTACCTTGGGCGGTAAGAATTTCTAGGGGCCTCATTCTCCATCTTAATGAGATGAGGAGTCTAAAGACACTGCAAAAACGAAGTCTCCCAAATCCTTGGCATATTTTAATCCAATCCTAACTAATCAGCATAATTTTCCCCCCACACTCACTCCAGGAGTCCTATGTTCCAATCACACCCCATTAAGCAGCATTCTCCAACTAGAGCTTCCATTTTGCTGCCTCTAGGCCTTTGCTCATGCTTGAAATACCTTTCCTTTTCTGCCTATCCCTTCATCACAATAACAACCTATGTATCCTTCTATATCAGTGGCCCTAAGTCTTGGTTACACATTAAAATCATGTAGAGCACCTTAAAACATACTGATGCCTGTGTCCCAACTCCAGAAATTCTGATCTAATTTCTATGGGGTGTGACCTGAACATGAGGAATTTTAAAAATATCCTAGGAGATTCTAAAGCACAGGCAAGACTGAGAGCCATTGCTGGACTATTTCGCTAAAGTAGCCATTTGCCTAACCCAAATGAACTGTTTCCACCCTGACATTCCTGTAGCGGTCTGACTTCACTTTTTGGAAGACACTATCATGTGGCAAGTTACAGCTAAGTTTGCCACAGTTCTATGTCAAGTCTATCTACATCATTAGAACACAGCCTCTTGGATGAAGGCTGGAGACTATTTTACTTCTCTATGTTGTTCCCCTTGGCACCACACTTCAGCCTCAGCAGCTACTCAATAAATGTTTGATGAATTTCATTGAATTGCTATTTTTATATACTTTGCCAAAAACATGAATAGTTCTAGAATTTTCAGTGAGTTTCTAGTGGAAACAGAAACAACCATAGATCCGAGATAGTTACAAGTTTACTGCTGGCAGTAGGACACTTCTTCCCTAGCAGGCCTTGAGAGAAAACACCAGATATGGACCTTCCTCCTCTATGTGCTATCTCCAAAGGTGGATAAAGCTATAAAGAAGCCCAGCCTTCCTTACATCCAGAGAAAATGGAATCAATTGAAGTAAGCATTTTCACCCAAGATATCTATGCCAATGGGCTTAAGCAGGGGACTGAACAATAGGTCCCTGTTTCCACAGTGCAAATTTCAACAGAACACACGCATTGGGACAGCCCTGCTCCTGGGAGAGACGGTTCTAAGGCAGTGATTCTCAGAATTTATTGTATATAAAAATCTCTGGGATGGTTGTTCAAAATGCAGACTTCTAGACCACAAACTCTCCACACCACCTCATGAACCAGAATATCTGTGGGAAGGGCACATGAATGAATGTAGAGGTTAGCTAGTTCCAAAGGTGATTCCAACGCTGGTGACAGTAGATCACACTTTCATCAATAAGCAGTGGCTCAAAGCATTTCAGATACTCTGAATACTCAGCCTTATAGACTCAGAGAATCTGGAAGGAAAGATTTGGGGAAGAAGGGATAATCTGTAGTGCCAGTATGAAGAGAAATTATTTAAGGATGAGAGGTAGTATAGGGACAGTATGCCTCTATAGCAGTGTCTACTGTGAAGTTTAAAAATGGTAACAAAAACTGCTTGGCTCATAGTAGAAAATCAGTAAACGACTGAGTAATAATTATCCCTTTTATAACTTCCTGCTATGATCATTTTACACATGATGTTTCCTAGAAATCAAGTACATAGAGATATCTTTAGCCTTAAACTACCTTCCCCTCTAACTTCATATCAAGGAATAGCCCTAATATGAACTAACTCCCCGCTCCTCACCCACTAGGAATGCTTGCCAGCTTCCTGCCACCACCTACACCTTCCCCATCCTCCCACCTCACCAGGGCTCAGCCAAACTAAAGACCCTACAGATACATGCAAATTCTCAGTCAGTGAATGGACCAGGTATAGCCAGCATACTACTTACCTGTGGGAAACAAATCGGAGGTAAGTCTTTCACCTATACCAGCAACCCTGCCTTAGGTAAAGATTCATACCCCTGCAACTGCACTGCTTTTTGAAGGCCTGGAGAATTTCCCACACCAGCCTATGTCGGTTAATTTCTAACGAGAAAGCCTATAGTCTTGTCTAAGTACCTGGAAATTAAACCATGAAAAGACCCAAGCATTTCTTTACCTTGGCAGCTGTTCTACAACCCCCTTTCTTGACACTAGTCAACGGAGCAAACCAGCTCCTTCAAATTCAATACCATTCTCATCACCTTCCCATTAAGAGAAAGCAATTCCCACATTTTAGCCATAAATTAGAAGCCTTCCATTTTGCAGACGTATGAAACAACGTGACCACACTCCACAAAGAGAGGCCATATCTCAAACACCTAACTAAATAAAGAGAGATGATTTGTGATACTTAAACATAATTACTGTGCAATATTCAGGTTTTTAAACTCATGTTTTTCAATTTCATTATGAAATTACAGCCCCAAACCTCTGGACACAATAGCGGCATTGTCACTGTAATCATTACCCATGTTGCTCGGAGGGAACACACAGCTCTATTGGAGGTCACTCGCCAAGTGCAGTAAATGCAGGACTGCACAAAGGCCATCTTGCTCCAGCTGATCCCATTCAGTCTAGGGGGCACAGAAAGATTTAGGAGTCTGAGCAGATGACAAGATGTTAGCAATTTAGGGCCATTATTTTTAAAAAGCATGCTTAGGGCTTGGTTATATAAATTGGAAGATGGTATCAAAAACTATGAGGTCATCCTCCCATCATAATCAGCCTCAAGCAGATCTCTACTCAATAGCATGGAAAAACTGGGGTGAGTTCAGACTAGCAGAGCCAAGAAGTCAATTGGAGAGTTAGAATTCAGGAATTAAGGCTAGAGAGGGAATAACTGCATTTCTGTTATGAGGATGGAACCCAAATGGGTCTCTAGGTACAAGCAATTCCATGTGAGACTAAGCAGCACAGCATTAAGAATTTAGGTTAAAAGGATAAACTTCCTCAGCAAACAAAAGGAAAAATAATTTAGGGATGCTAAAGCATCTCCATTAATGGCCTTTATAGGATAAAGCATCATCTGGATCTCTCCGCTTTAGAAGATTCTTAGTGCAACAAATAGATATTATGTTGCAAGAAACACCAGGACTGGCTATGTGCTAGGCACTATTCAAAGTGTTTTATAGACAATCCCGTTTAATCTTCAAAACAATCCTAAGAGGCAAGTATTACAATTTTTCAGGTAAGAAAACTGAGTTGCAGAGCAGAGATTATAGCTTGACCAAGACCAAAAACAAGAAGTGGCTCTTAACCGGAACACTATTACTGTATGGTTTCTAGTATGTGGTTTCACTATGATACAGTTCAAATAATTTTCATAGTGCCTGCTTCTCTCTCCCTCTTTCCCCATCCCTCTTCCTCCCTCCCTCTCCCACACAATGTGTATTAAAAGAGGCATAAAATGAACTGTGATAAAATCCAGATTACATAAAAACAATGATTCTCTGATATTTCAACTCCTAGAGATATATTCAAATCTTCCAAGTTCAAAATTAAAGAAAAATTAATTCTTTTAAACAGATATTCACCCACTGTCTATCATATCAACTCTATAAGGGTCAGAGAGGTCAGATATTAAATCTAACAATGACAGGTGTTCTTAACTTCCAAAAGGTATTGGAGAATGCATAAACATCTCCTTGTCTCACTGGTGAGACAGCTGACATTCTCCTAACAGACTATCCAAGGCCAAAAAGAATTCTGAGCTCCAAGAGTAATCGTAAGGTATTCTTACACACATTACCCATGGCTATGAAAAAGGCTTAACCCCTACCTTCATCTAAAGTTCCTATATTCTCGAATATCCACAATCAGCTAAGGCTAATCCTAAATTGTTTCTTGATGAGTACTTTGGTTCTGGTTCAAACACTCCTGTAGGCCAAGGAAGGTGTCAGTGGCCTTGGGTCCTGTATAAACGTAAGTTTCAATGTTACTAAGGGAATGTTAATAGGAACTTCGTGGTGTCCTCAAATCAACAATGGAATTAGAGCATCTTATGACTTAACTACCCTTTCAAGAAATCCAACTGAGGAAATTAACCTCAAGTAAAGATCATCTAATGCACTGGTTCTCAAACTAGACTAACCTCTGGAATCACTTTTACAAAATATTGATTCTGAGGCCCACCACTAGAGATTCTGACCTAACTGATCTGAGACGTGGCCTGGGCATATATATTTTTTAAAGTGCCTCAGTAATTCTTATGTGCATCAAAGTATGAAAACCACTGCTTTAATGGAAATTACCCACCTATTCTATTTTTCAAGTGAAAGCTGCATCACAGGCAAACTTGAACCACTTAACTGCACTTTGTGAAAGTGGCCTTAATGCTGCACCCTTGATGTTTGTGGAGTAAACACCAAAAAATTGCCCATAGAAAGAGTTCTGCATCTTCTTGAAAACCTTTGTTGATGGCATTATACATTCATTTGATTAACGCTCCCTGTCTAAAGATTTGTATAAATTCCTTTAATAAAAAAAAAATTGGTTTTAGGAAAGAGTATGCAAATCCTTAGAAATCTGGTATGTTTCCTGTCCTTGGGGAAAAAAATTAAGTGCCTGATCCTGATTCTTTTATAACTCTGAGTACTAGAAGTATTAGAGCTGAACTGAACAGCTAATTAGAATATATGTTCCATAGCTGTATTTGATTTTCCTTCTGTCTATGCAAGTTTTGATTAACTCTTTCTTTTCTTTATTTTTTTTTTTTTAAGGAGCATGGTATAAAATATCTTTTTCGAAACTTGTTTCAAAGCCATTCTGAGAACAGACAAAAGCAGAAATTACAAATAATGGTAAAGTCCACGAAGGCTGACTTTTAGATTCCAGAATCTCTTGGGTGTCTTTCCTCTTAGTTCCTCACACTTCCCACTTTACTTGGATGCTTCTGTTCTTGAAGCACAAAAACCAAGTATCCTACAGGCTAAATTATATTCAAACAATACCAGAGGAACCCGACTGTAAAGACTTTGGAAACAGAATAATCACTTCTTAGTTTGTTTCTCTGTATGGAGATTTAATGCATGAAGATTCATTAGACTGAAGCATGCCCAGACCTCACAAACTCCAAGTATATTCTCCAGCATGGTGGTGCTGCCCTTCTTCTAAAGCCTCTATTTTTGTTTCCCCCAACCTGCTACTCTTGGCAAAGTAACTTTCACCTTCTTCCTTTGCATTCACTTCCATATGGCTAGACTCAATGAACCTGCAAGCTGGGGGCAATGTCACTCCACAGCTGTCTTTTCGAGCAATTATTTAGAGAAGTAGAAGGAAGTCATTAACAATCCTGGGAGTCAGCCACAGACAGTTCTGCCACACAAAACCCTCAGATAGGGCTCTGGGCCAAAAGGTCACTTTTTTATTGAGGGGTTAAGAGGGGTGGGGTAACAAAGTAGTATGGAGAGGAAGATAAGGAAGTGGGTATAGGTTGTCACTGCATTTTTTTTTTTTTTTAGCATCTTCAGCAAGAGCAGCAATCAATTTCTTCTGTGCAAAACAGAAAAAATCTAGCTGAACCAATCAGAAATTCATTCAAGAATGACCACAAACAAGAGGAAAGGAATGCCAGGGAAAATAATGCCTCTCTGAAAAGTCTGCCTTTTAATGCCAAAATAGCTGCTTAAAACAGTGGTGAAAGTTCCACCTCTGTCCCAGGAGGCTGAGGAAGATGGTAAGATGGTGCCAAATGTTGTAACAGTAGTCGCTACAATTAATGTTAGTGAAATCTATTCAGGAGTATGCCTGACTAGTAAAAACCAAAACATTTTACACAAAGTGGCAGATAACTCTTGCTATGTCTATCCAGTCACCACACCAACACAGGTCTCACCAACTCGAAATTTTCTTGAATGCTTTAGAGTGTCTCTTCTTGGATAAAACTAGGCTGTCTTTCTGTGGGAAAAAAAAAGAGCTTTTAGATTTTCCTTATTTGTTAATAAAGACAAGTAACCAGACTCATCTTTCTTTTCCCTCCTCTGGAAACAGACCACGTGCAGACATTTTGAGAAACCAGTCAAACTTTTGGGCCTGGTAATCTGATTTTAAAACAATGTTCAGGGGCAAGTCAGTGTCTCTGTGAACTCCAAAATCTTGGAAAATCATCAGAGATGGAAGTCTTGTGACTTAATTGTCATTCCCTGGCTCAAACATGGAAAGCCAGAAAGAGCTACGTTCAAATTTTACTATGATTACAGGCAATGTCCTTAATTTAAGAGTCTCAGTTTCTTCATCTGTAAAATGATACCAAACCTCATCTGATAGGCTTATGTTATTCAAACTTTTTAAAGCACAACATAAAAATATATTATTGTCAGGACTGATGCACATGCACACCCATCTCTACACACATACATCTGAAACAAAAGTTTTTTGAAAGAATGCACATTTGATGATATATTCTGATATTACCCATTTGATTTCATTTTTTTAAAAATGCTGGTTTGAAAAATGCTGTTTTAAAAACTTTTTAAGAAACAGATAAGTTAAGAAATACTGTTTTTAAGACCACTGTAATAGGGTATCTTGTGGAATAAATGTATTTAGATGTGATCCACTAGCAAAGAGCCCAGCACACAGTAGGGCTATAACAAATGAAGGTTCTCTGTTCATACAATACCATCCTTTCAGAGGAACAGACAGAAAACATAACTCCTGTTTATCAGGGCAATGTAGATAATATACCACACCATTCCATCCTCTGACAGTGAAAAGTCACTGCAGTGGTTTAGGCTGTCAGATAGCCACTGAGTTACACCTGTGGCTGCTGGCACTTTGCTCTACACAAGATTCTTTGTTTATGTACTGTTATCATTCATTTCAGTTTTGTGGAGGGGACTTTAATATTTCAGATTCTCAAAAGTTACTTATTACCATTTAAAACAAAATAACAAAAACAACAAATTTGCTGAATGTCAATTTGGCATGAGAAGGAGCCTCTCTGTCACATGGAACAATTTTATAAAGAGTATACCTTTAAATCTAAGACTCTTTACATAACCTACACTAAAATTAACTGCAATGATGAACTCTCAACCAGCTAAGTAAGGCCACATAAGTCTAGAGATAAAAAGGGAAGTATGTCTTTGGAAAACCCTCAAAACTTGAGAGAAAAAAATTGTTTAGGTTTCTATGCATGCTACCATTCCATAATAACTTTAACAACTGAAGTATTTAAAATATTTTAGATAATAAAAATTCTTATTTTCTTTAATGATCATTTATTTATTTATTTCATGGTCATTTTTAAGGAGGCCTTCTGGGACCACACTTACTAAAATAGCTCCCTAATCTATTTTCTTCTTTTTTTTTTCTTTCTCACTATTTATTGCCACCACTCCCTCACTAGAATTTAAGTATCATGAGGGCACAGACCTTTTGTTCGTTCATTTACCGCTGTATCCCTAGCACCTACAACAGTGCCTAGCACACAGGAGGAATACAAGAGACATATGTGAAATTAATAAATTAGTGAATTAAAAGAGTAAAATGTTGATCACTCCCAACAAGCTGCAGGCCTTCTTCCTCCCCACCTCTTGGTTGTGAGAGAATCACAGAAAGACAAGCACTATTCCCAGAGGATCGGCTGCACAACAAGCACTGCCTCCCAGTATCTGTTCCTTCCTCTGCATTTACAAGCAACAACTCCCCAGCTCCCCTTGGCACTGTTCTGGGGACTGGCTGCTCTTTCAGCCTTAACTAAAGGAGAGAAATGTGAAATCAAAACGTGTCTTCCTAATGCCATTCCTTGAAAGCCTATCCGAGGTTAGAAGCCCTTCAGCCAAGGTCAGAAGCCCCTCACACCCCAAAGAAAAAACAGCAGCTAACCCCGAGGAGGAAAAGGCAAAGGGGCAAAGGGGCAAAAGCAAAACAAAAGGCAAAGGGGCAAAAGCAAATCAAAACCCTCTGAACTGACGTGCTCCAGCATAACTGAAGACAGCTTCATCTATCCCCTTCTCCTCTTCTTCAAAGAGATAGGTGGACTTTGAGAAAGAGGCTCTCCTCTGGCTAGGTACTCCAAGTTGTGAGAGGAAAGATTACGCCAAAATTTTATAATTTTCCAACTGGGAACTGACTATTGATTTCTCACGGGGACTTCATTTATCTGTCTAACTGAGTAGTTCCAAAACTGTTAAAGGGCCACGTAATCTTTTTTGCAGAGACAGCTTGACCAAGCAGGCAGGGAAATTTTACCAGAATCCAGGCTCTCCTTGTTTCTAATCTTGTGTGGCTGGCACTTGATGTCATTTGGGAAGTTCGATGACTACTCACACTGGAGAACATGCTCAAGTGTCTGAGAGTACTAGTTAAAGGTGGAAGGGGGCTGTCATAGAGCATAATAAAAGCAAATCACCTGGTAAAAGAGATGAATGCATAAGTCCGGGCAGAGAATTTGAAGTAGAAATGCATTACTGACTAAAGAAATCATTTCAGATGACTTATACTACAAATTGGCTTTAAGAGAGGTCTCAGTCTGCACATGTATTCCCTGCTGAATGGTGATACCTATTCAAATGATCAAAAACAGTCCATTCTTAAATTCAAGATAAATCCCAGACCTCAGAAACAGGCAAAGGAAAAAGAAATGGTTCAAAATCAGAGAGGCAGCAAATGTTACTCTCAGGACCAATCTCTCTGATATGCCTCAAGCTTGCTAACAGCATTTTTATGCCACCGGCACACTACTTTCCTTTGCTCTCATTCTGGTTCACAGGAAGTATTTCCCTAATAGCCATGGATTATCCAAATGGAGAAAAGAAGGAAAAGGCAAAGCATTCTGCTATCTCCCCTGCTTGGAAAAGACTCGAGAGTCTGGAAAGATGCTGCAAAAATCAGTGTGAGCACAACAAACAGCCATGGCCAAGATAACTGAAACCCAATGAGAAATCTGCCAGCTGGGTACCACTCTGTGACTAGAGAACAAATATCTACTTAAATGGCCAGTTTCCAGCTCAGCACAAACCATGTGGTTACAAGGACCAGAGTAGAAACCCCTCCTAAAATTGCCATAGAACTGATCCCTCCTGAACTGACTTCTAACAGTCCCAGTATAAAATCATTCCTCCTTCTAAAGTGAATGTTCTAATCCCCAACAGATGACAAGTATCTCAAACAGATTCTCAATGAGGCAAAGGACGGAGCCACTGGGGAAGCAGTGCTTCAAGTCACAGCAGGTTCAGCGATGTCAAGTGGGATAAGTGAAGCAAAAAAAGATGAGCGGCATCTTCTTGAGAGGGTCAAAGGGATTACCTAGCACATGTGGCAGTGCTAGGCATGCCAAGGGAGCATCTCATCATGTTGACCATGAATTTGGATATGGGTAGGAAGTAAGGCCCAGGGGCAGGCAGACAACAACTTTAAGCCATGCTGATACATAACAAACCCATACGACTGGAATCTTTTTACTAAGCTAAACATATTTAGAGTCCATTTAAATGATTCTTAGTAACTCAACAAAGCCTTTCAGAAAAGGAAATTACTCTTGTAGGCACCAAGAATGAAAGCTAAAATATAGTTGACCCAAACCAACTGTCAAAAGACATGGCAACATAACACATCGTTCATTTCCAACAGATGTTTTCAAAAAGTTACTTGGACTTGATTGTAACATAAGGTGTGAAATCTTCTTCTTTTTATTAATAGCAGACTTCTCTTATTAGCTTTTCCTAAAATCAAGAGGAAAATTATCTTTAAGACCCTGGGTACGTACCAAGCAAAGAGCCTGGGACTATAACCTGGAAATCTGCATAACATGGGAACCTGCTGGAGGAAATGTCTCTCTGGGTTTGAAAAAAAGCAAAAAACTGAGAATTGATTATAGCTACAAATAAATGCCTGAAATTCATCTTCCTCTGGTAGGGACCATGCAAAACCACCAGGATTTAAAGTAATACAATGCAAGGTTCTAAAACCTGGCCTCCATTTCAGACTTACTCTACCTGACCCACAGAGAGAACATCCAGGAGCTGGTATTTTTAACAAGCTCTCCCAGGTTATTTCAAAGGTTTAGAAACACTGAGTTAATCTCCCTGCTTCCACTTACAGATAGGGAATTAATGAGTCTTTCTGGGCTAGAAAGCCCAGGTTCAGTGTCCAACCTGAGAATGACTAATCCAAAGGGCACTTGTTCCAGCAGCCGCACATGGCTGGCCAGAGTAAGGCAGCCAATTCTCAGGCCACAGGCGGCTTCCTCTCCAGAGCTTGGTGTGTGGCCTTTGAAACAAGTGGGAAGGGAAGGAGAGAAAAATAAACAAACAAAGCCCAGCATTGCAGTCTACACTGAGGTTAGATTACAAGTAATGTGGTGAAGCACCTCCAAGAGACTGAGAATACTCTAAAAGAAATCCCTGTCAATTTTGCACAGTGTAATTAGCTAGTAAAACTAAACAAACAATTATTCTAGTCCTCTGCCAACAGGCCAGTGAGGGCAGGGCAGAAAAAGAGCATTCTCCTTAAGAGAGCTGGTTTCGGGGCTGATGCCAAGACCAAACTGTGATTCATAATACCTGCAGCCTCCAGGTGTTACCTGTGGGTGCTTGCAGCCCACCCGCGGCAGCTAACCAAGCCTGCTGCTGTTGCTGCTTTGTGCTCCTGGCTAGTGCCAGTACCCACATAGACTCCCTCTCTCTCCAAAGAGGCAATGTCATTATTCCTAAAGCTGGAGGTAGCAGACGGATACATTATCTATAGAAAGAATTTGTTTTAATACTATTTTTTATTTTAAAAAATAAAAATAATAAAACCATTTTACAACTCTGGAAGTAATACTGAGAAAATACCATGACAAAGGATAACCTTCATCTGAGCTACGAAGACAAAGTCCTGAATTTAAAGAAAAAAAAGTATACTTTAATTACAGAACTAATATAATGGAAATAGAAAGAGCTAAACTGGGGCAATTCAAAATCCAGATTCCAGCTTCAGCTTTAACACTGTGAAATTAAGTTGTTTATGTAACCCTGCTAGATCTCAGTTTCTGTCTTTGTAAGATGAAGAATAGGAGAGAGTAGGGGAAAATGATCAAGTCTTCTTATCTCTAGAAATATAATTCTAATTATTTCAGTTATAGCTTGTGGATAGCTCTTTAAATGTAGTTGAAATCAGTATCTGAGTCAACCTAAAAAAAACCCTATCAACGCCAATTAAAAATAAGGGAGAGATGATCCATGGTTGTTTTGGTCTGATTTGTTTGTTTTCAAAAGGATTCA
Source organism: Pteropus medius (assembly GCF_902729225.1). Taxonomy (NCBI): domain Eukaryota; kingdom Metazoa; phylum Chordata; class Mammalia; order Chiroptera; family Pteropodidae; genus Pteropus; species Pteropus medius. Next base: position 24,227,089 of record NW_024352787.1, read on the forward strand.
GGAAAAGCAATGAGGTAAGGGTGGAAATCATGAGAGCCACTAATGATGTCATTTAACTTCATCAATGGCACTCACCAATAACCATCTGTCTTGAGATTCTACTTTCACACTTTTACCACGACATCCTGACACAAACCTTCCTTTCAGGCTCCGGTGTACAGCTACATCCACTTCTAGCTCTATAAATAACAACAACCAGGCACACAGTGACCAGCCACCTGTGAAATTAGCATCCAATGGTCTGATCGGGTTCTTTACCCATCCCCTCCTCCTCTGACCTGGGCCAAAAATCCAGATGATTCCCTTAGACTAGAGTTGCATCAAGTTTCCCAGGACCTGTGGATGAAGAATAGCCCTATCACCAACGCAGGACAGCCATTTCACTGTACATCACTCCAATGAGCTGTAACAGAAGTGATCAAAATTTTAACAAGCACCAATCTCTAATATTAATTTTATAACTTCTGGGCCCTATGAAATTTATTATAACAAAAGCTCTAGTAGTTCCAAGAAATTAAACACAGGCTTATTCTTAATGTGCAAGTTATTTCATATTCAATTAAACTTTAAAAAATTAAATTTAACAATAACACCTAAAATTTGATGTGGCTAAATATCAGTTGGAACTGAAAAGAAAATGTCCCTAAAAAGTCTACTAGTATTCACATACATTGAATACTGACAACTATGTGTAGTACTTTGTTTTATACATGAATAAACAGAGACTTAAAGAGAGAAAATGTAAAAATGGCAGTCATTCTTCAAAGTTTAGCCTATCGCTATCCCATAGCCCCTGGCCACACTCTATCCCAAATATACACACATGTAAGCTTGTTAAATGTCCACCCAAATCAAGAAGAAAAGAGGATAGTCAGTGAATGCTTATTATCAATGGTGGTGACAAGCCCCTCAGTCATACTCACTGGCCCATTGTTGAGTGGGAATCCATACTATTCCTAAGGGCCCATAAACTCATCAAGCCTGTCCCAAGAAATAACTAGAAAACAAGCTGGACTTGTTCACAGCATTACTTTTATAAAAACTCAAATCATCCCTTTCTCTTCACTTATCATTCTTTAAGATCAGGCTAAATAACTCCTGGTCTGTTAGCATCCCTACAGCCCAAAGTCATAACACTGGTACCAACAAGGTAACAACACTGTCTCTGAATCCAAAGTTCTACATCCCCAATACATGTTAGGACAGTGAGTCCCAAACCTGAACACATTACAACCACTTGAGAAGCTTAAAAAAAGCCTGATCCTACCCCACAGAGATTCTGATTTAAATGGTCTAAAGAAGTGACCCAGCATGTGTGAAAGTCCCCACATGATTCTAATGTAACCATAGTTGAGAATCACTGTATCAGACCAATACTTCTCCAAGTATGGTCTCTGGACCACAAGCATCAGCATCATCTGGGAACTTGTTAGAAATGCAATTTCTCAGGACCCAGGCTAAATGAATCAGAAAAGCTGGGCGTGGAGTCTGGCTGATCTGTATTTTAACAAGCCCTCCAGGTGATCTAAAGCACACTAACATGCAAGAACCACTACATTAGACAATCTAAGAATCCTAAAGAATTACTTTACTGTTATTAACCTTCAATGCATTTACATCTTGCATTTCAAACAGATAATAAGATTCTCAATGGCAGAAATTATAGTCTGTATTCATTCCTATGTATTTCTGTAGCCAGCACTGTGCCTTACAAAAGAGGTGCTTTAGTGATATTTATTGGCTTATCATACATCGAGCCTCCACATGGAACACAACCCACATCCTTCATATAGAAAGGGGAGAGCCCTGGACCAACATAACTGGCATCAATGACCTATCCCCAGAAACCTGATGACGCAAATGGCCTCCCACTCCACACTGGTCAACTCTTCCCATACCACCAAAATCTTCCTTTCATCAAATGTTACAAGAAGGTTTGGAAGCAATTACCCTGAAGTAGAAAATTTTCTCCAAAGTTAACTTATTAACAGAAAAAAAACAAAAACCATTTGAAAGCAATTAATATTCAATGAAATTCAACACTTACTGATCACCTATTACATGCAAAGCACTCTGCTTGGAATCATTAAGGATACAAATATGTTTTAGGCATTGAACCTCAAAGCCTTTAAAGTAGTGCCTATAAGACTTTATTCTAAAATCCAGCTTTCCCAGGAAAATGTTAAGGTCTATATAAAAGGGAAATATTCACAGAAATTGCTCAAGAAATGTTAACTGCTTCTATCAAGACCTGAGAGCAACATCTTCAAACAAACTCAAGTATTTCCACTGAACTATAAAGTGTACAAAGGTCTTTTAGAAAGACATGCAACAGGGTTTGAAATAAACACAACTATTCCAATAAGTGACTATTAACACCATATATGCACATAACAAAACACAACCAGAAAACTTAAGTATTTGGGAATAGAAACCTCTGAGTGACCAATCAGAAAATGGCATGGGGCAGAGAGGAAGATCTTCCCCTTATTAAAATGTTAAGGCTGGCAGCCTTACCTACTTCAATTATAGACACACTCTGGGGGTCACCTAGAAATGCCTGCCAGCTAAAGTAAGATGACATGCACCTCTAAAGTTCCTTTTAAAGACTGTGCCTTTCTTATGCCTCCAGATACGCTGGGTTGTTTTAATCACAGAAGGGCAAGTAAAGGCAAGGGGTGAGAGGGAGAGGTTATAATGCTTACTCAAACAACCACTTTCTTAGTTTATTTCTGGCCTCAGTGAAAGAGGCTTCATCATGAAGAGGAATGGGAGCCCACCCCTCAGGAAGCTGCTTTTCTCAGTCACAGGAAGGACTAATTAATGGTCAGTTAACCTGGACGATTGCTTCCATAGGTCACACAACAGAGATGCCAGAAAAGGCTGTGCACACTACACATGATAAGAACAGACAGCGGTACAGAAAGGTAATACCAACAAAGACAACTCAGAGGAGGAGACAACTCAGAGGAGGCAGGAGACACATATACAGACTTGCCATCTCAGTGTCCAGGTGAAACTGCCTGAGGAAACAGAGAAACTCCTGGATACTAACTCCCTGGTTTACAGAACAAGCAAGCAAGTTAGACCTGTAGCCAGGAATCATTCCACCGTTTCATTCATGGCTTGTATATTTTTTTAAAGAACAAAGGAGAATGAAATTTGAAAATACTCCTAGATGTTCCCTAATACCCGCCTTTTCTCTACCATACCCAGACCTTTCTGGAATATCTTCAGTGACATGAGACTAAATATTCATTCTGGAAAGCCTTGTCAAAATGCTCTTCCTGAAACAGAGCCATAATAAGTTTCTCTATGCCTTCTTATTACTGGTCTTGGTTGTATACTAGGAATAGAAAAAAATGAATCCCTCTTAGAAACCACAATCCACATAAATATTTGGAGACAGATATCATGTGCTCATTTTCAAGTGTTAACCCCCTCTAATGCAGACTGAAGATTCCTAATGTGTATTTTTCCCCTTACCAAAAGATCAGCACGATTAGAAGCTATAATTGGGTCTGACTCCTCTGACATTAGGCATCTGAGAACTGTAACCATGCCATAAAAAAAAACCACAATAGAAAATGAGGACCAGCTAAGTAAGCACTGAGAATTTACCTCGGAAGGCTGGAGACCATGATAGTAACCTAATGACCACATCCAGCTCTGGCTAGACCAGCAGAATCACGCAGAGAACTTCAGAGAAAGGGTGTCCTATCAAGGCCCAATCTCAAGCATCTATTATTTAAAAGCAGTGAAACCAGACCAGGGTTATTTCCCAGGGTGCAGAGTCAAAACAGAAAAGCTATCAGGAATAACATCCTGACATGTAGTTTTAAAAAATGACTTTCCTCCTAGCACCCAGAATACACTAGTGGCAGCTCACCTGTTGCAGGCGGGAGACACAGGTGGCCGACACAGGTGGCCAACCCTCCAATGCAGCTTTAACTCATTCTTCTCCAAGACAAACAACTCAGATGCTTTGGAAGTTATGTCCCGGGATGGAAGGATCCCCAAAGACAGATCCCCCATACCCTCACATCCAGCTTTAGCCGCTCTGCTACTCTCATCTTGATGTACCAGTCAGACCAGGCTAACGTCAAGGAAGAGATTAAGGAATATAAGGAGGCCTGAATCACCCAGGCTCTGGGTCAGAAGTGGCCCCTCGGCTGGGGAGAAACCATGGGTTTCCTTGGCAGCATTAAAAAACCCACCCTAGAAGACAATATGATATCCATTAGGTTAAAGTGAGGCCAATGAGAGAGGCCTAAAAGCTGTGGTGACTGGGTTAGGCATCATTTCCTAGCTTCTGCTGAGAGCAGGATGTTGACAGAAAGCACACCCCAGGGAGGTACTGATGAAAACCATGACTGTCAAGGCAGTGGCAGCTCGCACAAGCAGATGTAGAATCTATCCTGTCATTAGCCAACAAGAAGATAATGCCCTGAAAAGGAACAGAGGAAAAGGTGGGGCAGAGTGGGAAAAAAAGCAAAAACACCACAGTGCAGTTTTTTATGACGCAGCATCACAATTTATAGCTTACAAGGATGTCATGTAACGTTCTTCACAACATTACCCAACAAAAAACATACAAGAAATTATTTCCATGTGGGGATAATACGCTTAATGGTTTCTAATTATGTATTCTGTTTATTCTGCAAGTACTTATCTAGTAATTCATAATTTACCAGAACAAGTTTCTATTTGCACAGATTGCTAACAGATTTATATTCTGAAGAATTCACAACTAGCCTAGATTACTCTGGAGAGATCAAGAGTTCCCAAGAGTTACCAGCTGCATCAGAATCACCTGGGGCATTAATTTAAAAAAAAAAAAAAAATTCCTGGACTTCATCTTAGACCTACTGAACTAGATTTAGAATCTCCAGAGATGAAGACTGGCCCATGCACCATTACAAATCAACTTTAATGAAGAGTAATTTATTTAGAATATAATGTACCCCTCTAAGTATACAATTTGATGAATCTAACAAATGTGTACAATGAAGATATACAATATCTCTACCACCCCAAAAAGTTCCTTCATGTTTGGGCCCATGGATTTTTGCTAATATTTCCTATTTTTTTCATTTGCTTTAAATAATAACAATAATTGCTTGTTGAAGCTTTTTTTATGAGATGGCTGCTTTAAATTTTTTTATGAGATGGCTGCTTTAAATTTCTTGTCAGAATTCCACTGATTCATCTCAGTGTTGGTGGCTAGTCTCATTCATGTTGTGATTTTTCTTTATTCTTATGATTTTTTATTATGTCCTGGACATCTTTATTTAGCAGGCAGTACCCCTGTTGAAATGCAGCATGAGGGCCAGGTGGGTATGTAGATTATGCCAACAGTATCCTGGCAGAAGTGGAACACTGAACCACCTAGCATGTTGGTGGGGTGGAAGTTCAGCTTCCTGCTTGGCCCACTGACACCTTCCCTGGGAAAATAGGGCACTTCTGTATTACCTCCAAGTGAGGATGTGAGATCACACACCCAAGGGATAAGCCCCACTGCCACCACTAGGGAGGAGCAGAGGTCTGACTCATGCTTTGTTGCTGCAGGGTAGGGGTGGGAAGCTCATGTTAAAGGTGGACTCTGTGGGCATTCTCCTGGCACTGCCCAGGAGCACTGCCTAGGTTCTGCCCAGAGGTGAATGGAAGATCAGCACACTGCTCAGCTGACACCACCCCGCAGGGGAACTGAAGTGCACGCCATGCTTCCGAGGGGCAGGGTGAAGATCAACTTCCTGCTTAGCCCAGATGAACTGGAGCACAGAGGTGGGGGTCTGTTATGAGCCCACCTTTTTCCCAAGCCTTTGGCTAGGGGAAACAAGCTTTTCTTAGAACTGTTTTGGTCTGTGCCTCCTGGGGATTCTGGGTTGGAAGTTTTTTGCAGCACCCTGTCTAAGACATACAGGCATCAATAAGCAAACCCAGGGACTCATACCACATCGTTACTCAAGTCCCCAAGTCATAAGCAGCCAGCTCTCTTTTTTCTACCTTTCAGAGGCTTCACGTGCTTCTTGGCTCTGTTATAGCCAAGACTTTTAGTGCAAAGGGGGTAACCTAGAAAAAATGGGGCTATTCCATCTTAGTGGAACTGGAAATCATTGGTCTGATTTTAAAATGCTCTCCAGATGATTCTGATGCACCAACAGGTTAGAACACAGAACTAAGGCATCACAGAAAAATTTGACCAACTGTGGGGATCAAGCAAGCAACTCCCCAGTTATAGCTAATACCTACTAAGGCATGTTATATACCAGGCAACTTACTAAGCATTGTATTTGCATTAGCTCATTTAATCCTTTAACAGCTTTTATGTGGGTATTACTTTAAGCATCATTTCCCATATAAGGGAAGAGACATTGAGTTTAAGTAAATTGCCCAAGGTCATACAGTAAGCCGGGATTCAAAACCAGGCTGTTGGGCTCTCTCAGCCCACAGCCTTACATACTTTACTCTTTCTCTCGCTCTCTCTCTCTCACAATGCAAGGCTTATAAAGTCTACTTTTATGTCTGTATTTTTAAAATTTAGTCAAACACACTAACACATTATCCTACAGTAATAAATAAAGTCAAGGAATCAAGAAGGATTTGCTCTGGGCTATAAATTCAGACACTCACTAGCATTCTCTCTGGGTTGAGTGGTGTAAATTATTAAGTTCTAACCCTTTAGTTTGGCTTGTCATAATCTGATTCCAGCCTATATTTTCTAAGTTAATTGCCACCTTAAGACTACAAGTTCCCAGACAGGAAGGCCCTTATACCTTTGTCAGACTGTATAGTGGTTCATAACCAACTCAGAAAACATTTATTGAAGGAGTAAGAGAAGGAATGAATCCAAAAGCAGAGAAACCACAGAGTAACAACTCGGATGTAGGGCAGCCGAAACAGCACTGGACTAACATGAATATCTGAGTCAAACCTGGATCTGACTTAACTAGCTGTGTACTCTTCAGGCTCTGTAGGCCTCACTTATCCTCAGCTGTGAACAACATCACAATTTTGGATGCAGTCCAGGTTCCTGTGCCAAACAAAAGGAAGGGGGGCCTTGGGGTCCCCAATTCTCTCTCTTTCCAGTAAAATATCAAGGTCACATGGCATACAGGTATGAGGTAGAACTGAAACAAAAAATTCCAACCTCTAGATTAGACTCCCAGCTCCCATTCTTCCCAAGACACCACTGCCCTTTGCCCTGGTGATCTGTCTTATCTATTTGGCAAATTCTCTGCTGTCCTCCAAACCCACCTTGACTATGGAGTCCTCCTGGACACCTTCACCCCCTGCCCAGCTTCGGTGCTTCCAGCACTCCTTGTCCCCCTTCTATTGCTGCATGGAGACCGTCTACTTAGGGAAGATTGTCCACATTAGACTGTGACCTCCCTGAAAGCAGACATGCTGCTTATTCACTTCCATATTGCCAGTGCTCAACACAGTGCCTGGGACCTAGCAGCACTCAATGCATGATTTTGACTGTGTGTCTTAAAGCCAAGTGCTTTTCCCTTTGGAATCCCAAATCTACATTCTTACTACTCCCCCTTTCAGGTAAATGTTAATTCAAAAATTACTCTTGAAAAAAGGCCATAGAACAGAAAGGCAAATAAATTATCAAAGAAAAACTCATGGGTACACATAGAAAGATCTCTGGATGCTTTAGTAGATTTTAGGTGAGGGAGGGAGTTTACACATTCATACCCAGAAACCACAAGTGCACTGTGGTCAGGGTGACTGCCTCCATGTTTCTGAGCCCTCCCCAACAGCTCTCCAAACACATAACATGTATCTCCTAGGACTGAGGGATCAGCAGGCAAAGCAACATTTCCTTCCTGTGATCTACTTTAAACCAACTGGCCGTTAGCTCCTTCAAGTAGCAACCTATTTCTGCTTCATGTGAAATAATTTTTTTGAAATACAATTAACTGGTATTCGTGAACAGATCGGTTTTACATTTATCCTCTAACTTTATATAGTGCCAATAAGTCCTTCTGAGTGCAGCTGAGCTCAAAAAAAGAAAAAGTGGAATAAAGTTATTATGCAAAGTAATCAGAGACAAGCAATTGGCCTAGATGGAAAAATGTCAGCCTTCTGTTCTCTAACAGGTCTTTAAAAGTCCTTGCTTTGTAAGGCAGACTCTCTGAAATTCACAACAGTCTTCTATGTAGCATGCTGCAAAGCTTGACTTAGGGGAGCAGGACAACCGCCTCTAATCCCATGAAGCTCAGCCTACACTCTGCACACCATGTAGTTCAGGTTTAAGAGTCTATTTCGCTCAAGACAGACTACTGGCCCCCATGACATTGGAGCCAAGAGGCTAGTACCTCAAAACATGTGCCAGGCAGCCAGGAATGCGCCCGCAGGGGTTCTTCCACCTACCTTTCTGGAAATTCCTGCAAACTCAAGGCTGAGGATAGCGTCATAGGTGTAGAAAACTTCAAATAAACCTATCATAAAAAATAGTCACACACATATACCATCATCACAGGACTTGGCTAAATATCAGCTGAATGATTACAACACCCACACAAAGTTCTAAGGTCTTCACTTATAATGTAAAAGTGTAAAAGATGCTTGGCTACATTAACAGAATCACCTGACCTGAAATGGATCAAACTAATATCTGAAAAATCAACCAAAAAAAAGATAAAAAACAAAACCATACCCTCTCAATAAGAGATGACCAGTGTACTGCTTATAATATGCTCTGACATGTTAACAGTCCCAAATGAGAACTAATTTCTTAACCTTATCGTTTCACTAAACCAGCCATTCGGAAGGAGACATCACCATTCCAGGCAGATACCTGTTTATGCTCTTGAATTTCACAATCATACCCACTTGATCATCAACCACAAACTATTTTTATCAGAATGAAAGCGACTGGTAAGCACTGAAATACTTGCTACATGGTAGCACTGTCCTGAAGGTTTAACTCTTCACGACAGCCCTATGAAGGAATGAATAAATCATCTCCATTTCTGAGCTACAGTTCATTTGGACCCTCCTAAATTTCTTTGTATTTTTTGCATTGGTTATATCCCTCATTTATTCTCAATAATCAACTATACTCTGTGGGTTAGGAGAGAGGAGCATGAAGACTAAGCAATGCATCATTAATTCCTAGACAATAAAGAAGGTAGTCAGCTCCCAGGAAAGGAAGGGAGGGACAGCAGATACAAGGCAAACATATCATAACCTGAGGAAAAATTAGATCTCCACGTTGAAGAGCCAGCTATTTCCAGCTAAATGCAGAATGGTGCATTTCCATGGCCATTAACTTCAGGAAGATTGCAACTAATCTCATTGAATTTATAAATGAACCCACTCTATGAACATTACATAAGTCACCCCTCAAGCTCCCACTTCCTGGACAGCAGTCAATACTTGGAAGGCAGTCAACTTCTTTCTCCCCATGGAGCAAGCAGAGAAATTCCAGTGATGCTGCGTACACACTAAGAAATATTCACTAAACTTGTCTATTTGTGATTTTATCTCCCACCTAATTACTGCTGAAATAATATAATATGATTTACGCTCTTTGTTCAAGTGTGACATACTTAATAGATTATTCAATATTGGTTTATCCAGCTATGTCAGACTGACAGCAGCACTTAACGTTAATCGGGGGGATGCCTATGTATCAATTTTAAGCTTCATACAGTTCAATGAAATTATCAGACTTACAAGACACCGTCAATATGTTTTGATCTGTGTCAAGAGACCTAGGATATTTGTTCATTTTTCCTTCAAGTTCTGCTTCACTGTATAAGATGCGGGAAGGAGCATAAGTAAACACATGTACCCAGACTCTGCCTCACATGTTTCATGGTCTGGACAGACCAAGGCCCAGTCATGTGGAAGGCCTGACCTTTATTTAGAGATGATTCCATCAGGTCACACTTCCCTGCCCTCCTTGAAGGCTATCTAAAACCTAAGCTCTTCCTTGCAGGAACCTGTCTTCTCCTCCTACCTCATTTACTTCATCCTCAGATTTCTTCCTCTGGGACCCATTCATCCTGAGCTCCCCTACTTCCTAATCAAAGCAACCTTGTTTCTTAAGCCCCTGTGCAATAGCACACAACTTTCTCTATGGTCCAACTCACACTGATCACTCCCTCCATTTCCACTAGTAACTGAACCCTGGTTCTTTCATACAAGGACTCAGTTAACCCCCAAGTCTTTCTGCTTGTCCTATGCTTCACAGCTTGCAGATACAGAGCAGGTGGCATTGAGCATGTCTTAGCTCTGCAAGTCTGTAACTAGACTGTTAATTCACTAATCTCATGCAAAAAGAAATGTAAGCTCTGAGACTGGACTACTAGGGTTTAACTAAGCAGATAACTTTGTTCTCTGTGTCTGTTTCATTACCTAGAATCCAGAAATGTGCTCCACTGGGTTACTGTAAAATCACATGAGGTAATTTAATGTAAGTAAAGTGCTTAGCAAAATACCTAGCACATGGCAAGAGCTAAATATTTTTTAAACTATGTTTTTTTTTCCTTTCAGTTTATATAAATTGACATGAGAGGAAGAGAGGGCAAGTGGCTTGGATGTGGTCAAACAGCTGCTTGGGGTCAAGGCCATAGCTGAAACTACTAATTCTATTAAATCCCACTGCATCAGTCACTTGTAGACAAACCAAAGGTTTACCAGATAATCGCCACTGACACAGCAATATACCAAATACTGCATAAGGTCCTGTGGGAGACAAATAGGATAAAAATATGGCACTTGCACAGAAGAGGATAAAGTCTAGTGAGAAAGACTGTCACAGGTAATTACAATGCAATTGGTCAGGCCCAATGATGACAATAGTTTCAAAGTAGGGCACAGAAGAAGCAGTGACTAACTTGCCATAGGGGAGGGCCTGAGAAAGTTTCACAAAGTGACATTTAAATTGGTCTTCTAAGATGTGAACCTAAAAGAATATCAGGCAGCAAACACAATGTGTGCCTCAAAATAGGTAGAGCCTCGAATGATGTGAAATGTTGACCTTACTAAACAGCTTACTGGCTAAGGTCTTAGAGGGAATGCAACTGTTGGAGGCAGCTAATGAAAACATCCATAAGCCAGGGATAAAAAGATTGGCCAGGCTACTACACATACAATGGAATGATCATTCCCTCCCTGGGCTCCATCTCTTCTGTACTGACAGAAGAGAAACAGCAAACAACCCTCATTTCAGCCCTTGACAGTGTCGTATGCCTGAGGCCTCAGTATGGAAGGGTCCATGGGAAAGGACGATGACTTGAACCACAGAGCCCACCTACTGCAGTAAGTGCAGTGTAGAAGGATCTATGGATTCTCTCTCCCATCCTATCCCTCAAACCCCACTACCTACATACATACACAACTGTTTTAGCACTATGATCTACAGGCAACTCCCTGACCTACTCTTCAATTCTCTCTCAAGTATCCAGTAGTAGGGATTATAGTGAATTATTGCTTCATACACTTTTCCAGGAATGCCACTCCAATGGCAGAAGAAACATTTGGGGAGAACGCATCTAGAGCAATACCATCAAACTTTGTGGGAGACTATCATGTCGCCCCAACTCTTATCTGAGCATAAGAAGTATAGTACCAAGTAAGCATTTGAGTTCAGGCTTTCTAAGATTAAACTTATCTCTCACTATTTAAGCCCTGGAGCCTGAGAAGGCTGTCCTCTGGGTCTAATCTAATGAGAGGCACCAACATGCAATAACCAAAGTGAGTTGTGGAAAGTGCATCAAGCTCAGAGGTATGACTAAAACCCACCTACCCAGGGACATCTCAAGGCAGCCTGGAGATCAAAACCCAAAAAAACGAATTTCGATTAATTTCTTAATAATCTAGCTGCTTATGGAAAAAGAGTATGGTGGTTCCTAAAACAAATAGAAAATAGATTTATCATACAATCTGACGATTCCACTTCTGAGTATACACTGGAAAGAATTAAAAGAGGGATCCTGAAGTTATTTCCACACCCATGTTCAAAGCAACATTATTCACAATAGCTAAAAAGAAAACAACCCAAGTGTCCATCAATGGACGAAATGTGGTATATACTTACAATGAAATACTATCCAGCCTTAAAAAAGAAGGAAAATCTGACATATGCTACAACATAGGTGAACCTTTAAGACATTGTCCTAAGTGAAATAAGTCACAAAAAGACAAATACTATATGATTCCACTTACGTGAGGTACCCAGAATAGTCAATTTCATAGACAGAAAGGAGAAAGGTGGTTAACGAGCTGGGGGAAGGGAGGAATGGGAGTTTTTTTAATTGAATATATAGTTTAAGCTTTGCATTCTGGAGATTGGCTATACAACAATATGAATGTACTTAACACTACTGAAGTACACATTTTAAACTGGTATAAGATGGTATATTTTATGTTAGGTATATTTTACCACAACTAAGGAGGTGGGCGGAATTAGGTGTTCGAATTGTATACATACAACCTGAAACTTTTGAAACTCAATTAAAGTGCTTCTCATATGATGAGGACTATGGTGGAGGGAGAAAAGCGGGGTGAGGGAAAGGTATAAAAGAAAAACAACATAACCAACAAGATTCTGGCCTAAGCAGAAGCCAAAAAAATATGTAACCAATCACAAGATACAATTAAATTCCTAAACTATCAAGGAGGTCCTTCTATCTTCTTCAGATTCCTCTGGAGAGTTCTTAAAATCCTCAGAGGCATTATTAATATACTCATATGGGCAGCCTGGAAAGAGGAGCAGGGAGATTTCTTTGAGTCCGGGCCATAAGGCTATGGAGGACAGTGAATCCATCATTTTTCCTGGGCCTGGTCCCTCAGGCCCAAATGTTACCAAGCACCCTTAAAGCCTCAACCTTAGGGCCAAAGCTGCTTCTTCATTCTTCAAGCTTAAACTTACAGAGTTGTTTGTTCTTCTGGAGCCCAAAGTCAAGAACTCATTAGCTTCCTAACACTGGCTTCCCACAACTACATCTCATGCGAGCAACACACTCACTACTAATGTGCATGGGGTTTGGCTGATAAGTAAAGTTCATTCTTTTACATGCTAAAGTCATATGAGTTTTGCATGTGTCAAAGTGCTTACCTTAGAAAAGAGAGATTTAACCTAGCTAGAATGCCAAGTACCATTTCTTTTTATATGCTTCTCCTCACACATTCATCACTTTTATATTTTAATTCAGTAATTTAAACCCAGATGTCAGCCAGCCAAAATGTCCTCAATCCCAGTTGTCTCTAAGAAGTGCTGAGGAAAGATCCACAACCAGTCAGTTCAGCCCTGCACCTCACCATTCATCACAGTAGGGGCTCCCTTGAGTGTTTAAAAAAAAAAGCTCTCTAGAATAAAAGCTGTGCCTCTGAAAGGCATTCATAATTCCAGAAGCACAGCTGGGCCTCCAGTGCTCATCCCAGCTAGCAAGGGCCCATGTTACATAAATCATGTTTCTGCCACTTCATGGCACTTCAGGAAATTACTGGCCAGTATTAACCAGGCCTAAATTGCTCAGAGAATTCTCAAAAACCATCTTTTATGCTAGTAATATCAGCAAGAATAGAATGAAATCCACAGCCTTGAGTGACTGGCCTTCTTATCAGGCCACCAAGTGGGTGGCCACAAGCGAGTGTTCAGCCTTGGTGCTGCAGCTTCAGCAGTTAAGAAACAAATGAGACCAGTTTTTATCCAACTCTAAAGGCTTTAAAAGTCAGAATGAGAATACATTCTGCTTTGAATTCTTAACAAAATCCTGTATGCTCACTGGGTACCTACTATGTCCAAGGTACCATGTCAGGTGTTAAAACAAAAATCTCAGACTGGTAGGAACCCAGCACAAATTAAGGCAGGAACGTAAATACTTCAGTATAGCAAAGCGGAACATGAAATATGTACCAAGGGAGAAAAAAATAATAATGTTGATAAACAGAAGCTGCACAATGCTAAGCACTGTTCTAAGTGCAGCACACACACTAACTCATTTAGGACTCACCAAGACCTATGAAGTAGGTACTCCTATTATCTCTAATTTACAGATAAGGAAATAAAGATACAGAAAAGCAATCTGCCCAAGATCAAAAAGCTTCTAAGTGGTATAAAAACCCAGACTATAAGTCTTATATATAATGTAAATATGTGTAACATATCATAATATAAAAGTCTGATCTATAATGAAAAGAGATGATAGCCAGTAAAAATGTAATATATGGAAGCATTTGAAATGTACCTAAAAGGATACGTAGTTATTGTTATACTATTATATATGATAGATTCGAGTAGATATAACCAAGGATGACTTACATACCTGTTCTTACAAGATCAGTCACTTATAAAAAGATATAAATTATTCTCACACTGGCCACTGCAGTCCTGGCTTCTACCCCCGCAGCATGCATTTGAGAGGAGAATGAGACCCCAAGACCTGAAGGGGTTCCACCCAATCAATCATCCTTGATGCATCGCTGACATTGCCTCTCAGTCCCTCAGCCATCTTCCTCCAGGCTCCTCAGCACAGTGGAGGCATCACCCCAATGAACTACTCAACTGTGCTGAGGCAATTAAAGCACCCTGATGAAGATTCGCTCTAAATATTTTCAAGCCACCTTATTAAAAGGTGAGGCAAGTATAAGACTGCGTTATTTTTTTAAGTTTATCCTTTGCAGTCACTCATTTAGAAGTGTGAAAATAAAACTTGGGTTTCACTTCTCACTTCCTATATTTCTGCTTAACAGGCTGGTATCCCTTTACAATGGAAGTACATGGCATAATGGGTTCTATATTTTGACTGCACACAAACAAGAAAGTATTTCTAACACAATGATGAGTGTTTTGGAGACACGTGTGAGTAAAAGCAAGCAACTATCTTCACCTGCAAATAACGACTTCACAAAACACAAAAGAAACTCAAAAATCGTATGTAGGTATATGCTTCTAGAATAAATGAAGATTGCATGACTGTAGCTCCTTTTCTTTTTAAAATTTGGAAAGGGATTCAGTTTCCATATGATTTGTAAAATTTCTATTCCATGGCATTCTTCTAACATTATTTTAAAGACAGGCCCTCATCACTACAGCTTCAGCACTGTATGTCACCAGACCTTATAAAATAAAGGTTGTCTTAGACATTCGCTGTGATGAGAATGAAAATGTTTTGGAGTAATGCTTTAGAAAATCTGTAAATTCATTACATTTTTTAACAACTGCATATCACATGTATAAAAATCAACTCTTCAGAAACAATTATCTTCTTTCTTAGTATAACAACTTTTGTTATTAATGAACATGCAAACACTGGTCACTATGACTGAATTAGCCAGACACTCAGCACAGATTAAAGGCTAAAATGTTTGAAGAAATCAGTATCATAAATGATACAACTGGAAAAAGACCCTATTAATCATTCAATAAAGTTTACTGATAATAAATAAGGAATATTCAATTTCCCTATTTTACACATGGGAAAACCAAGACTCAGAGAAATGTAGTACACTAGGACAATAACAAGGACTTGAAGTCCAGTCTCTCCTCTCACCCCATGCCAGTATGCCACAGCAGCAACAGCTAAAACTTTGGTCCTCTTAAATAATGAACACTATAATTTAACAGCCTGCTAGAATATAAACTCCATAAGGATACGAATTTTGTTTCTCTTGTATACCACTATATATTGGGAACAAGAACAGGATCTGGCACACAGTAGGTACTCAAGAAACATGCTGAATAAAAAATAACTCCATCCACCATTTAATAAAGACTGAAAACACAGCCAAATGTTTAGCAAGACAGTTTCTACAGAGTTTGTAAAGTTCCAATGAGAGGAAGCAGGACAAGAGCAGAAGTAAACCCAAAATACTGGTCTTTGCCAGGAAAAATTTAACCCACAACCTTTGATTCCCATTAGTAGCTCATCCAGCCAAATTCCCTACTGTGAGAGCAAAGAAGGGACTCTCAGATGTTAATTAGGATTTTAAAGAATTTCCTCAGTATTCAAAGGAAGTCTACACTCCCAACTTCCTATTTGATCTCAAATCCACTGTCCCTCCATATTTTCTGTAAACAATTATCCCTCCCCCTCAGTGCCTGACCCTGGAAATAAACACAAGTCACACATGAAGGCAATCTTACCAAATAGCTAGCTGGACCGAACTATTTAACGCTAGTACCAAAGGAAAGCATTCTAACTCACTAAATCAATAAGCAGTGAAAAACAACAAACTTCCATGTCCCCCACAGCCAGTCACTGCTCTAATAACAAGCTGTATCTTTCAGTTCCAATCACAGCCACAGCAGCTAGGCTACACATATTATCTGACAGTTGGTGGATGTTATGTTTATAAAGCAACACACCATTCCAGGATGGCACAGAGGATTCCAGTCCATCCAGGCTAAAAGACCAGATCTGGGGCCCAACCCCCTTTGGGACAGGACAACAAACTATCAGTCCAGGGGTGTTTCCAGGCAACAAAAGCGTGCATTTATTAGCCTTGAAAGCTATAGATTTTTTCGGTCCACAGAATCCAGTATGCCAAATAGACCCAAACCAGCAGAGGGGAAAGTGGAAAGCAACTCAGCATTACATCAATGGTTGGCCAAGCCTGAATAAGAAGTTAACAGACCAGTAAGAAATTTTACCTGTCTTCAATTCTATTTGCAACCAACATATCTGGCTTTACATATTAAGCTAAATAACTGCTACTAGATATTTGTAAATTGAGTTTTTTGAATCTCAAAACCTACTCTCCTATTGACATACTAGATTATTTTGGAGATGCTTTATTGACATTTGTAATTATTTTACATTGGCAGCAGCTCTTCACATAAAGGATTTAGGTTGCTCTGCCCTCCATTCAGCCTCTCTAGAAAGCAGTGATTTATAAGTAAACAGCTTAAATAAATTAATGGAGCCCTGCTCTATGGTCTGAAATTGTGGTTCTCTTATTCTCACTATAAAATAAATCTTCATTTTTAAAAAATTATCCTCAATGAAACTATTTTGTTAAGTTCTGATGTTAATATAACTGCTTTTTACAGGATATGACACTTGTATTTTGGCCAGGTCTTCACTGCTTCAGTTCATATCATATAATGAAAGAGAGCAAGTTTATGGAAGAAGTGATTTTCATTTTCAATTTCCTGTTAAACAATTTTTCTTTCATTTATTAGGCAAGAAATCAAAATACAAAATACAAAAATGCAAGCAAAAAGTGAAGCCTCTATTTGTACGGGATCTCTATGACAGAAAGGCTAAATGAACCCTTTAAGGACCATAAAATGAAGGCTAAGGAGTCAGGTTCAGCTTCTAGAAGGTTTTCCAATCTTTGAAATAAGTCCTTTATATTTGGGGGAGGAGTGATAAAGACATATAAAATGGGACCTTTAAAAGCCACAATATATAACCAAGTCACAAAAAGAAAGGACTCACTCTAAAGAACACCTGTTGGCAGGCAGTGGGATCTGACTCCCAATGTATATATAATAATCAGGGGTGGCATCAGATGTTTGAGACCTAGTCACAGATTATCAAGGAATTTTGTTCAATCATCTCAATAAAGAGTACAGCATAGCAATTAACTGTATGGGTCCTCAAAGCAGACAATTGTGTGACATTGGGCAAATTATCTTTTTTTCTCCCCCTAACATGAAGAAAAACCAGGCCCTGCCTTCCAGCATTAGTAATAAAGATGGTGACTTTGTTGGGCTGAAATGATCTAGCAAGTCCATTTCCTACGTTAGGATATAATGCTGCTGATGATCGTGCCTTCCCCAGGGCACACAAAGCAGAAAGTTTATCTCTCCAGGTGTCTCTCCCTGAGAAAGCTCAGAAGAGAGTTGGCAGGGGGAGTGAGGTGGCTCTACAACCTTAACTAGAAGGTAATTTTTAAGGACAATAGGAGATTGGAAAATTCACTGGGGCTTTCAGCAAGTCATAAATATGCCAATGAGCTTTTCTAAACTCTTAAAAGAAAACTTGTTCACTTGGGAACTAAACATGGTGACAACAGAGATTTAGTTTGCGTGTTTACTCTTAATTGCCTGAAGAGAAGGAGGGTAGGAGCATGAACTACAGCTAATCCCCAAATCACTTAATAACTATGCCTAAGTCAGAAAGTTAACCATGCAATAAAGTTACCTATCCAACATGTTGGAAGGTAGTTGAAGGCCTATCCATCTAATCCTATTGATGAACAGCAGCAGCAACAAAATTAAGTAGTCCTGGTATCAATCTGGTTTATATACTAACTGCTTCAGAGACAGACAAAAAAAAACCCCAGGCTATATCTGCAGTAAGACCATCATCCCCGAATCCAGTACTGGGACAGAAAGCCCACCACGGGATCAGCACCTCAGTGATTACAGCAAGACCAATTAAATCTAGCTCTCTCTCAGCTGGCCTTGGGAGGCAAGCACGTCGTCACCCTTCAAGAATCAGATTAAAGATCACCTCCTCTGTGAAGCTTTCTCAGATAAGGCAAGCTGAACTGTTACTTTTGTCTTGAATGCTCACTGCTGCTTATTCAGAATTCTGTTGGCATATTTACCCCTAGAGAAATGTAACTTATATTTCTATATTTCGATGCCCTATTAGTCTGTGAAATTTGTAGAGAGGAAGCAAACATCTCCTTTTGCTTTGTATATTTGCTGAATGAATGAATGAATGAATGAATGTCACAGGCTTGGGTTTTAGTCCACAGGGCTGACATGTATACTTCGTGTTAAAATTGTTTAAATCTATACTGAAGAAAAGGGGTTAGGACCATTAAGAATATTAATTAGATCTTTTTTTAATAAACTAGAAGCAAACAGTATGAGAAAAGAAGAAAAAAAAACCCCACCAATCTCTGAATAATGGAATGTTAAATAATATGCACTGTAATAAAAATAAGGCATACACTACTGTGTCAACATCATGGCAAAAATAGATTCAGCAGAAACACATTGTGTATTACCCATTTCTCTCTCCAAATAAATCAAAAGGATCTAACCCAATTTCAAGAAAGGATTTATAAATGATAACTGACAAAATTCTGCCCAAACAGAATCTTACATGTCAGGTAAAAGGCTATATAGAGACTCAGATGGTTACGTAAATAGAAAGGAAAGTGAAATTACAGCCTACCTTGTGAGCAAGTCTCTCACAAAAGAGCAATGGTTACCTCTTATCATCTACACAACCACCAACCTCATTTCTCTGAAAGCCTTGTCATCTACAGGGATTACTTCTTCTGGTCAATCACGTCTTCTAATCCTCTGAAATATAAGCTTCATGAGAGCAGGGACTTTATTTTGTATATAACCATATCCCCAGCACTTAAATAATGCCTGGCTCGTAGCAGAGGCTGAATACGCATTTGTTGAATGAATGAATGAATGAGTGAGAGGAAGGGAAGGAGGCAGAGAAGGAAGCAAGGAAGGAGGGAGGGAAGAAGCAAAGGAGGGAGCAAGAGACTAACTGAAGAGAGAATTTTTCTTCTTTAGAAAACTCTTATATTTCTTTGTACAAATTGCAAAGTGCTGTGGCAATTCAAGCCAACTTTTCCTATGATTTTGGTGTTTATAATTTTAAAAATAAATAAATAAAGGTTTGAGTTTTTTAAATTGACTCAGAGTAAAAAGTTTTAAAGCAAAAAAGTAGATATATCTCCACTCACTCATTCAGCAGATGTTTATTTTACATGCCAACCATGTTCCACACACTAACATTATGCAAAGGTGAAGGAGCAGAAAATCAGACTGGGCATAGAAAAAGACTTCATCATCCTCACCATCAACATCACTGTGCATCTATTTCCTGATCAAAACTAGTAATTGCTAATAAGTCAGCCTTACATTAGGGCACAAAGTTCAATTTTGACTGGTATCTATCATTCAAGACCAAAATAGGAAGAGGCGACAAAAGCATAAAAGAGAAAAGATACAATGAAGAAAGGTAAGAACAACAACTGGAGTTGCCTGGCCTAGAGAACAAGGCTGATTTCATTAGAGGCTTCAAATACACAAAGGGCTTTTATGAGATAATCCCAAGCATTTCCATGGTTCTCCTTTCTTTCTAAGTAAGGCCTATGTTTAGGCATTTCCTTCTTTTGACTTCAGAGAGGCCTTCCTCAAGTCAGAAGTGAATGCCAATATTTTGCTTGCTGACATGTAAGCAAGGGCTTAGCATTCCTAAAACACACAAATACTAGTTTCCTCCTTCCTAGACTTTAGCAGGCCGTCTGTAGGCATTTCTTTCCCACCCTATAATTTCTTCTTCGCGTTTGTTAAAACTGTAAGCACATCTGCAAAAGACTAAACATGACACTATAAATGACTGTCACTTCCTTCTCCCCCGTATTTGGCACCCTGACTAAGAAACCAGATCACTTCACTGACATTTTACACAGGGTTCAACAGGCCATGTCGCCACTTTACTGCCTAGAGCTACCAGCCACACATGCACAAGCCAATGCTACTTATCATTACTCCATAACTTCTGGGGAGAAAGCAGTAAATGGCTAGGAGTTAGCCAAGGTGTGGTCTCTGTTTGCAAGGCTTGGTACATAAAGGTACACAATATCCAGCGACTATTATTAGCAAAATATGAAATCATTCAGGTTTGTAGTTCAACATCTTTCCAATGCTTGGCCTTTACTTCCCCTTCCCAAAAGCAGTTCCTCCAATTCCCATCACAAGACATCACATGCCCAAATTGTCCAGCTGAGTAAGACGTAAAGCTCTAACTCATTCTCAGGCTCCACTGTACCCACTGTATTATCATCTCTCAAAAATAAAAAATAAGTTAGTAATAAGAATCAAGAAAACTTGACAGATGAAGAATAGAGGCACAATATAATTAACAAGGGTTTCCCATGGCTCTCATCATGTTGCTTTTCGTGTCACCCTAAGTATCCCCATAGCAACCAATAATAACACCAAACTCAAAAAATCAAATAGAAAAAAAATAAGCTGGGTTTAAGTGAGAATTCTTCTAATTGTTAAGCTCAGCAATACAATTCATATGGAAAAAGAAATAATTTATTGGTGAGATCTTTTTAAAGAGACAAGTTTCCCTACCCTTACTCTAATCTCCATGCTTAATAAAGATGATTAGTTTTGGTAGGAGTGACTGTTGTTTTAATTAAAGACAGGCAACAAGAGAGAGTCTGATTATAAAGTAACCCCAAGATACCACCATGCTTTGTGCCATCTCAGCCTCAGGCACTTACCCTGCATACCATCTCTACTACAACTTTCCTAATCTAAAGATTATATTTGTAAAATGGGGCTGGCAAATTTTTGTTTTCTGTAAGACTATAGGCTCAAATGGTCTGCTCCAAACCTCACCTCTGCCTGCCCTCCCCCCACTTGATGGATGACCTTGTCAAGTCACTTAACCTCCCTATGTCTCTAATCCCTCAGCTGAACAATTAATTGTGTTCCCTCATCTCATGGGAATGTTGAAAGAGATCACTATTAACAGACTAGTCCTTGTAAAGTTATTTGCTAATGCAAAATCACTACATGAGGGCTGTGTCCTGAGGACCACAGTGTTGTTTAGTGGGAAGAGAAAAGACTTGAAGCTTGATGGAATCAGGTGTAAAGCTGGACCCCACAACTTACCAGCTGTCAGAGGCCTCAGGCAAACTATACATCCCATAAACCTCAATTTGAAAAATGGCACAAAATAAAATTATCACTTTCCCTTCACTGCTGCTGTGAGAATCAGATGAGCTGATATACGTAGATACTTAAAGTTCTTGGCATAAAGCGAGCACTCAAATTGTCATTTTTTCCTCACACCTACAAAACCTCTTGTGAGGGTCTCCTTGACACCCAAACTGACAATGCCCTAGATAAACCCCACATGATCTCCCACCTGATATACTGCAACAGTCTTCTGTGTTTCTATTTCAAATCATCACCATCCATCCTTTATCGTCCATCTTACCATGAGTAAGTGTGACCTTTGAAAACAGATCTCTCATACTATCCCCTGCTATTTAACATCCTCCAACAAATCCCTATATCCTACAGAGTTAAAGTCAAAAGCCTCCCAGACCTTTCTCCAACTGGCACTAGCTGACTTTAACCCCCACTTCCAAATTGTCCTTTGTTGTGCCTCCTACCACATGCTCCTCCTACCACATCCTCATCTCCGCCTACCATCTAAGCTCATCATAATCTCCTGGGGCCTCCGAATGTGCTGGATGTTGTCCCTACATCTAGTCTGCCAGATGAGCACATCCTCCCACAAAGTGCTGGGGTGTGGAGGTGTGGCATGGAGGAAGGTGCTTGTCAATTTGATTTTCTGCAGCCTCCTCTTCTGGATTAGTCACGTATGAAGTCACCAGAGGAGGAAAGGAGAGAAAGAGAATGCTACAACACCACAGTAAGCAGCAAGAAGCAAGACAGATCCAGCTCTGCCTTCCTAAAGGTCACTGAGAAAAGATGTCACAGGTGAGGCAAAGGAGAACAGGCCACTGTTAGACTGCAGATAACAGCAGAAACCAATCTGTAGCATGCAAGGGCCTATACTGCAACAGTGTTCATCACCAGCTTAATTACAAACCCTGATGCCTGGCCTGCAGCTCTGAAAGTCTGAGCTCAGGGAGGACTGAAAGCTCTCCCCAAAATCCTCAGAGCCCAACTGTCTTGCCTTCTGGATACAAGCTCCTCCAGCTGTGGCATGAAGACAGAGCTTCCTTGAGTTAGAGGACATTCCCAAACCTTTAAAATTTGGCAAAACACCAGAACTGACTTTGGATAAGCACTGTTACCAATTTATAATGATGAAGATACCATGCAGTTCTGGAGGTCTTTCACAAATATAATCCATAATGAATCCTCACATCATCCCAAGTCACTGGCATTCCGATACTATGAATGAGGAAATGACTTTAGAAAAACTAAGTGACCTCCCCAAATGCCAATGAAGAGAGCCTAGTTCTTCTCCAGATCCACCACCAAGCCACTGAGGAAGAGAATTACCACTGAGCCTCTCCAGAATTTGCTGGCTTCCTGAATAACACCTCTCTCATCCCTTGCACAGAGAACAAAAACCAGGTCAGTAGGAACAATTTCCAACTCACTGGCACAAGATACATGTATTCATATGCATCCCAGACAAAATATGTGACAGCAAGCCACGTGGTATTGTTTATTCCTGCAAAGAAGTGGAAAGAAAGCCCACAATCAGCACTTCTTTGGTGCTGGGCACTGCACTTCACATTCTTACATTACACGATCACACGAATTTTTCCAATGGTGAGGTAGCTATTACCATCCCTATCTTATAATTATGAAACAGAGGGCCCAAGAGGCTAATAACTAACTTGCCCTGGGCCATTCAATGAAGCCAATATCTATACCCGAGATATTTCTAACCTCTATGCTTTTATTCTAGGCAATACACAGTCTCTGGTCAGGAAACATGGCTTCCTTTGAGAAAGGTATGCTGGAGACACACTATTACAAGTATTTTCTAAAACACAAACAGCAGCCTCAGTTTCAGCTCTGCAACCTACTGCAGATCCAAAATACTCAGCTTCATGTCCCATTTCCCCTCTGTTCCTCCACCAGTGACTCCTTAGAACTTTATATTTGTCTCTTCTTTTCCCATTGATAAAGAATGCTTTCCTCCTAAAAGTCATATTCTTCTTTAAGTGACCTTAAGGACTAGAGAGCAAGAGAACTCTTGCAAAATTAACAATCTTCCATCACCTCAAAGATTAATTCACTAGAGTTACACACGAGTATCACATTTGCAAAAAACCATTAATTTTTTTAACTCAACAATTATCCTCAGCAAAGTCTAAGTCTCACACAAGATTCTGACCTTAAATACTGAGTGTAAGCAGCATTGATTAAAAAGTCTTAAACTTATCCTTTTTTGGCAAACACATTCGGGGCAGTTATTCACAGCATCTGGTTCAGAAATTAGATACAGAGTTAGCTATAGATTGATTAGTGCTTAGTATAAAGAAGAAAAAGACTAATTCCTGTATTATTCTTGGCTCAGCAAGTGACAGCCTTGGCTTGGATCCATAACAGGGGACCCAGGGAGACTTGAAGCCTCATCTATACAACAGGAAACCTGGGCAAGCCAAAGCTGTGTTCTGACAACTTGTGTTTCCTCCCCCCAGGAGACAACGCCTCTGCAGAGAGCAAGGCCCACCCCAGCCTGCTCACTCTCCCAGTGGTCTGAACATCCTGCTCTTGCTAGAAAATAGGAATCCAGGGAGCCAGTATCAGACAAGTTAAACTCAGAGGAAGAGCTCCTTAGCACAGAGGCACTGTCTGAACATCTGAGTAGGCACATGCAAAGAAGAAAGGGGCAGAGAAGTGATGAGGGAGATTGGCGCCTGTGGTGATCACAGTCATAATAGTATTTAAATTTAGTGGGCAGTGTGTGCTGGGCACTGTTACAAAAAACTTTATGTGCATTAAGTAACATTTGCAACTCCATGAGATAAGCATTATTATAATCACCATTTTTAAAACAAAATACCTGAAACACAGAAAGGCTAAGTAAGGCCAAGGTCACACCCAACCACAAGGTTCAAATCTAGGAATTTTGGGCTAGAATCTTGTAATCCTAAACACTATACTGTACTTCCTCATGATGGTACCTTGCAATACATTTGCACATGCAATAAACTGAGCAAGCACCGCACCTGTTTTATGTCTATCTCTGTGTGCCTGAAGTTTATATGTTGAGAAACAACCTTGTAGGTTCAAACACTAATGAGTGAGTTCAGATTAAGAATCCATCTTTTCACCCACCCAATGCCCCTCCCATTTTTTTCCCTTCCACATCTTCTATTGCTTATTACTACCATGAAACAGGAAGAGGTTTGAAGATTGGAGGAATGGGTTTCCATTTTATTCTACTCCCTAATTTCTGGGTGACTTTTGACAAATAAGTACCATAATGCCTCAAAACTCTGTTCTCCCTAATCTCTAAAAGGGCGATAAGACCACCAACCTTTATGAACTATTCAATGAAATGATGCTTGGGAAACACTGGCTCACGATAGTCACTCAGTATTTGTTAGCGTCCCCTCTGCCTTCTCACTTAGGTCAGACCTTGGGTCTGAAGAGCAAGAACTCCAAAAGCCTCACACCTTTAATTTTCCCAGTTTGCCACGTGCTCTACCAAAGCATCACACACAAACCAACTGCGGTCATTTACTACTGTGTCAGCGAGTCTTAAATTCGAGCCTCATCATAAACCGAATGTCTGAGAAAACAAGTGAATGCACCAAATGTCCTCTAAAAGCTATACAAATGGGAGTTAATGTCACAATTTGAATATATGCAAGGTATTCGGATTCCTTGTAAGCGCCTCCTCATCTCCAGGCCCTGCATTCCAGATACTACTCTTGCCTGTTCCACCAGCCCCTTCAGCCCAATTGAAAGTATCAGATATAGCCCACTTATTGCAGTTCTCCTCCTTCCTCCTTTCCTGCCAATAATGCCAGGGTGGTTTTTAAAACAAATGAGAATGGCACTCAAGAAGCAAAATGAATTCACTTAGCTCTGTGTTCCCTTCTCTCTTGCTGTTATTTATTTTTGTGTATTTCACTAGAAGCAACATTTGTCAACATGGCAGCAGAGAAGCCTCAAGCCAGGGAGAACTGTTTTTGTATAAAACAAATAACTTAAGCAGTACAGGAGCAGTTTTGAGTAAAGCTGCCATATGAACGGCCGCAAAGTGCAAAATGGTGAGCCCTTGCGTTGGCTGCAGCAGCTGCTTCAACACCCAAAGAAATACTTTAGAGAGAGAACAGCTAAATTGGCTATTTACAGAGAAATTCAAAGAATTTCAAATCACACGATCCAGTAACAGGCAAACTGGCACAGTCCATAGCTGAAAAGAAGATAAGGGAAAGGGAAGGAGGTGGGGCCTGCAAGAACTAGGGGGCAAAAAGATGGGGGAATAGGGCAGTGATAGCTAAAGGGTGTGGGTTTCTTTTTGAGATGTTCTAAAATTGTAGTGATGGCTGCACATGCCTGTAAATATAGCAAAAGCCACTGACATGCACTTTAAATTGATGAATTGTGTTATATGCGAATTTTATTTCATAAAGCTATTTAAAAGCGGAGAGAGATCTGTGGCTCCATAGAAATATGAGTCATTAAATAGTAACTGCATCTTGAATCACCCTCACTGGTCTTTAGATGCCTGAAATCTACCAGCCTCAACACTATTTACTAAGCACTGGACTAGATACAGTATGTATCTCATTTAATCCTGAAAACCAACTCTTGAGATAGTATTTCCAATTTACATGTGAAGAATCTGGGACTCAGAGATAACTCAGATAATCTTGCGTCTAGTCAAACATCTGTCACGAAGGGCCACACTCGTTCCACCTCACCCCACAGCCTCCTGGGTCAGGTAATCAAACCATTGAGGAACAGGGTATTTATGTGGTATCAGTGATTTTTTTTTTCCAAATAACTAAACTTATCCCTAAGCAAATTATTTTATTTAAATTAAACTTGTCACAAGAACTTTCGGATACACTCATTATTTCCCTCTATTCTTAAAAAGATACCAAAACGAGCTTGTTCTTTTTAAAGATACAACTTTCTCTAAGAACCTGACTCACTCCACAGATAGTGTCACCCTTGGGGACACTCAGGATTGTTGGAGCTGCCTGTTTAGCTCAAGTGCCACATTTTAAATAGCTATTGTGTCTCTTCCCCCTGCAGTCAATGAGAGTTCCTTGTCATTGTCTATCTTCAGAATATCAAATTTCTCTTTCAATCTCTAGATAAATCATTGGGTAAGGAAGGGGCCACGGGAAGTTTTACCAGTCACTGTTACTATGAAAGTAAAGTTCGAGAGCTTGGTAATCTGTCAATCAATGGCTTTTTAAATTTTATAACCAGGTTTTCAAAAGATGAGGTTGCCATACATTTGACCCATGGATAACTAGGATTTTACAATAATAACAATGATACTATTATATCCCACCTTTATGTAATACTTCAATTTCTGCAAACTATCAGGCTACACTAGCCCTTTTAAAAATCAGAGATGTGATCTCTCCACATACCTACCTTCCCACCTACTTCATTCCTCTGTACAGATGCCTTATTTAGGAGAGCTTTATTCTAACAGTGTGTGAACTTCTGAGATAAGGAATCTAAAATTCCAAGCAGAGAAGGCTGTTTTTAAAGGGAACATGATCTCTTCCTCTGGAGCTAGATTCTGAAGACAAGACTCTTATCTACAAAAAATTCAGTAACTCAAATTTCATACTAGGAAAAATCCACTCTTATAAGGAACTATAAAGACAAATTCCATAAATACATTCTATCTAGATTTAATTTGGCTTTGAAAACTTGTAAATTAGTAAAGGAAACAACTAACAGTGCTAAGCCACCTTTATTTACTCCGTGCAGAAATGTTGTGAATCTGCATGCTTCATTCCCATTTTACAGATGGAAAAATGGCCTAAAGGTTATTTAGAAATGTACCCAAATCCTCTCTCTCCCTTCCCTTTCCCCCACCCCCACTAAACGGCAAAGCTCAGATTTGAATCTGAATCTGTGTGAGAGCCAATCCAGCGCTCCAAGGCAGGACACACAATGGTAAATCTCAGGAGTTGAAGCTAGAGAGACCTGAATTTGAAATCCATCTTTGCTACTTACTTCTCTGTGTACAATAAAGAACTAATAATACCTTGTGGGTCATTCTGAAAACAAAAGATCATGTTTATAATGCCCATAGTCCAGAGCTTACATTCAGCAAATTATGCATGTTTTTTTCCCTCACATCACTTTATACTCATATGCCAAATTACAATAGCCAGTCTTCAATGAGAACTTACTATGTAGAAGGCACCATTCCAAGGTCACAACACAATAGCACAGTTGGGATTCAAACCCAGACATTTTATAGGCAGAACCAAGGCCTCTACCCCACTGTCTTGTAAAGCACAAGTGCAGAAAGTTAACTTTGCAGATAACAATATATTAGTTCCCATTCACTAAAGCAATGGTTCTCAAAATCTGGTCCTTGGAAAGTAAGTAGCATGGTTGTCACCCAGGAACAGGAAAGTACAAAGAATGCACATTCTTGGGCTCCACCACGAACCTCCTGAATCAGAAGGTGGGGCCCAGCATTCTGTGTTTTAAAAAGTGCATCAGTCACCTGGAGGACTTCTTACATCACAGATTGCTGGGCCCCAAGAATACAAACGCTTCAGCTTCTGCCATAGGCAAAGAAGCTTGAGAATGCTTGAACACAAAAACGCTAACAATGCCTGGCTCAACTCTAGCTTCTTTTTGGCCACCAACCCTCAGCTCCTAAGGTACAGACCTGCAATGGCTGAAGCTGGTTATACTACCTCCATCATCTGAAGATTTGTGTTTGCTCCATAAACTCTATTCTCAACAGAGTACAGTCAGTTTAATATTCCCTCAGTATGGCTCCCCATCTCACTCAGCAAAGCCAAGGTCCTCACAGTGCCTACAAGGTGCTTATGATCCATGACGCCTCCCTGCCCGTCCCGCTACCAACCTCTCCCTGAATTCTCCTATCTTTCTGCTCCACTTCTACCTCCCACTTTGCTAAAGCCACACCTGCATCCTTGTTGCTCCTCATATATGGCAAGAAGGACCCACTTAGGACACTTGTACTTAGCAGCCTCTTTTCCTGGACTGATATTCTCCTAAAATATTATACAGCTCATCTCCTTTCTTTGTCAAGTCTTTGCACAAATATCAATTTAGAGGGGTCTTCCCTGATGCCAAACCTTCATCCCAGCACATATTTATTCCCAAAGCCTGCATTATTTTTCTCCAAAGAATATTATCACCATCGGATATACCAAATATTTACTTGTTTATCTGCTTGTGGCTTATTCCTCCTAAGAGGTAAGTTTCATGAGGGAAGAGATTGTTTTTGTTTGTTGCTGTGTCATCAAAGCCAAGAGGAGAGCCAGGTATCTATAAGCATCCATAACCTACATTCAATGAATGAATAAATGGGAGAACCCAGTTAATCCCAATGGTTATCGCAAATAGCCAAATGCCCTTTAAAAATGTTGACACATGCACTGGCATTGTTTTTATCTTTTTATTACCAGTAACACAATTGGACAACACAACTTCCAAAGCCACATAGAATACTCAGAAGCCCATTTTTCCGGAAGAAATGCCATGTACCATGCAAATGGCAAGATTTTTTCTAACCCACGAAAATATTACATCTCCCTGAATGTAATTTGTAATTTACAGCTCCAAAATATAATCTATATTGGAATTTGCATAAACTGCAACAGACCTGCAGCAAGATATTAAATTTTAAATTTGCATGCAAGAATGACCAAGTAATATTAGTCTAGCCAAGGAGATCGTGTCTGTAAACTTGGGACCCTGCAGATATAATGAAAAGAAAAATTGTACACTTCAATGAAAGCAAGTTGATTAAAATGCTCTGATGCTGTTGTAACAGTGCAAGGGAGGCAAAGTGCATTTCGAATTTCATAACCTGGGCTCTGATAACATAAGATGAGATTCGCTGCTCCAGAATAGGGTAATGGAACATACGGGCACTCACTCCATCTGTAAATAGTACCAGGTGCAAAAGTAAACAGCCTAAGAGTTTGAATTTACATATCTGGCCCTGTATTTCCTGAAGTGTCTTTTGGATCAAGGAGATACCTAACCAGCAGTGACTAACGGCAACAGCAACATGGTAATGTTACTAATCTCACCAGGCATAGAGCCTAACCTGTGCACTGTGAGCACGTGTGTGTGTGTTGCGGAGGTTGGGGGGTAATGTACGTGAAGAGGAAGAGTTTTTTGCTTTCTGAAGCACTGAAATGAAAAGGTAAACTGTTCAATAACCTATTCTGAAACAACAAAGGTGTTGGGACTAAGGAAAAAATATTTAAGGATTGGGCCTCAGAGGGCCCAAGACTCCTCTCTCAAAAAGTAGCCAAAGGCAGTGCAACAATTTGCAAAAGGCCTTTTGTGAGAAAAGAGTGGGTACTCAGAGGTTAACAGTCAAATAGGGATTATTTGATCTTTCCAGGAGCCTGTTTACATTGCTGTAGTCTAGTTATTTGATGGGGATTTTGGACAGTATTTTATTTGACAGAGTACAAGTACTCTTAAAGTATGGAAAAAACTGCTTTAATGGAATGGTTCCTGAAGAGAAGTCAGGAGACAAATAATCCAATGTTAATCCAAACATGGTCCCTACCTGGCTGTGTGATCTTGGTCTACTCTACCTCCCTAAACTACTCTCACCCTCATCATCAGTAATGTTTACTCCTAGGTATTTATTCAAGAGAGATAAAACATATCTAAACAAAGAATTGTATATAAATGTTTATAGCAGTTTTATTCATAATAATTCCAAATTGGAAACAATCCACCATAAACAAGAGAGTGGTTAAACACATTACAGTATATCCATACAATGGGATACCGCACAACAATAAAAAGGACCAGACTCCTAGTACGTGCCAACAATGTGGAGCAATCTTAAAATAATTATGGTGAGCAAAAGAAGCCAGACAAAAAACAGTACATAATATATAATTCCATTTCTATAAAACTCTAAGAGGACACTAATCAATGGTGACAGGAAGCAGATCAGCAGTTGCCTGGGGCCAAGTATAAAAATGGGGAATTAACTGGGAAAGAGACAGGAGAATATGGGGGGCAAAAGAAATTTGTCCTATACCTTGATTATGATAGTGATTACAGTTTTTAGCTTATAGATCTATATACTTAAAATGTATGAATTTTATTGCATACAAAAATAAAGTTGGAAAATTCACATCCTACCTAACCCACGGCAATGTTATTAAGGAACAAAAGAGATAAATGATATATGGAAGCTTAATACACATGCACTGGGGAATAAATAGGTAAAGGACAAAGCCACAGCAAACAACACATTTTTTTTTTACTCCAAAATCCAATAGTAAGGCATAGAAGGCACTCCCAAGCTATTAACAATAGCAATGATGAAAGCTAAAATACTGACACTTCCTTTGTGTCAGGCACTTAAGATCTTTATCCTCAAAACAATCCTATGAGGAAGATATTATTATTTCCATATTAGAAGAAGACACTGTAACACTGAGAGGTTAAGTAATTTGCTTAAAAGCCACAATAAAAACTAGAGCATAGAAATTTTGAATAAGTGAAAGAGTCTTTTAGGTAGCAAAGTACTGAGCCTGGAAAGCTATTTGCTGATCTAAAGACAAGAAAGTATGAAACATGCTGCCTCCAAGCCAGAGCCGCCAGTGTGCAAAAGTCCTCCCCAGTCAGCAGAGCAAAGAGCTGCCGAAGAGATGCTCCTTCTTTTAATAGATTTGGAGAATAGCAAATAAAAACAGAGACAGCTAGAACAGAAAAAGAAAAGTTAATAACATCTGTACATGAAAGTAACAAAAGTGATTCAGAGGCAACAAATAACTAAAACAATTAACCACTTACTATATGAGGCTTTACTGAGCTTTAAATGTATTTTCATGAAAACTTCACAGCAACCCTGAGAAAGAGGGAATATTATGACCATTTTATACATGAAGAAACTGAGTCTTAGGCAGATAAGATAACCTGCAAAGGGAACACAGAACTAGCAAGTGATAGAACCTACAGTTGAATCAAAGTTTATCTGTTTCTGAAACTACTAATGTCGCTTAAATCTAATCCCATCTCAATCTCAGCAAAATCAAAGTGTCAACGAAATAACAGGAAAAAAAATGCAATAAAAGTATGTACATCCAACTAAACCTAAATTATCTCCAATTGTTCCAATATTTTTCTAAGAATGTAATAGCTACTGCTATTTAACAAGATACATGCTAGGCACAGTGACAGAGATGTAGATATGAATTCAGGTAATCTTTACCATAGTCCTACAAAGTGGAAGAAAAACAACTTTCCACCTAGAACCGTGTACCCAGCCAAACTGTCTTTCAAAATGAAGGGCAAAATAAAGACATCTTAGATTAATGAAAAAGAGCCTTTACTATTAATAGAAGCTTACTAAAGGAAATTAAAAGAATTGTGAACAAAGAAATTGGTAACAAAGGTAAATCTAAAACAATGCCTCTAAAAAAGGATAATAATGTCTAATTTGTGTATTTAAAAAAGAAGCAAAACTACAATATTGAATTTAGTTGGGGGTAGGAGGGTGATGAGAATTAAAGGGTGGTCACTTGCATTGTCCAAGGGGGTTAAGATATGAATTAACTTAAGACACAAAATATATGTGGTTTTACTTCAAAGGTAACTTCTAAAATACAGTGATTTTCAAAGCCAAATCAGGGTTGAGTGGCGGTATGTGGGGGGGGCGGGGGGCGAGCGGCTATGCAGTGGAATAAAAAAGAACAAGGGGGAAATGGTGATGCCAGGATATGAATCCAGGATGCCAACCTCCAGAGCCCATTTGTAAAACACTACTGGCGCATTTCACATGATTAGCACTCAGGGAACCACACAAGTCCTTAGGAAACAAACCTATGATTCCTGCTTGTCATCTTTTCCCAAAGCACATAAAGACTTAGGATTCAAGTCCTCAGTGGATCACTCTGATGAGAAATTACCACCATAGGCTACACTCCATACACTGTACTCGTTTTTGGCCTCTGAACAGAAAATCTTTTCAAGTAGGCTGGAGAGTCAAAGAAATGGTAACTAGAATCAGTACTTTTTTATTTCTAGAACTATCCAAGCCCATCACTATTTCCAATTTTGGCTAAAAATTACAAATCTCCATGCAAAAGCCCTGCGTTTCTCACACCAGAGGAGCAGTGGTAACCTCACACCTGGACTCTATGCAACCCTCTCTTATTTCACTTAAATAAGTCTACATCAAGAATTTCTAATTATGCTTCACAACTGTGTCTTCCTTTCTTTCAGTTGCCTAAAATTTCAACTGCAGTGCCTCAGAAGTAGATTAAATAAAGATAAGCTCCCGTCAATCAGAGCTGGCTTCTCTCTCCCGCCTCTTCTGGCTACTAGTTCCAAATGCTGTCAATCAAGAAAAATCCTGCACATCCGCTGTCATTCATTCCTGCCTAAATGATGCCGATCAGACTTCATTAGGAACAGTGTCCTGATCAAAAGCTACAGCCATTCATGTCTACGGAACATAGAAGAAGCAGCTGGTATCATCTAGCTCATGTCTGGCACAATTACCATTCGTGGAGGATGGAAGCAGGGCTGGCCACACCTCTCTAGGGCCAAAAAAAAAAAGGCAGCTAGTCATGTCTATGGCACATTTCAGGTTGCTGTAAACTACATGTCTTCTGCTGATTTTGCCCCCATCTCATTAGCCCACTAAATGTAATCTTCTACTGTATTAAGTCCTCCTAGCCATGAAAACAACTAAGAGTTTAGCAGTCCTCTTGTTCATTATTAGCTGGTTATGCCACTCAGGGACTGAAGCCAAGCTGCTTTTTCTGATCCTACAAAGAGCAGGTTCAACCTCTTCTACTATACACACATACACAAAAGAGTCACGTTTCTATACACCACCACAGTATCCACACTTTCTCAAAACAGACCGTCACATATACCACATCTAGGAAATAATAATTAGCAAAACTCTGGTAGTAATAGCCTCAAAGATCCCAATTTTTCAACTCAAATGCTTATTTTAAACTGTCTTGACATTATATTGTTGTTAATGACATTTATTTAAAAGGAAGAGATGGGAAGGATTAAAAGAAATGCAGCCCTTTACACACTAAAACAGTGAACCAGAAACTGGGCAGAATCTGGTTTAGGTGGTTTGTATGGTTGTTTTGTTTTGAACTTGCAAACTCTTTATTCTCTGGTTGGACTATTCTGTCAGTCCCCAGGTCAGAGTACATAAAGCTGTACACCCAAGATACTTCATGTCAGTCATGTTCTGAAATCTCAGATGCGTGTACCATATCAGAAACCTGGCTATGTCAACAAACAGGTGTGGAATGACTCAGAGGTAGGCCATTCATACCAGAAGAGGCATTTGCCTGGTTCAGAGCAAAGCAGAAGTTCAGTTATTAGTACCAGAAATGGTTATTTAAATGTATGATTTTATCCTAATTAAAACTAATGGGGAAAAGAATTTATATTTAGCTCCAAGTAAATAGCTCTCTGTTGTTTCGCTTTTCATATCTGAAGAGTATTAGCAACGTAAGGTTTTCAGGGCAAGAGGAAGGTGAAGTTGGTCGGTTGCTATTCCAGCCAACCACATGCCACCACCACCACCCCCATCAAGGTCATAAGCTTGGTTTTACACCATGTTCCTTTCACTTAGTGGTTTTTAACAACCTCCACAGATCCAACCCCCCAGGCCAGAACCTAATAAAACATTCCATCTTAGAAAGCTTAACAGTCCAATACACCTAACAAAACCACCCAGGGACACCAGAGAGCATCTTGTATGCACATTAATAACTGCAGGATACCTGATTAGGAGAATGCAAAATAAGAAGCCATTAATAGCAGCCCTCATCTCCCTCCTCCACACTGATTACCAAAAGAACAGCAGCAGCTGAATCACAGCTAAATCCTATTCACAAGGGACCTGGGGCAACAAAGAGGAAAAAAACTGTTAGAGTAGTACTTCTCTAGGGAAGCTGTTTAAAGTCATTTTGATTTCGGCGTCAATCATGCCTGCCACAAACCAATAAGCATGTATAATGCAAGCAAAGACTAGATTCCATTCCTTGCCTCCCTCTCTGGGCTTAGCATAGTGTACCCAGTATATTTAATTGCCCTGCCAACCAAATTGCTACTTGCAAGGCCTCCAGAGGAACTCCCAGCATCTAGAGGCACAGAAGCTTAAATGTTTACCCTAAGAGCACAAGCCTGTCAGCCAGGAGATGGAACTGCTAGCCTGAGGACAGCCACTCTGTGCTCTCAGAAGAGTAACTGCATAACTTTGAACAAATGTTTTACTCGCTCTGTGCCTCAGTTTCTATATCTGTAGCATACCCGTCCCCTGGGGTTACTGTGGGAATCAAATGAATTAATTCACATAAAGCACTGAGAACAATGCCTAATGAGTAAATGTGCTGGCTTACTTTCAGGGTCCCTATCTCCTTCCTCCCTTCTCCCTCTGTGCTCCCCTCCTCCAGTCCCCTCCTCCCCTCATATACCCGCCTGTCCTCTTCGCTTCTCCTTCTCTTCCTCTCCTCCCTCCCTCCCTCTCTCCCTCTCCATAAATAGAGAAGAGGGTTGGGGAAGGAGAAAGAAGGGAATGAAAAGAGGGAAGAGAAGGACAGGGAAAAGAATGGGTGGGGGGCTGAATCAAAGAATGCAGTTTAGATACCCAGATAAAGAACCTGATAGCCAATCCTACTCCCCACCCCCTACATTGAACTTTACCCCCATCCCAATCTGTAGGGGATAATAATCTCTCCCTTTCAAAGTCACAGCTTTCAATTCCTGACTTAGCAGATAGTAGGAAAACAAAAACAAAAACAAAACAGAATTTCTCTCTGCTGCAAGGAATCTCAGCAAAAAGTCATAAAAAGGTTTCCATAACCCAGTCTTTTGAGAATGGTGAGGGATCTATGGATCCCTCACCAAACTTTCTGCAAGTCAAAATGAATTTGCTGGTAGAGAGCCCATGTTTCCAATTTGATTTGGCAAAATATACCCAGATAGGATGTTCTCTTAACATAATTAGTGATGCACTGTCAATGAGCAGTTTAGTTATCAAGAATACCTGTTGCAATTTAATTTTAAATGTCAATGACTTGTTTGGGTTCACTATAACAAGGCTTTTTATGTATGACAAATAAGCATCCTAGAACAACAGGCTGGACGATGAAAACAAGAGGGTGAAGAAAATCAATAGGCACTGTATAAGGGGGCTGCCTCTCAAATATCCTTGCTGTGACTGTGCCCTTGAGCAAAGCAGACTGCTTCTCCCATGAGCAGGTTGAGGATTCAGGGAGTATGTCACTGTCACCTACCTTCTCAACTGATGCCCACTGTTCCTAATGGAATATGGGTAGGAGGAGTAGGCCAGGGTTAGGCAATAGGTGACCTTGAACAAGTTAGGTGACCTTCAGCAAGTTATTTAGCCTCTCTTTGTCTTAATTTCCTCATCTATAAAATTAGGGTAATTGTGAAGACTACATAAATAATCATATATAAGCGCTTACCACAGCATTTGATACCTTAAAAACAGCTCAATAAATGTTAGTCTCTTGGTGTTATTGAAATAAAATGGTTGGTATTACTGGAAAAAAAAAAGGTAAAAAGAAAAACTTCACCTCACACATTACAGCAGAGCATCACAAATTCAAATATCTATAATATAGAACTTTGAGAAAAGTTGGCTCACTCCAGAGAAAAAGCTGAGGAGGGGTGGTGTCTACAGCAAGTAAAAATCCAGGCCCTTCTTTAGCACATTGCTGTTCTCAGCACCAACTGGAGCTCAGCATGGGGCACAGCCTGGTGCTGCCAAATCTTCTGATTTTTCTAAGAATTACCCCAAATCTGCACTTTTATGAAAAATCTCCTGGTTTTTAAATGTTGGCAACTGCCTCCGAAATTTTCTAAACACCAAATAGGCCCAATGAACCATATCTGTGGCTGGACCAGGCTCATGGAATGAAGTCTCCTGTACAAAATAACCAACAAGACCTTCCAGGGAAAAATTCACCACAAGTTTTTACTCATTCCCCAAATAGGTGAAGCCTTACAAGAGATGAAAGCACAAAAGAGTGCACAGAAAGCCCCAAGTATTCTCTAAATCACAGGCAAGAAGCAACTGGGCCTGAAGCAGGTGCTTCCTTGCTGACTTACAGGCTGCTCACTAAGAAAGGAAGTAGATGATTTATGAGTTATAAAGGTGATGCAAAATGCTAATCAGCTTTAAACTGACACTGGATAACATAAGCAAATTTACATCTTCTCTAAAATAATTTAAATGCTTTTCATGCATAATAGCAGGCAAGGATAAAGATGAAGTAATAACACTTCAGAGGTGTCGCAAAATATCCTAATTCATCTAGGCCACAAATATACAACAAATTCTTCTCTCTGAGAACAGGAACATACCACAACAACTGAAAACCACAGGAAATGTCCAAGTCAGATCATCATCCAACATGTTTACCAATTCGTGTGCGTAGGAAATGTCACTCTATTTCTCACGTGACTTTGGTTTACCACAATATGCTTGGTCTCCTTATCCCCCTTTGCCAAATATGGACTGGGAAGGAGGAGATGAAAGCCACGAGATGAGGATGGATGGTCAGTGGGAGGAAGAGGCCTGGATCATTAGATAGATGGGTAGTTAAATGAGAATTCTCCAGAATAACAAACAAAAAAAGGTTCACAAAGTACCATCTTAGAAAATTTTCACCTTCTGCAACAAATGCATGTACTCAACAAATATTCACTGAATGCCCACTAATGCCAGGTGCTGTTAGAAGTACTGAAAGGCAGCACTAAAGAAAACAAAGTTCTTGCACTCACAGAGCTTACATCCTTGGCTCATCTATGCTGAGATCCAAGCCTTAATCTTCAAAGCAGATATCATAGACTTTCTAGGTCAGAAGAGATCTTAGAAATCTTCTCATTCAGCACCTGATATGAGATACAAATTTCCAGAGCTTTTGTTCAACTAACATTTCACTAAGCTTTGCCCTCTGAGCCAGACCTTACTAGCCATCTACATCAGTGAACAACATAAGGCCCACCCCTCATGGAGCACACAAACTCCATACTGGGAGCTGAGCAGCAACCTCCACTAAAGAGAACTCACCACATTACAGTGGCGTCTGCAGCCACTTCAGGGGAGCCTCAGGCTTCTGAGTCCTACTACCTTTAGGGAGAAAAGAGACTAAATTTGCTCATGCCCTTCAGCCCACTTCTACCTAAGCAGCTCCACTCTTCTCTTATTAACTGGTAGTCTGAATCAGATTTCAGACTGCATGAGATACTGCTTTACCTTCTAATTATTTGTAGCCTGTGGAAAAATAATAGTTCCACAGGCTACAAATAATTAGAAGGTAAAGCAGTATCTCATGAAGGCTGCTAGTCCACTGGTCCCCTCCGTTACGCCTATTTCTTTGTGTTCGGCCCCCACAGTGTCTACTTGCTAGTCCCAGGTCTGCTCTGTGGAGCCATCAGAAGTGTGATCCCTCCTCTATAGGATAACTCTGCAAGCTTTTGTATATGTGCTGCCTAAGCGAGCACCTCTGCAAGCCTTTGAAAAAAGCACATGGGTTACCTCTTTTCATCCCCAGGCTTGACACCCCAGTTCCATCATTTATAATGATAGATTTGGGGCACCTGCCCATCCAGGTGCCTCTTCATTCTTTTGCCATTACTGATCCAAAACTATGTACTAAAGTGTCTGTTTTGGCAGAAGTATTGTCCTACATAGAAGTTTCTAAAAAATATTCTACTTAAGATATCCCCTCAGAAAATTATACCAAGTCAAAGACTTGACAAAGGAGAGGAAAAAGAGTATCCTTCAAATTGACCATGGAAACCCAGAGCTTTTGAAGAGCACAATAGATGTGTCAATCAAATATGCTTGACCCTGAGAATCAGACTCCTGGGACCTATCCCAGATCTATTGAATCAGACTTTCTAGGAAGAAATGCCTAGAAATCTGTATCATTAATAAATACTCCATATGGTTATTTATTGCATAAACATTTTATCATAAATATGTCCATAAAACCAATAGACTGACATAGAGGAAAAAACTACTTTAAAACCTGTAGCTTTAATAAAAAAAGAAGAAGACACTTTTATGCTTGCTCCCTGTCATCTGATGTTGGTTTCTACTTCTCCTCCTGAAACCTGTCCCTAATTCCCTCTACCCCAAGTCCCACTAATCAAAGTAGAATCTGGTTAATATAGCACACTGGATATTCTTGTATTGAAGCTGGATAAGAAAATTAGTGTGTCAGACGAAGACTCTCAACTAAGAAGACCTTGATTTACATAAAAATCTTTTCAGAGCCCTTATAATCTCACTGACCATCTGTAGCACAAACAGGAATCCTGGAATTAGTGCTGCTAAGTGGTTACATAGCAGTACATACTCTGGAGACCAAAAAAAAGAAAGGAATATAAAGTTTCTATCTTGCACTCACACTTGAGAAAGTTAGTTAAGAACCTCTCATTATGGAGAAACCTCATTCCCCCAATATGTAAGTGCTTAAATGTTACAGGATAAAAAAATATATCAAAATATGTAGCTTGGTAGCAATGGTATATATAAAATCCAGATTTCTCCAGCCATGGCTTATAATAGGATTCCCACCATTGACCCCTTCATCATGCGCCTCATCCCCAATGATTCAAACTCCACTGAGAAAACAGAAATTCAGTTATTTACTCCCTGAAGCAGATTAAAAAAAAAAATACAAGTCTCAAGTACCAGAAGAGAAAGAATTTTCACCTAAGACATTAAAAAAAAAAAAAAAAAAATACTAAAGAGGGAACAGAGAGTTATTATTGGCACTTGAATCTACAACATCAGAAAAATGGCAGTCCTTCAAACTCCACACATAGAAGAGCTCTTCAATTTAAGCTGAAAATGGGAAATTAATTTTCAAGTCTCTTGTCTAAGAGACAGCTTTTAAAAAGGTATTAACCTACATTTGGAGATTAATGCAAACACAGCCATCTTGTTTTAGTGGGTACAATCCAACTTTTATTAAGACAAAGACGGATTCAGAATAATTAAGAGCTTGTCCAATATCCAGAATTTTATGACTAAATATTAGCGAAGTTGGCATTCTTACCAGCTTCGCCTCAGAGCTATTGCATTATAAATCCTCGATGGTAATGAAACACCAGCTAAAAAGAGGTTGAATAAGTCTCATTTAAAAACCAGCCTTCTTGTGGAGAATTACCCTGACTTTAATATAATGTATAGCCCCTCTTAGAACATTAATATTACTGGAAAAAGGTGAGTGGTTTGGGATTTGCTACTAAGAAACTCCAAAGAAGATAAACAAACTGCAGGAAGTGTGCTTTAGCAATGTTGAACGCTGAGACTCCCTGGTGCCAAAGTCTAGGAATACCTCACTAATTTGAGCAGAAAAAGGACAATACACCCACGCTGGGGATGCCAGTGCTGGTTTATCTGTGAGGCAAATTCTTAACACTGTATACTGTTTACAAAATGTAGCAGTCACTGATATAAAAACTTCTAAAAGTTAACATTTCATTTTTAAAAATTCCCCAATGGAGTGCTCTTTTTCTACCCAAATACTTTTTTAAATGGGTCAAGCTGTACCTGACTACTCCCTTCTTCAAAGAAGGTTTCACCAAAGTCGTCATGTTCAAACTTCTCTCTACCAAGTGGACTGAGGGGGGACACTCATGGAATATTACCAAAATACTCACAACTGTTCATCACTTTTCAGACTTCATAAAATCAAAAACTCTTAGATACCAAGTTCTTAATGCGAATTTCTTCTACACTTAAAAGGCCGCCAAAGAGTTAATCATTCAGGGACAGCTTAATAAAAAGTTTCCTCTCTGCTCCTTCATCCAATCTTCCACCCACTGACTAAACAGGGGAATGCCAAAGATTCCTGTGACCAAGCCCCCAAAAATGATAATCCAAAAGAAGTCTGTCATACCTCTACCCTCCTAGGAGGGAAATGACATGTCACCTATGCATCTCACCTGAGCCAAAGCCAATTCCTGATTTCCCAAAAGCATAAACAGGATTGGGTGGAATGTACTAGATGAAAACACAGCATGCATTCCATCATTAGCAAAAAGCTAGCTACTAAACACAACTGGCTCTGTGCTTCTCAGAGACATCCTTAAGTGGAAATTAAACAGCAATCTATATTCAAAAATGTAACACTCCACCTTTCTCTTCCTAAAGGCAAGAAGCTCACAGAATAAAAACTGTGCCAGGAAAAATAAATTTAAATAGAGACATCATGCTTTTTTTGACAATTCAAGACACTGTCAGAATAAAATAAATTGTATTTTAAGGGATTAAATGTACTATTTTCCAAAATGAACAAAAAGATTTTTTTTATTAAATATTTGAGCTATTTTCTCTATAGCATGACTTTATTTTTTATTCAAGAGAGAAATGGAATACCTAGTATTTGGGCCCTATCTACTGAAACTGACCATAGCCAAACATTTCAGCATTGTCATTTCTGAAAATCAAATTAAGAAGGAAAAGAGATAAACTGAAAATACACAGATATAGAAATGACACCAGCGGTTTACCAGAGAAAGGAATTCCATGGGCAACAAGGCTGATTCATCCATGAGTCTCTCACAGAGCCAGCACCCCCTTGTTTGCTGAGCACTGAGTCTTCTTATGTGGATTCCCGCAGACTGACCACAGAGACCACACACCCCAAAATCTATATTAAATTATTACAGATTAAGTTTACTTCCTCAGGGTGGGATTAAATCACTGAACCTGCTTTGAGCACCTATTTGTAACTATGCCACACCTTTACAACAGCAAGAAGCAAACGCTTCAAAAGGTACTACAGTATTATGACTGATACCTGGCATAGCACCCTGCATGATGACTAGCCCCCAAAGAACAATTTTCATTTTTTAAATGAACATATTTTGATACTCAAGTTAAGAATTGGGTCCACAACCTTCCATCAGCCTCCAACCCTAGTAAACATATACTTTGTAAACACCAATTATTGTGCTGGGCACAGTGAGGTATGGAAAAAGTATGTGTAATATGCTGTACAAAGGACTTAATATATTGCTTAAAATAATCCTCACAAGAAATTTGTTACCCATTTTATCGATGAGAAAAAGGTGTCCTTGGCAAGCTAGATTGACTTGCTTATGGTCATTTAAATAAAAAATTATAGAGCTAGAGCTCCAATAGCAATGGATCTGAACTCTGTGGCCCAGCTCTAGGGACAGAGACAATCCAACTAAATAAGATACAACATTTGTACTCACATAGGCTTTTAGAATTTAATTTAGAGAAGAAGACATGAGCATGAAGATACATGACAAATGCCAACTGAGTGCACACAGCTGTACAGGTGACAAAAAGGGAACAACCTCTCGAGACAATGAATACAAAGCCCATGGAACATTTAAAAATCCATTCTGTATGAAGCACTCAGATTCGCAAATGAGAAAAAGCATATTAAAGGGCACTGTCGGTCATAAATGTTGCACAAACGTTAGCTGTTAATAAAGGTAGATTATACTAGCTATGATTTACTTGGCATTTGCTATGGGTCAGACAGCATGTTAAACGTTTCACATACATTTTTTTATTTAATTAAACAACCTATCAACATTATCTCCATTTTATAACTGAGGAAACTAAGTTTAGAGAGGTTAAAGTACTTACCCACGGTCAAATAAGTGGCAAAATTGGTTAAACAAGTCTTTCTGTGAAAGGCTATGTTTTCTAACTCCTATCTATATTGCCTCCAGTGTTTCTATTTCCTGAAATCATTTCTGTTAGTCTCCAAAATCCCCACCAGCTACTGAGATCTGGTGTTCATACTGTATGTTTCTGATGGACATCCTCGACTTGTTGGTTTTTCTATACCCAGATCCCCAATGTCCACAGGTAAGTTTCAGAAGAAAAGTTTCAGTGG
The DNA here is from genome assembly GCF_902729225.1 of Pteropus medius. Classification (NCBI taxonomy): domain Eukaryota; kingdom Metazoa; phylum Chordata; class Mammalia; order Chiroptera; family Pteropodidae; genus Pteropus; species Pteropus medius. The sequence goes on from NW_024352787.1 coordinate 24,269,626, forward strand.
TTAGTTTCAGAAGAAAAAAAAAGATGCCATGTGTTCTCTATTAAGAAAAATCCAAGGTATAATGAATGGTGCACACATATTTATCAAAGGTTACAGCTATTTGGCATTTTAAACACTTCTAACTGAGGTTCCTAACAGTACGTAAGAGAAGGTTTAAGTGCATTTAAAAATTCTCTATACATTTGTTATTCTCATCCTAGCTTGACAGATAAGTAAACACAGACTTGCAGATATTTAGGAAGCTGATACAGGAATCCTGGCTGTTTCTATTCCTCTCCCAAGACTTGAGAATAACACAAGCTCCTGGATTTAACCCATCTTTCCTCATTGCACTGCAGGTAAAAAGAGGGCACTCGAAGCAGTAGGAACTCAGAGGCGTCCAAAAAAAACTTCTTTTAATTAAATCACAGTAAATGTTAAAGAGTAAAAAACGGAATTGGTGTTAGATCTCTCGAAGGATGACAAGTTTCATCTTAAAGCAACCAAAAAGTCAAAAAAAACAACACAAAATTCAACCCCATGAAATCCTTTAATGAAAAACTAAAAAAAGGAACGAACTGGAAAAAGTATTCATGACAAATATTGCAAAGGGTTGCTACATGTATGAAAAAAAGAAAACCACATTAGTTTAAAAAATTCTAATCCATAAACCAGTAAAAGGCAGACAAATGGAACTCAAACTAGTGCACACAAATAAAGAGAAAGTACAAGTTTTTTAGTGATACAGTTATGAAAAAAATCCTGCAGCTTTTTATCCCTAAAAGTTTTAAGGCAAGTACACCTTATATTGCTGATGACAGTATAAACTGTACACTGATAAACCTCTTAAAATAAAAAAACACCCTATTATTATTCTACAACAGAATGTATCAAAAAAATTAAGGAGGGATCCTATGCATAAGTAAATTCTTTGTGCTGTAACAGGGGATAATTGAAAACTTCCAACATTAGAATATAAATTATGGAACAATTTGATGTAGCCATTAAATTATTAATTATAAAGGTAATATAGCAACTTGGAAATGGCTTTTTTAATGTTAAGTAAACCATAAAATTATTTGTTATGACACCACCATAAAAGTAATATCTATATTACAGACAAATTCTAAAAATAAAGGTATAAAAATGAAAAGGTGGGGGGATGTCTTAAAAAGGAGTCCGTGAATGCTCTTCCCTCTTTACAAAAAAGTTATTAAAAGAAGTATGTTTCTGTGTGTCTGTGTTTTTAAATACAATGGGAAATGAGAAAGGAAAGCCACTCCTCTCATACTCTCTGCCCAGCTGCCTTTCTGCCTTGAAGGAATACACACACACACACACACACACACACATACTTATATATTTATATATATACACATATATATATATATATTTAAAAGAAGTTAAAAGTTGCTAATATCAAAGCTTTCTTGCCTAAAATGTCTTACCCCTCACAGAAAAATGAGGTTTAGAGTTGAACATGGTATATGTGAATTCTATTTGGAACAAGAAAATAGTACAACCAATACGTCACACACAAAAAAAATATAACTATCATCAATATTTGCTTTTTGTGTGCACTGTAAAATCTAGCTCACTAAAGGATTTTCCATGCTGTTTCTACTAGAATACACTCAAAAATCCAATGTTCATCTGAATTTTTTAACATCCCATAGCAGGTATATACCGGTTATTTTCTAGAGAAGATTTTCCATAACACTGAGCAGAAAGTTGAGATTAAAGCTCTGCTAGCTCTGACTGAAATTAATTCTCTACAGCTGTTTAGAGAACTTGTATCCTGGAATGACTCAGCTGACTACAGTCATCCTCCTGTCCATGTGGAATATGTTCCAAGACCCCCTAAACTATGGACAGTACCAAACCCTATATATATTTTCTTCCTATACACACAAACCTATGACAAAGTTTAATGTATAAATTCAGTACAATTTATAAATATTGTTATTTTTAAATAACAACTATAATAAAATAGAACAATTATAACAATATACTGTAATAAAAGTTATGTGACTGTGGTCTCTCAAAGTATCTTATTTTACTGTATGTACAGCATGGATACCCTGGACAAGGGGATGATTCGTGATTCAAACAGGATGGCATGAGATTTCACCACGCTACTTGGTGCACAATTTAAAACTTATGAATTGTTTATGCCTGGAATTTGCCACTTAACATTTCTGGACTGCAGTTGACCGTGGGTAACTGAAACCATGGAAAGTGACACTGCAGATAAGGGGGACTACTACAGTTCCAACCTCTCTTCGAGAAGGAAAAAGTGTTTTTTTAAAAAGCCACAAGCAAACACCATCAGCCCATACATACTGTATGTTTCAAGAACAGTATCACTTGACTGAAACTTTTTGTCTCTTTTCTCTTCAAAGCCTTTTAGGGAGGCAGTAGTTCTGACAAAACTCCCTACCCATGGAAAGAATGGATGAATCAATGTTTGCCTAAAGACATTAAAATTTAAAAAGACAGAAAACCTTCAGAAAGCAAAAAACCACATAATCATTTCAGAATGTGCCTACCCAATGCAGACTTCACCAACATTTCCCTAATCCAGGGGAAAGCTATTCTCTACAATAATGCATGTATATGCTTTACCAACCGAAAACATTTCTTAGCTTCCAAGTGACTGGTTTTTTAGTCTTCATGTGTGTCAGGCCTATGGGGAGAATATCCTGAGTAATCAGGAATGGTAGGCACACAAAGCAGCACTTAAGCAATGGGACCCCATGTCCCCTGGGAGAGAGAACTTTTTCTTACACAGCTACTCGCTCACTCTCCATCGTCCTCTTTCAGCCCTCCTTCTCCATAGCATGAACAAGCTCTTCCATTTGGAGGCCCATTTCAACTCCTACATATACATTCCACTATGATGAGTTCCACTCCAGTAATCCACTTCTGAATTTCTTTTTAATGTGCCACACTGAAACTCCATTAGCACATTAGTTCTCAACCTTTGCTGTGTTTAGAAAAACCTAGAGAGCTTTAATAGATGATAACACCTGGATTCAAACCCCAAAAGGTTCTTATTTAACAACTATGGAGTATGGTGTGGGTATTAAACGATTTTTTAAAGCAGTTCCACTGCCTTTTTTTAGAATTGGACAATCTGATTCTAAAATTTTATATAAAAAAGCAAAGGACCTAGAATAGTCAAGTGATCTTGAAAAATAAAAAAGTGGGAGGATTCACACTACTGCATTTCAATACTTACTGTAAAGCTAGTGTAATCAAGACAATGTGGTACTGGGATAAGGACAGACAAATATATCAATGGAGCAAAATAGAGTCCAGAAATAGACATAAGCAAAAATAGATTTAAATAGGCGACTGATTTTCAGCAAAGGTGCCAAGGATATTCAATGGGGAAAGGAAAGTCTTTCAAATAAAGCTAGAAGAACTGAATAAATATGAGGGAGAAAAAATGAAGCTTTACTCTTACCTCACACCACACACAAAAAACTGAGATGGATCAAAAACCAAAATGTAAATAAAACTTCTCAAAGAAAACAAGAGAGAACACTTCTATAACCTCAAGTAAATAAAGTTTTCTTAAAAGAAACACAAAAGACATGAAAAATATAAGCGAAATAAGATAAACTAGACTTCGTCAAAATTTTAAACTTCTGGCTCATTAAGAAAGATATCATTAGGAAATAGAAAAGGCAAAACCAAAGACAGAGAAAAGTATTCATATTACATATATCTGACAAGAAATGTGTATCCAGAATACATAAAGAGCTCTTATAAATCAATAATAAAAAGACAAACAACCCAATTTTTAAACGTATGAAAGACTTGAACAAACCCAGCACACAACTCCCAAGCACATCTCCCCCTCCAGTCTGAGGAGCAGCCCTCAAAGAGCCTGTGCTCTGTCTGACTCTGATTTGCCCCTCGACAAACTCAGGCCTCTGGTAACACTGTACTTATTTTCAGAACCCCAAAAGGTCCTCATGCCTCACTCCTTGATAGTCTCTCTCCCTGGAATGTCACCCCTGCCTGTCTACATAGAATACTCTTTCTGCCCTTTGAAACATCACTATCATGTCACCTCCTTCATGAAGGTTTCTCTGATCTCTCTCCAAGCTACAAATGTCCCCTCTTCCACATTCCCAAAGTACTTACTGCCTACCTCTAGCACATGCAAGTTATGTGGTAGGCAATCTGCTGGAAACAGCATGCCTATCACTCTCTTCCAACCATCTATTTGCATGATAACCATGTTTACTTTTCAAACTTTTGTACCTTACTCAAGGGGACTCAGTGAGAGCAGGGACCATCTCTTATTTGTCATAGTAAATCTGGCATAAAATAAGTGTTTGATACACATTTCTATTGATTTTATAATTAAGTTAATACCATACTCCCAAAGTAAAGAAGGCTGGGATAGAGGACAAAACCAAACAAACACACAAACAAAAACTGTAAGGTGACTATATGTGAGTGTATTATATGTCTATGGTGAGGATCTACTTGGTATTACTAGAAGCTCGCAAACCTAACCTAACAAATTCTTCTCTGGGAAATATTAAAATTTAAAAACACTTCCATTCTTAAGTTAAAAAAATTCTACTTTTGATGATTTTTTTCTAACGCTTTTTTATTAGCTAATGTTATAAAGGTCTACAGCAGTCGCTATATACTCACTTATCTGAACTGTAACAAATTATTAATTAAAATAAAGTTACACATCAAGAATCCAGAACAGACTTCCTCTTCAGACATGCATTCTCAAAGAGTTGCTCCTCTCCAACAAAGTCCTCTATCAAGTTACTCCACAGTTCTCACACTCATATTCAGTTGATAATGATAATCCAACAGACTTTGAAATACTTTGCAAAGAAGAAAAAAAATTACCATGGGGGATTTTTGTGGTTATTAATATTTATCTCTACGCAGTAACATTCAATCGAATCTTTTTCATTCAGCTCAGCAAAACAAAGCAGAAAATTAACCAATTCTGTAACCTTGAATATTGATGCTACAGTTTTTGCTCTCTGTGCCTTTAAAAGTGCAATGTTTTCATTTCTCTGCAAAAGTGCTGATCTAGATGGCACAAGACAACAGAAGTCCTATGGATATCGTTTCTAGGGAAAAAAGGAAATGTGAGAGATTAAAGAGTCAACTCCCTCACGAGTCCAATGATGAAATGCTTCACGGTCTTTTTTTGAACAGGAACTTCTTTGAAATAACAAAAAACAAAACTAAGGATTCACACAGGCCAAGGTCTACAGCAGGTTGTTCTGCAGCACTCCCTGCTTCACACAGTTCTTGAAAGCCACTGAAATTATGAAGTCACACAGTCAAGAACAGAAAAGACAACAAAAAATCATCTAATCATTTTACAGACAAAGAAACTGACGGTCAGAGAGGACCTACAAATATGTGACATACAATGCTAGTGGCAGGTCAAGGGTGGTCTGACTCCTCCAAATTGAGTGATTTCTTCTCCCCAGCTTAACAGAATCCCTTATTTACACTCAGGAATACTCTGGAAGCCCTCTGCTTGCTAGAATCAACACAAGTTATATACTGCTTCTGCAGTTTATTCTTGGGTCCTACTCATCCATTCCATACTCCAGGTGATTCTTAGGCATTTCAGGATGAAACTTCTGCCTCTACACGAGGAGGCCGACTGAGAGTACTCATCCATTTCACTACACTACCATTAGAGTGTAATGAGTTGCTTCATATACAATGCCAGCGGACTGAGGTGTGAAGTTCGGTAGTCCATTACTTACCCACTGAATAATTTCTAGCACTCTGCCACCAAGTCACTTTCTGACAGAGAGAGCAGAAAAAGCTCGGCTTGTCTTAATTTCTTGCAAGGCCTCAGAAATACCAATGACTATGAGAAAGCCAGGAATAATAGCAGCTAATATTTAGAGAGCAGGTACTGCATGCCAGCCATTGGTCTAGGTGATTTACATATACTCATGTAGTCCTCACAACCATCCTGTGGGCAGGTACTACTACTAGCCCCCCATTTACAGATGGGAAAACTAAGTAACTTACCCATGGTCACATAATTAATGAGTGGCAAAGCTGAAACTGGGACCAATACAGTCAGACTCCCAGAAATTTACTTAATATTAACCACTAAGCTATTCTGTCCTTTGCCTGAGTTAAAACTGTACAAAATACACCTTATAAAAGACATCTCAAAGTGACCCTTATAAAACATTCCTTTCCTTTTCCCTTCTTCTCAAAGAGAGGAAAGCACTCCAAAATGTAAAGTTTCCCAAATTTCCTAAAGAAATCTCAGAGATTTGAGTAGCCTATATAACATTCCATATATTCAGAAGACCACAATTCAGCTACTCCAGATGACCAAGGCTGAAGTGACAGGGGTACCCTACATGAGCTGCGGTGAATTATGAAGGCAGTAAAACTGGAATACAGTGTCCAACTGTCTCCCACCCCCTTTGGAACAGGGACTGCTATGACCCGCAGGGTAACACGCAGTAGTGCATCTGACATATTGAGTCCTCCTTGCTTCTGCACTGCTCTACAGCAGCTCTCGCCAACTGCTAAAACAGAATGTGTTTTGACACGTAACATATAAGCAGCAAAAAGTCGTTCCTCTAATGTCTGTTTCAAAAAACTGCACAGGCCACTTCTTGGAAATGGTCATGTTTTTCGGGGTATGAATTACTGACATTTTTGTGATTCCAGGAAAAGAGCAGTTTCCAGATCTGTTCCTCTCCCTCTTTCGTGCTCTCCCGCTCTTGCTCTTTGGGTGAGAATACTACTCTCTTCGGATTTATTTAGTTCATTAAAGCAAATGACCCTAATGTTGCCCAATATTTCTAAAGAAAAATTTAATATAAAGTAATTTCCCAAATACCACACTTTGTTCTCCTATTAACAATGTAAGCATATCAACAAAGTCCATCTTTGAAAGGGAAATGGAAGTACAGGTAAATAAATCGTCTAAGGTCACACAGCTGCTAAACATATGAGTTAGATTAAGAGTTTCTGTATGCCAAGGCATTTTCTAAACTTTTTTATTCTATGAACCAATAGCAATCTCCTCTTCTTGTGCCCCAATGACACAGCTTTGCCTCTACTGGAGGAAAAAAAACTGAACAGTTAAAAGGATGACTAGTCATCAATCTTTGGTCACTATCTATACACAGCATCTCGCTATGCATCCATAAACAAAGAGAACTGCTTTTCATTCTCTTGTCCTTCAATGTGGGGATCCCAAATCTTCTCATGTATTTCAACTTAAGAAAATCACATTCACCCCACTCTACACCCTACCTCTACACCACTGCCTTTTCTGATCCATCCTCCAGCATTATCTTTTGGGTATCGGCACTATCCCATTTAAAGAGTTTGGGACTCACCACTTCTCAAAAGATATCCAAACTCCTTTCAAAAACTTCCTCTGAACAAGGACTGAACAAGGACTTCCAAACTCCAAATTCATTTCTAAATCTCTCCAACTTCCTTCACCTTCTTGTGTCAGCCTACAATATTCTTCCCTGTTTTGACTGCTGAACAAAACTCCTCTTTATCATTCCAGATCTAGTTCTATGATGACTATTTCCAGCTTATTTCTCAAAACTCATATTACTCTGTGTTCAGACTATTACAACTATTATAATTATATAACATGTATAGACAGTGACTGAATCCTACATTCCCCTTCCCATTTCCAACTTTTATCACAGTGATAGGCATAGAGACTTCCTAAAAATCCATTCCACAAGTTTTTATGGATTAGGTACTTGGGAATACAATGGTGAGCAAAACTGGGCCTCAACTCTCATGGAACTCACTTCTAGTGGAGAAAACGGAAAAACTTAACAAATAAACATAAGCCTGAGGTGGAAATGAGTGTGAAGAAAAATAAATAAAAGAGAGCAAGAAAAGAGAAAGTGCTTGCTTTTGATAATCAGGAAAGATCACCCTGATAAGGGAACTTCTAGCAGAAACTTGAATCAAGTGAGCCTTGAGGGTAAGCGCATTCTAGGCAGTTAAAAGTAGTGGTCCCCTCTTATCTGCGGGGGATATGTTTCAAGATCTCCAGTAGATTCCTGAAATGGTGGATAGTACTGAACACCATATATATTGTTTTCCTATACATACATACCTATGATAACTTTTAATTTATAAATTAGGCACAGTAAGAGGTTAACAAGAAAAACAATAAAATAGGACAATTATAATAACATACTGTCATAAAAGTTATGTGAATGTGGTCTTTGCCTGATAACAAATCTATCTGATAACTGAGACGGCTACTAAGTGACTAATGGGCAGGGAGTATATACAGAGTGTGGAGACACCAGACAAAGAGATGGTTCATGTCCTGGGTGGGACAGGGCGAGATTTCATTACACTACTTAGAAGAGTAGACAATTTAAAATTTATGAATTGTTTATTTCTGGAATTTTCCATTTAATATTTTCAGACCACAGATGATCTCGGATAACTGAAACCCGGGAAAGTGAAACCTTGGAAAAGAGGGGACCACTGTAAATGTGACAACCTTGAGCACAGAGTGCATGGCTGCTGGAGTACCTGAGCAGAGTGGCTGCAAAAGGTAAAACTGCACAGAGCACACTACTCACACCCAGACCAACAAAAACTGACCCCGGTCATTCTAAATCCCTTTTAGTAATGTTCCTTGCTGCTGACCAGTGTGACAACTGGATGTTGCTATGCTGAGTGGAAACTCCGCCCACAATACTCAGGTCTCTTGCTGCTGCTGCTAAGTCTTTTCTTAGCTTCTCAACCTTCCACTGCTTTCTCAGGGTGAATTCCATTTCATCTTCTTTGGCTTCTTTTGAAAAAAGCCTAGTAAATGCTATGGTCCCATTTCCTCATACTTTAAAATACTGCATAGCCATTTCTGCTGCAGTTCCCAAAAGATTCGAATAAATCTCCCCGCAATACTCTGGGCAGCTTCTCCTCCCATAATAATGCAGAAGCTATCTGACTTCTTAAGCAGAATTTTCCTCCCTAAAAAGCAATACACTGACTTCTTACAAAATTCTGCCCATTTTTTCTTCTGCTATTCTAACACTTACCTGCTATGTATCCCTACAATTATTTCATTTTAAAGAAAAATACCTTTGTTTAAGCAAACCTAATATATAGACTTATGAATTTACTCAAAAGATAAACTGGGCATGATTTTGGTTATAAAGAGATTTTTCACTTTAGAAAATGATTCATAATAGCATTACTAAAAATGGCAAGCTCTCCAATTTCATCCTAAATTTAGGAACCAACTCTCACACAGATTTTTGAGGACATATCCTTAGGTCAGGTGAAGTATATCTGCACAATGAGATCTTCTTTCCAAGAGCCAGGCTTGGAATCTCATCATATATTCTTGGAAGTATTATATTTAACCACCACCAATTTGGAAACCTATAACCCTCAAGGGCTGATTTATAATCATAAAGGCTATGAAAGTCTATAATTGCTAAAATGTATGCCTCAACTCCAAAATGTCTAAAAGTGTAGTAACTATAAACCCACTAAACCAACCAGCCTCCTGCTCTCCTGGCTGAGATTCCAGACTTATAATTGTTCAGGTAGCCAATCCGTATATTTCCATTTTTCTTAGCACACATATTACCATGCCAAATTACTTACACTGTTCTCTGCCACTTCTTACAGAACTCTTCTTGGACTTTTTCTATGCTCGCACTGTCTGATCATCAATTTGCATGTCAGTTCCTTTTAATTGGGTTTCATCTAACCAGAATTACAGCTGCCTCTCTCTATGAAAGAATAAAGTGATTTTTTTCCTTCAACAATGCCAGGGTCCCTACCAGGGAATCAAACTGTCACTCCATTGCTATTAATTATCCTCAGCTACGCCACTGTTTCTCTTCCTTGATAAAGCCATACACCATATCCCTTCCTCCTGCGATTAACAGCAGTCATGATGATGCCTTACATCTAATGAACCAACACAAGAGGGAAATCCAGGCATCAGGCATAGATGACAAGCAATGACAAGAATACTTTAAGCAGAACATTTAACTAAGGTTAAACTGAGGTTAAAGGCTTGTCTTATACATTTCTAGGGCAAAAGATCCCTCAACTTCCTGTGACAGTCCATTGCAGTATCTCAATCCACAAGGGTAAGGCAGGTTTCCTGATACCTAAATCTTTTTAGCCAAAATATAAGCCTGTGATTTCTTGTTTCCGTGGTGATGGCAAAGATCTTACCAGCCTCCTGTGTAATTCCCCAGGCATTTGAAGGCTCCTTTTAAATCATCCTTCAGTCTCCTCTTCTTTGTGTTGTATCATAGAAGAAGGACCAGGATGGAAAGAAGTCTCAAAACAGTTTCACATGAGACACAGGTGAAGAAATTGAGATTTTTGTTTTTAGTCTGAATACTTGGGGAATATGATAGTTGACTTTAAAAAAAATCAAGGGCTTCAAGTGTGAAAGAGGAAATTAGATTTATTCAATATGACCCCAGATAGTAAAACAAGAAAGAACCAATAAGTTCTACAACCTGCAAAGAGAGTTTCCCTCAATATAAAGCAGGAACTCTCAATTTCCAGAAAAACAGAGTTGTTCAAAGAAAACATTATCTGCCAAGGCAGGCCATTCCATGTCATCAAAGGAGGGACTGACATTTGGAAGAGATGTATGCAAGCCCCTGCAGGGCAGGTTGGCAAAGATTAGGATCTCTAGCTTCCTTCTAACACTGAAATTGTACAAAACTTATCATTGAATGTTTAGGTGGCTGGGACTGTATCACAGTGAAGAGGAGGCCATAAGGCAATGAATGATAGGCGTCCCATCACTCCCATGCACAGTACATATTCATAAGTAACAATATGTTACACAAGGGATTAGGGAAAAGATATCATATCAACTCACTTGAGTGGGGGAATGAGCAAAGTTTGGAAAAAGTTCCCCCTACTGTGGACAGTAGAATAATGGCTCCCCAGAGATGTCGAATGTCCTAATCCTGGAATGTGTGAATGTATTATGTTCCATGGCAAAAAAGAATTAAGATGGTAGATGGAATTAAGGATGCTGATCTTAAAATAAGGGAGGATTACCACAAATTGTCCAAGTGGGCCTAATATGATCTCGAAGGTCCTTAAATAGAAAAAGGAAGACGTGATTATGGAAGCAGGAAACAGAGATGGCATCCTGAGAAGGACTCAACCTGCTTGCTATTGCTGGCTCTGAAGATAAAGGAAGGAGCCCAGGCCAAGAATGCAAGAAGCCTCTTGAAGCTGGAGAAGACAAGGTAACAGAATTCCCCCTAAATCCTCCAGAAAAAAATACGGCCCTACTGACACCTTGATTTTAGCCCAGTGAGATTCATGTTGGGCTTCTGACCTACGATACTGTAAGATAATAAATTTGGATTGTTTTAAGCCACAGAATTTTGAGGTGATTTGTTACAACAGCAAATAGAAAACAAAGATACTGATCAAAGACCCTGATATGCCCATACATTCTCAGAAAGAATAGGTAATTTTTGCTGAATAGTTTAAAATCATAATCTTTAATTATCTTTCATAATCTTTGTCTTATATGAGAAGCACAGAGTAGTGGAAGTATATCCAGACCAGAATAAACTGCTTTAACATTAGCCTTTTGACATCATATCCCATGTTCACGTGACATGCCTGGCACACAGGAGGCTCTCAATAAATTTTTAGTAATTTAAATTAAAAAGTCAAGTTCACATGCCATCTTTGGCCTCACTGGCAGGAACAAAAAGACTCTCATGCTTACCAGTACATGGCTCTATCACGTAACGATTCACCCAAGGATTAAAAATAGTGGTTAAACTCTGTCCACCTGTCTTCTGTTTAGCAAAAACAAGGACAGTGTATACAAGTGGGTACATACAACAGAGAGAGTGAGAACCTTTCTAATCATCTATGTTTCTCCTCTTTAAGAAACAATCACTCCAGAATACACTCCAGAAGGTCTACTTCCACCACCTTCCTAAAGCAACAAACTCTAATATAACAGATAAAGTTCCCCCAGTGATAGAAAACTTGAAGCGAGATACATTGAAAATCATCACTTTTTCCTTTCATTCTGTTTCTTTCCATCCCTTCCTTCCAGTGTCTGTCCTCCACACAGTCCAGAATGTTATTCAATTTCTCTGTCCTCATTTTCCCTAAGATCAATCATGACTCTGTGCCAGCCCAGGAGAAAGCAGCTGAAATGCTATAAATTTTCCGCATGGGGCCACAAAACCAAAACTGACTTCTCATACTCTACTGCCCACACCCAGGGAGCTCATGGCAAATGCCACCAGAGTGCTGTGTCAGCCAGATCCAGGCAGCTGCTCCATGGCCTCTGCTCACCAAGACCTGCTTATTTTAATGGCTAGAATTCTTTAAAAGTACTTATATCTGGCCACATACAAGTATACAAAGTCACAGTCTCTTACTGTTACATTCTAAATCCAAGGTACATTCAACTGAGTCTGAGTCTGTCCTCCCTGGGTAGGAGGAGGGGGAAAAAGCCTTGGGAAACAGATATTTAAAGCAGATGATATGCAGTTGTGGGAGAGGAGGAACTTATAAAGTAGGGAAACTTTTACAAACACAAACGCAACATACACACACAATATTTGAAAACCTCTATGTTACAAAGAGCTTTAAATTTAGAACTTCAAAACTGAAAAATTTCAATATTATCATTAACAGGAGTCCCCCTTATTTTAAAACTAAGGAAAACTGAAATTCAAGGTCCCTAAGACTAGCAGAAAGAGACTTAGGGATCATTTACCTATGAGTTCTCCTCACAGACATGTTCTTTGGCCATCTGTCAGATGGTGCAGTGGTTAAGAGTGTATGCTCTACAGCAGCGGTCCCCAGCCATTTTCGGCACCAGGGACCGGTGCTCCTATGAGAATCTAATGCCTGATGACTTGAAGTAGAGCTAAAGTGGTGATGCTAGCACTGGGGAGCAGCTACAAATATAGATGAAACTTCGCTTGCTCTCCCACCGCTCACCTCCTGCTGTGAGGCCCAGTCCCTAACAGGCCACGTGTACCAATCCACGGTCCAGGGTTGAGGACCCACCCCTGCTCTAGAACCAGACTGCATGGATTCCTCTCTCACCTCCATCACTTACTGGAAAAAATTCCTGATCCCTCTGTGCCTCAATCTGCTCACTCACAAAATGAAATAATTATAGTACCTATATCTCACAAGGTTGTTATGAAGATTGAGTTCATACACATAAATCACTTATAGTGCCTTGAAGAATTTAACTTCATTTGTTTACATAAGCAATTATTATCCCCATTTGCCCCTAATAATGATCCTATTGGTCACATTGTCATCCCTGATCAATGACCACCTTGGCTATAATAACCTAACACCAATTCCTCATTCCTTATGTCTCCATTTTGACTGTCTAACCTGACTATACATAATGGAAGAGCTCTCTCTGTGGTTTTTGATGGAAACAGACTGACTTTTAGGAAGAGTTCACATGAGAATATGATCTTCCAAGAAACCAACTAACCAAGACTCTTTAGCCTGTATTTCCTTTTCCGTGAACTGATGAGCTCTAAGGAACTCTTCCACTAGAGCACTCCAGTGGCCCATGAATTATCTGTTTCCAACTATAAGTATGTCCTTGACTGCTTTCTGGGTAAGAAACACTGATAATACTTCAAGAGCCACCTGTCTTCTCAGCTGTTGTCTACTCAGCATAAAAAGCAGTCAGCTTTTGAGCCATTTTGGAAATCCTCTTTCAACCACAATTGGATTACAATTGCTCTAATAAATTCTAAAACCACAAGCCAAAACAGGAGCTATACCAATTGGTTTAAAGTCATTCATTGATGTTAAATCTAGCAGGGTTACCTGAGTAGTCAATGACTTTCTATGGCAGATTTGACTCCAAATAAAAGTTAGCTTCCTCTGGAAAACTTAGATAATACTGAAGACTAACACAACTCAAATTATTAATAGAAAGATGTAATATAAACACGCCTCAAGAACAGCACCCAGGAGGAGTCTCTGAACCTTCTGAATTAAAACTATGTAAAAAGAATAAGACATATATGACAAGTATGCTAAATATTATAAAATATTGATGGGAAAAAAATCAAAAAAGATCAAAATAAATGGAGAGAGATATCTTGATCATGGACTAGAAGACTCAACATAGTACACAATTCTCCACAAATTGATCTACAATTAATGAAATTTCTATCAAAATCCCAGGAGGATAGTTTTGTAGACATAGGTAAGATCAATCTTAATGTAAAAGGCATAGAAACTAGTCAAAACAATGTTGAAAAGAATTAAATGGAAAGACTCATTCATACTTCTATATTTTACGACAATATAAAGATACAATAATCAAGACTGTGATATTGAAGAAGAGACAGAAACATAAATCTAATGGAACAGAATAGGGAATCTTTAAATAGATTATACACACACATACACACAACAAATTTTTGACAAAGGTGCAAAAGGCAAGTCAGCTGAGAAGATACTTTTTTAAAAAATGATGTTGAAACATTTCTATATCCATATAAAAATTAATTTCCATCCATATTTCATATCATATACTAAAATTAATTCAAAATTAATCAGACCTAAATCTCAAATCTAATACTACAAAACTTCTAGAAAAACATCTTTGCGGCCTTTGGTTAGGCAAAGATTTCTTAGCTATGAAAACAGAAATGCAATCCATAAAATAACAATCTGTATTCCACCAAAATTTAAAACTTATGTTCTTCAAAAGACATTGTTAATGGAAATGCAAAGACAAGGCACAGGCTGGAATAACATACCTGAAAATCGTGTATTTGATAAAAGCTCTGAATTCAAAATACATAAATAACTCTTAAAACTTAAGAAAAAAATAAATAACCCAGTTTTTTTTTAATAAACAAAAGATTTGAACATATGCTTCACAAAGGAAGATGGGAAACACATGAAAAGATGTTCAACATCACAAGTCATTAGGAAAATGCAAACTTAAGTTTGAGATTCTACTACATGCCTATTAGAATGGCTAAAATAAAATTTTAAAAATACTGACTATACCAAATATTGGCAAGGATATGGAGGAACTAGAACTAGAAATTTATATGCCAATATTCACAGCAGCTTTCTTTATAATGATATAATACTGGAAACAATCCAAATGACCCAAAAGAGACAAATGGATAAACAAATGTTGGTATAGCCAAACAAGAGAATAGTATTCAGCAATAAAAAGGAAACTACTGATACAGGCTACTACATGGATAAATTTCAAAATAATTACGCTGAATTAAAGAAGCCAAACAAAAGAAAATATAATACATGAGATTCCCTCATATAAAATTATTGTAAATGCCAATGAATCTATAGTGATAGAAAGCAGGTCAGTGGTTGCTACAAGACAGGGAACAGAGAGAGGCAGGAGGAAAGTATTATATAGGTGCATGAGGAAACTTTTGGGCATGGTGAATATGTTCATTATCCTAACTGTAGGATAGTTTCATGGTATATATAATAAGTCAAAACAACACATTGTATACTTTAAATATGTGAAGTTTGTTGTATGTCAATTACAACTTCAATATTTTAAAAAGAATCCAGAGGGAAAACATAAAACAAGCATTATATCTGCTCATGTCCTAATAATTTATAGTCAAATGGAAGACTCAAACAAATAAATAATACGACATGGAAGTCCCATGATGAGGGAAGTAGAGAGAGCTATGGGCACACAAAGAAGGGACATTATCCTGATTTGGAAGGCTAATATGACTTTATGCAAGAAAGGATATCGAAGCTGACTTTTGAACTATAAGTAAGACTAATTACACTGATCAGACCTATAACCACTCGGAAATGATGCTATGTTTATTTTGTTTATTTTTAAATCAATCACATTATCATATCTCAAATCATTTGTATTATTTCATGATGATTACTTTACCGTAAGACACCACACATAATACATATCACATATTACATACAAATTTACACTTTGGAGATAGTCATTTCCTCAGATCCAATAATCATCTGTTGTAGGACTGCAGAGAAGACTGGTTTTATTTTGTTCTGTACATGGGAAAAATCATAGAACTCAAAGTAAGGAATCAAGCTAATAATTTGGTTCGTTTTTCTTTTCCTTCTATTTTTATAAGAGTAGAAATATATTATGGAAAACTTGTTTCAAAGGAAGCACAGAAAGGGCTTGTATAAATAGATTTAAAGCAAATGTCCGCAGACCCACAAGCCTTTAAATTTATTCCACACTAATATATTATAGACTTAACATAGATATGTTGAGAACCACAAATAAACACCGTTTCCCCCTCAAAAAAAATGTTATCTCTAATAATTCTAATCTCTCTGCACAATAAAATAATTTATATCATTAACCACAACCTTGAAGGAACTCTGAAATGAAGTACATTAAAACAGGACTGAATTCTTCCACTATTCCTCAACCAAACAGAAATTACAAAACACCTGCCCTCTTCTCTCGTTCTCTGACTTTAACATCCTATGAAGCCTTCTCCTTCTCAGGTCTATATGCTAAGCTCACTCTTAAACCATCATTTTCACGTTAATTGCATGAGGTGCAGGAGGCACGTACAGTCAAGGCAATGGGATGGAGGCACATAAACTAAGTGGTCTGTTTTCTTCCATGTGTGCTAAACAGATTTCAAAATAAAATACACACACAAAAAAACCTCCAACTTCCTTTAAATACTGATTTCTACATGTCCACTAAATGATTTGTTTGTCCTATGGTCTCAGCCACCATGCCATTCTGGTGTTAAGGAACAAAGAAACAGTACAAAATGGTTAACAAGAGGAAAGAAATGATAAAAAGCATGCAACATGTAAAGGAAACCACTAAGAATATCTGTCATCAAGACCAATGCTAACAATCATAGCCTCTCTCACAGGCCAGTTGAGACAAATCTCACTGTGAGATGGTAGACATACAGCTTCACAACTTTTATATGTTGTACAGTTCAGAAATATTGACCTCACCTTGTACCTGCAGCATTTTCCCCAAACCTCCTTCTCAAAAACCAGATAAGAAGTTTGATCAGAGCAATGGAAATGTTAGTTGAACAGACTAAATGTTCACTGTCAGAATTAAGCTACCTTCTTAAAGACAAGACAGTGCTTCTTAAAAAGGACTTCTCAACTAAAAGACTGTAATTTGGAAGTTTAAGCTTTTGTTTTCTGTATTGACAATAGGACATAATTGAGACTCACATTTCCTAACTTTAGCTTTCGTATGAAAACCTATGGCTGCTCTTACTTATGGAGTAACAATAAACACTCAAGGACCTGAGATATGACCCATCTAGGTACCCACACCAGCGATTCCTCTAACAGCCTATTAAGGTGAAAGCCACTCTACTGCATCCCAGAGAGCCCAGCCAAAACCCTCAATTTGAGTTGCTTTAATGGCCAAATACATTTTATAACTAGAACATATAACCAGTAACAAGCTTAATTATAACAGTGGGCATTTTAATTGCTTTTGGAAAACTAGCCAACAACCTGTGTTATACAGCTTCAAAATGATGAAATCTCATGAGCTAATTAAGATCTAAACTCTAACAAACTGTAGCTCTCACAGAGATATTTACTTGCAAGCTGCATACAAGGTATATAAAAGGATAATTTATAAATGATTTATAGAAATTAGAGGGCTTGTTTAATTTGATTTCGCTTTAGATCTTCCCACAATTTAGAAGGCTGACCTTCAAGAATAGAATGTCTCCCAAGCAGGAAAGTCAGAATCATTTGCTTTAAGTAATTTCAGACAGTATCATACTTGGGTTGGTTTATCTAGCTGATTTGGGAAGGTTCTGGCATTCTTTAGAATATTTTAAAGGGAGGAAACCAGAAAGAGGAGTAGATGTTTTGTGTAATGTTACTGAAGCAATGAGTTAAATCTGGTCAATGGACACAGCTCAACCGATACCAGGAGTTTTCTAAGAAACAGGAATAGCATTTTGCCTCATTTCTAACTCCCCGCACTCCTCACTTAATAAAGTTAGCAGTTCTGGTTTATATTATTTAAAGAACAAAATCCTCATGGTGAAAAAATTCAACAGAAGGAAAAATCTCTGGTTTTACCCTTTCCACATTGAGTCAGCACATGCTTGCAACTAACTCAAGAACAAAACTACCTCATTATCTGCACTGCTGAGCATGAGGACGGCTGGTTTTAGAAATGTGCTTATTTTTAAGGAGCTATGAATGACTTTGATTCACCATCATCAAAGAGAGCGTTCTCATGGGTGAAAACTGGCCCAAACTATCAGAATGGACACCAAGAGGGAGAAGTTACAGTAAAAAACATTATGGTGTGAAAATTTCTGGTTGTACCGCAGAACTCCTCAACACGTTGTGACCTCCTGCTAGGGGCAACTCATTCCTCTGGTGTCAAATTTAACTCCACCCAGACAGCAAAATGATTTACACATGGCATCCATATAAAGCCCCCTTCCTTTGATTCACACCAACTAGCTTAAGCCCAGACGAGCTACACTACCTTATTCCTGTAAAAGGCAAAAAAGAGCCTCACAGTCTGGTTTCACAGGGGTTAACACCACCAAAGAAGAAGAAAGGAGTTTTCTAAACTTTTCCTCTGCCCCCAAGCCAATTCTTCCAAGGTAGTCTAAACCAGGCCTCTAGCCAGCCTTGTGCAATCCTGCTAAGTCTGCTCACTGTGGCAATCTCCATAGCAATGGGGCTTTGTGACAGATTCAGTCCTCAGCAAGAAAGCAAGTCCTTTCTTTGTACACAAACACCCAACCAGGCAGCAAGGGTATCAGCTGAGTCATCAGGGATGTCTGAGCTACTTTTGGTGGCTCTGATAAAGAAGCACGTAACACCCTGGCTCTGATAAAGAAGCACGTAACACCCTTCCCTCAGCTTCAACAAATGTTCATGTCTCTGCAGAAATAAATGGAAGGAATTCAATGTGGGACTGGTTGTGTGTCAGACAGAGATCCAACTTTCTCAAAGAGTTCTCAGTAAGCAACCGAATCCTATATCTTTCATAAAACATCCACAACAAAGTGTCCTAAATCAAAATTCAATAAAAAGGCCACATAAACATGCCTTTCTTCATTATCACATATTATTTATTCCCTCCCTAAGAGAAAATACAGGAAATAAAGAATGTACAGGAAATACAGGAAATAAGTAATAAACTGCCGCAACATGATGGAGTAGTAACTCTGACCTGATATATCTCTTACAAT
This sequence comes from Pteropus medius, assembly GCF_902729225.1. Taxonomy (NCBI): domain Eukaryota; kingdom Metazoa; phylum Chordata; class Mammalia; order Chiroptera; family Pteropodidae; genus Pteropus; species Pteropus medius. Next base: position 24,288,858 of record NW_024352787.1, read on the forward strand.
AATACCAACTATGTGCTAAGCCTGGTTTAAATACTCCAAATACTGTAGACCCAGCATTCAGTACAGCATAAAATGGGCGCTTGACATCTCTGTGTCTCTGCAGGAGCCACTGGCCATTCCTCTCAAGATGCAGCTCTAGACCCACTGAGGACAATCACTCCTGCCTCCAGCAAAGTGGTGTCTGGTCACTAACACCAACATCCACACCATGTCTGAACTCCAGAATCCCACAGAACTCTATCACAATGCTTTTGAAATATTGCCAATGTCTTTGTTTCTATTAGTCATCCACTAAAAAAGAAAGTCTCAGAAAAGGTTTTATCTTTTAGTCACCCATGAGAAAGAGTTTAGGAGAGCTGATCAATCTGATGCCCTGGGATACTTTTTCTGCTGTGTCTCTGCAGATATTAACAAACTATTGATATCACACAGGGATAGGTAAACTAAACATCACAACATCCTCTCTCAGCCATTCAGACTTTATTTGAACAAACTGGGCTTTCACGAAAAGATTCAAAAGATCAAACACATCACTCAGAGCTCACTCTCTGAGTCCCCTTCTGGAATCTTAGAGAAAACCTATTAAGCCAAGACCTAGAGAAGGAGGCTCTAAAGTCAGCATCCCAGTCCAACAGTCCCAAAAGCCTAGATGCAGAGACTAATCAATTTTTTTTAACAGCCCAAAACATAAATATGGACAGCTAAAGCTGATGGTATGAACAAGTGTGAGGAAGGGCTCTCTCTAAGACCTACTCTACAAGGCAGACATGTACTAAACTAGACGTAGGGTCTAAAAGTACAAAAATAAAGACAGCCAGTGTTATTAGGTACATATTTCAGTTAATTTTTTTTTTCACAAATGGTAGCTATTATGTTCTCCCACCAAGTGGATTGTATTGGGTTCATCATCAAAACTAGATTCAGATGTTAATCCCACCAGGGTAGGGATTTGGTCTGCTTTGTTCACAAATGTAGCCAGCATCCAGAAAAGTGCCTGGCACACTGTGTTCATGCAAATATTATATGAAAACTGTGTGCATGCAATTATCAAATGTAAATTTCTTTAATCTTCACAACTACCTAGGGAAAGAAACTAAAGTTTAAGACATATAAGTAGCATGCCCAAGGTCACACAGCTGGCAAGTGGCAGCATGACATTTCTTATACCTATATGTCTTTAGACTATATCATTGTACATTGGTTATTGTGACCATTAGGCTAGTATAGAGTAATCAAGCAATCCTTTATTATAGCTTACTCTAAATTCTGCATTGAACTAGATAGCAAAAAATTGCTATCTACCTCTAGCAATCATTATAAATTATAAAACCAGCCAAAGAAAGCAAACTGATAGAACTACAAGCTAACCCATGACTAAAATTTACATTTATAAAAGCTACGACTCTTATTTGATGGGGCACATCTGTATAAAAAGCATGCAGATGAAGTCTGATCATTAAAGCACAGACAGACCTAACCTACTGGACACATTGCTGATCTTTCTAAAGGAAAAATCTTGCTTTCATAGCTAAAGTGACCAGAAGAAACAGTTTTAAAATGTGATGATAACTGGTCAGATCTGAGAGTCAAGGAGCAATTAAGATGTTCCCTATCAAAAAAAAGGCAAAGGAAATAATTCCAAGAAAAGAGAAGTATCAGAGGTTGCAAAGGCTCCACACCTGACCTTCCAGTACCTTTTATGTTGGGTTTCCTGGGAACATACCAGTCTTTGTGTACTGCTTAGAGCAGAAGCTTCAACATTCTTTTACCTCACAATATGTAAGATATCATGTAACCAAATGAGGTGAAGTGTAATCTCATCACACAATAAAACATAAACAGCTGTGAATTTGTGGCTAAAGGACAGCAGCTCAATTCAGCTGCACACCTGCAATTATTTAATGTCTAGTTAAGCTTGTCTCCATTTAATAAATTACCTGATAATTACAATGTGAATGAGAAGAAAAGACATAAGCCACAACTGAGAACTGGAGACAACGGCAGGAATTAACAAACAAGGGTAGAAGAAAATGCCTCACAAAAGATCTGGGGAACAACAAAGTATTTGAGCCAAACCAATTCAGTAATTCAATTTGACAGATATTTCATAAGCATCTGCTGGATTCCAGGAAGGGTACCAGCCATGATAGAGGGTCCAAGGCTAACTTGTTGGAGCCCCTGCCTTCAGTGTGCTCACCAAGTTCCCAAGCTACTTCTAGAAGGAAGGGCTAAAAAAAGAATAGAATTTTCACTTTTCCAGGCAGGTAAAAAATCTTCAGGATTATCAATTAACCTTTTCACTTAGAACATACGGCCAGCTTTTCATGTGTCCAGAAAACCAGAACAGACTGTCCCAGAACGATACAAATCTATAAGCAATATTAACCTACCATTTTCTCCAATACCTTCGGCCACTCTCCACACCAGCTATTTCCTGAAATTCACCCCAAATAAATTTATTTTTCTTCTATCTTTACTTCTCCTGACAACCCTCTGGTGAAACAAAATTGTGAGAAGGAAGAAAACAAAAGGAAAGGCAGAGTGGAGGGGATGGATGGAGGAATTTCCATAACACACTGTTATGGGCTGAATCGTGTTGCCCCAAAACATGTTATATGTTGGAGACCTAACTCCTAGTCCTTCAGAATGTGAAGATAATATGGAGATAAGGTCTTTAAAGAGGTAATTAAGTAAAATTAGTTCTCTGGGATGGGCCCCAGTACAATATAACTGGTGTCATATAAGAAAAGGGAATTTGTAAATACCACAGACAAAAGACCATGTGAGGATACAATGAGAAAGTGGCCATCTGCAAGGAGAAAGTGGCCATTGGCAAGCCACGGAGATTGGCCTCAGCAGAAACCAGTCCTTAATCTAGGCCTTCTAGCCTGGACAACTTGAAAAAATAAATTTCTGTTGTTTAAGCCACCCTGTCTCTGATACTTTGTTATAGTGGCCCTAGCAAACTAATAAACACAAAGCAAACAATAAAGTCTTAAAAAGTAAGTAATTTCTTGTGAATAGACCCATTCCAAATTCTTCATCAACTAAAGTTCCACTCTAATCCAAATAAAAGACTAACAACTTCTTGGTATTTAATCCTTGCTTGTTGGGCCGTCCCTGGCTACAATGTGATACAGCTGAAACAACATGCATTCTTTCCACACAGCAATTCTGTAGCTTTGAATCTGGCCAAAGGACACTCTCTACTCAAATCACCTAAGGACCTAAATAAAACACTAGGCCATCCACCTACCCAGTCATCTTTTTATCTATCTATGCATTCATTCTCCAAAACTTATTGGACTCCTACTAGTTGTAGGAAAAATTAAGATTTAGGACGAGCTCCTACTACTAGTACTAGGTAGTATTAGTACTAGTACTAATTATATTATCAGGCTGAATTGAAATAGGCACAAAAACCTATAGAAGCACCTTGTTAGGCACATCCAACACGTAAGTTTCCAAGTATGAAAGGAAAAAGGGAAGAGGAGGATATTTTAGGCACAGAAAACACATAAACAGAGGCACAGAAACCACAAGCAGGAACCAGAAGTCAGAATATCAAAATATCTGTGAATCCCAGTTCTAACACTTACAAGGTGTGTGACCTTGAGCAAATAACAAAATTATTTAACAGCATAAAGAGATTATGCATATCAAGCACCTAGAGTTGTACCACCAATGTAGTGTAGGGCTGCTAGTGGTTACAGTTTGTTTGTCCTGGAAATGGTAGATAGTTCCATGAGCTGGACTATAGGGAAGAGTAAGCCTAGAAATAAGGCTGGAACAGTCATTTTGGAGCCAGACTGTAAAGTGCCTCTCATACAGCATACTGAGGTATCTAGAAAACAATATATCCTGTGAACAATGGGAAGCCTCTGAAGGTTTTCTTGACCCCAATTGCAAGGTGCACAGTTTGGGATTTCTGAAAGAAATCTCCAGTGGTGATGGTACACTGAACAGTTGGGGAGAGAATGAAGTCAGAGTGACCAGTCAGTGCAAGTTGCTGGGCCAGAGAAAAGGGAGAAAGGAAAAGACAAAGTCAAGGTACATTTCAGCAGTAAAACAGCCAGGACATAATGGATGACCTTCCAAGATGAAACTTGTTTCAAAAGAAAACAACAAAGGCTTTAATTGTGTTAGCTAGCCAGGTTACTATTTTGCACTCCAGAAACACTGTTCTACTTAATTAACTAATTTACATTCTAATGTATTTACATACATGCATACAAAAAAAAGAGCTAGTAAAACATGACTATAAAGACCAGTCCTCCTGACCAATAAATACTCTCTTTAAAGAGCCAAACAACTGCAGGGAGCTTTTATTTTTAGCATTTAACATCTCTGATATTTACTAAAGTTTATAGTTCCTCTTCCCTGGGAGTTATTTTATTGTTTAAGTGAACTGTATTAATATTCGTACTTCCACCCTGACCAAACCAACAGATGAGAGCAAACAGCTTCCTCTCACTCTTCAACCTGCTGCTATTTTCATACCTAACCTATTCTAAAAGTATAATGATCAGCTCTAAATCTAGGCTTGAAGGCAGAGTACTAAAGGCCAGTACAACATTTACATTTCTTCCAGGCTGAGGCATGGAAATTCAGCGACAAATCAATTTTTTTCTTTTAGAGAGTGGTAGATAAGTAGGCTTTTGAGAAGAGGCAGTGCATGGGAGAGGAGATCCAAAGCAGATGATGGGGATGTCCTTCCATAAGTCACCTTTATAACCCTGGTAATTTTTAAAGCACTTATCAGGTCGATAAAGCAGATCCAGTCAAGTGATGGAGGAAGCGGAACAGGTTTCAGATAGGCCTCTGGCCATGCACTGGTATGGCCATAAACTGGACAAAGTCAGGCTACAGATTAAAAAACCCAGGAGTTCTGCACCAGTGTATGGTTCCCACCTTTGCATACCACCTACACTTCTGTACACATCCACAGAAACACATCCACCTTCCACATGGTCATAGGCATTCTCTTTGCCTCCCTTACTGGCCTTTAATGCTGCATCTTTATATTAGTTATTTGTAAACAATCCTGTCTCCTCATCTAGACTAAACCCTCCTGGATAAGTAGGATCCACACTGGAGTCTACCCTGTGTTATGCCTAGATAACGAACGAAGTCAAGAGATGTTTAGTAAATGGCAGGTTAAGCACAGCAGCAGAGAACGCTAAGAAGAGCCTTGGAGGGCCCCTAGATTAGAGCAGTGCTTCCAAAAATTTAGCATGCAAACAAATGACCTGGGGATGCTGTTAAAATACATATTCTTGAACCCCACCCCCTGGAGATTCTGATTCAGTAGGTCTGAGGTAGGGATCCCCAAATCATCATTTCTAACAAGATCTCAGGTGAAGTTAACTTTGCCGGTCCACACTAGCTCTGCCTAGAATAACTTCCTATCCAAAGCAGAAATCTCTCCTATCCAAAGTACAATCCTCAGAAACAGCATGTAGTAGCCACTGCCCCACCCTCTGTGACAAAAGTTCACACACCCCCAAGACAACCCAGTCTATTTCACATCAGAGAACTAACTGCTAGAGACATTCTCCCATATCCAAGTTTCTTGGACTTCAAAAGCCTAAGGATGTGCCTTTCACAGAGTTCTCTCACAGATCTTTCTTCAAATCACTCACTCACTCACTTTCCTTCCTTTTCTAACTACCTTTGCCTTTTTCTCTTTGTCCTTGCATAACTGCAACTACAACTGAATACTGAACAGAGCAAACAGCCCTTTTATTTGTGCTCCTCAGAAAAATATTCCAAGAAAATTGCCTGCTTCTCAAGTTACAGGTCCTCCCCTCTCTGAATTTACCTACTTTTCCCATAATGAACTCCCTCCATGCTAGCAATTAATCACTCCTTAAGACCACCCAGGAATAGCCAAGGGGAACTCTCTCTCCTCTCCATAAAGCTGCCTGCCAGCACTGTATGGGCCTCTCTAAGTCCCTCACAAGCACATCAATATCTTTATTGGTCACATGAGGAGGCTGGCTGATCTCGGGCTTCCTTCCAGCTCTGATGCTCTAGAAGTGTATGATGCAAACCCAGGGACACATAGAAATTATTCCAGGTTCCTCCTTTGCTGATACTCTCCTCTCAGAGATGCCTTGCTGACCGGGGTAAAATATCTGGAAATTCAAAGTCTGGACACCTGGAGTGAAAGCCCAACTCCACCACCAAGGAACTGTGATCTTGGGCAAATCTGATAACCTATGTGACTTTGCATTTCCTCAACTGTAAACTGAGGATAACATACCGCAAAGCTACTTTAAGAGATTTAATTGAGGTAGAATGAAATATGTAAAATGTTTCCCAAGCTGCAAAACACTACAAAAATGTTATATATCATCAATGCCTAGAATTTCCCTAGTATTTCTCTTTCACCTACTAATGGTTCCCAGCTCAACTGATTCTCTCCTTCAGGATGCATATTCCAGTCGCCTGTCAAAGGACAGTAACCTAATGTTCTTTGTATTTCAGCACATGCTCCAGGTGGCAGTTGATGACAGCTGTGCATTTATAAGCATCTGTGCTCAGGTTCCTATCAAAATGCAAGCTCTTCAAGGTGTTCCTATAGCATCTCGCACATCAGCTTATTTAGTGTTTGGCACTAAATACTCAAATACTGGCTGACTGAATGACATTTCAGTTAGTATGTTAAATTCCTCACAAACCAAAGGACAGAGGGAGAAGAAAGGTTAATCAACAAAAGTCCAATGCAACACAACCACTATTTTATGCCATGATTTCTGAAATCACTATCTTTTACTACTTGTAAACCATTATTTATTGGCAACTTACATACAATGTTCCAGGCCAGTGCTAAGCACTTCATGTGTACCATCACACTTAGTCCTCACAACCATTCAGTGAGGCAGGTATTATCATTATCTCCATTTTATAAATGGGGAAAGTAATACTGCACAAAGTAATATCTCTGAGGTGACACACCTAGCAGTGGCAAAGCAAGACTATGAATCTAGGAAGTTTTATTCTAAGCCCGTGCTCTTAAATTCCAGGTGAGTCAAACCCTTGCAGGACACAAAGCTTTAAGACATGTACCCGTCTGAGAAAAGTACCTCTAACTCCATGTTTTAGCTCCTTACTCTGAGAACCAAATAACAGGACAAATGACAGCATGATGCTCCAGAAAAATTATAGGGACTCATTCTCTTAATTAGCGTGTGATGTGGAGAGGTGGGAAACAACCAAATATTTAATGTGCTTGAAACCTGGTCTATGAAAGACTTAGTCACTGGAAAACTACATTCATAACTGAAAGTAAATACAAACTCGAGGCAAGATTTTCACTTCAATAACCTTTCTACTTAATAATTGATATTAGTAAAAGAATAATAATGGAAGATAGGCTCTGAATTATATGCCCAAGAATGGGAGCTACTCAGAGGCTCAGCAGAACTCCCAACTCTGTCACTCCATATGGAAATCCCCAGAGGCAGTCAAGTCATAAATTGAATTTGTGTCCTTCTCTGGGCTGACATACATATGACAAGCCCCAGAATTCCAGGAGATCTGTACTCCCTTAAACCATCTAACATAATTAACAGCTAATAATGGCATAAGAAAAAAAAAATCCCAATAACCTTTACAACTTTTCTCTAAATCTCAAAGTATTTCAAAATAGTTTATTTTAAAACTTTGGGGGAAAAAAAACAACAACAACAACAAATAACAAGCAAGGAATATGACCAGACTGGAAACTATTAGATACAGAAATACTATTTGATCTTGCATATGTTAAGAGATGCTCAACATCACTCATAATAAGAAATGCAAATTGAACCACTCTGAGATACTAATTTTCTCCTATCAGACTGGCAAAAATTCAAGTTTGTCAGCCCTGTTGACAAGGCTGTGAGGAAATAGGTAGGAATATAATTGATATAACCTCTACAGAGTGATTTGGCAATACTATAAAAATTACAAATGTACATACAATTTGACTAACAATTTCACTTCTTAGAATTTATCCTACAGATGTATATATACCCATGGATGAAATGCCATATGACCAAAATTATTCACTGCAGCATCACCTGTATTAGCAAAAGACTGGAAATAATCAAAGCATCAGAACTGGTTAAATTAATTATGGTACAACCTTACATGGAAAATTATGCAGTTATAAAAAAGAATTTGGAGGCCCTCAATGTATTGAGATAGAATGATCTTCAAGACATACTGATAATTACAAAAGAGCAAGACACAGAACCATGTTTATAGTATCTAGCTATTGTATAATATACATTCAAATGTACTTCTATTTGCTTTGAGAAATTATGGAGGATATACAAGAAACTACTAAGTTGTTATGGGAGGCTGGGGAATAGTGTATATGGGTCCAGGAATGGGAATGAGATATTTTTCTATATACTTTTTTTTATATAGTTTTATATAGATTTTTGAATCATATGAATATATTACCTACTCATCAGTAATAAAAAATAATAATAAGATAAAGAAACTAGCAAAAACACCCATTAGTTCCATGAATGACAGGGTCAATCTTTGGTTTTAACTCTATGTAGATTTAATACATTACTCAGAGATTATCAGAGACCATTCTCCAACCTGTATTGCTATTGCTTCCTACAACGTGCCTTACCTCACATGATTCTAGGAGATATACACCAACTTAATACTAACCAAAAGAATGTAATCAAACACAGAAAAATGTAAATGTGAAAATGTAAACATTACAAAAAACAATATTATCAAAGTCACCTATGATGCTGGGGAATCTATCTTACCTCTTTAGATTAACTGTGCCACTCTGTTTCCTTACCATACATACCCATCCCAAATGCGTACCTCTCTCTCCCCAAGCACAGTGTAGAATTAAGCACTTTTAATAATTTAAAAAGGAACTTATTTGAAAGCAAATTTGAGCCCAAAAGCATGAATTAAAATCTCAAAATACAATTTACAGACACAAAGTGGTCCTGGCTATGTATAGTGTGATAATTTGACATGTTGGCAGATGCTGACCAAAAGTGACTCAGCAACACATTATCTTAAGTGGGATCTTACATATGGTCCTTGTGTTGACTCCAACGCTGTGAACACTATGGGACTATTACAGCAGTCCACAGAGCCTGTGTGCTATCTTACAGGAGGGCAGCCAAAATGACAAGGCCAGCCTGTGACATCAGTGATCCTATCAAGAAAGAACCCCCAAGCTCACAGATTATAACATTAGATGGTAGACAGACAGCCACTCAGTAGATAAATACTTTTCAAAAAAACCATCTGGGAGACAAGTCATCAAATCCCAGCTCACCTAAGTACTATCTTGGGAAAATTATTTGCTTTTCTACTAGATCAATAAGTAGCAAATAAGGTCAGAGACTAGAAATGAACAATCAATAAAATGGGGAAGGCATTATAACCTGTCACTGGTTTTAGCCATATCCTTTGTTCCTGTCTGGAGGTTTTCACGGGAAGAAGGGAAGAACTATTAACTATACCAATTGATTTCTTTCACACAAACACGTGCACATGCCTCATTTACTATGCTTAAAATTACAGGACCATTATTAATGGACCAAGATACTCCTTAATAACACTAGCAGAATCATGGCAGATCACCCAGGGAGAAAAAACTTGCCCTAGACAGTCCATGTATAACTAGAGTTACCAAGTTTTTGCCAGTTTACTCAAAGTCACTGTTCAAAGCTAGGGAAACAAGGGCTTCTGAAAATAACATTCTGCCCCCTTCCCCTCTCTCCTCAGGTCTGTCTTAATGTCTTAGTCAGCAGGGCCATGATCTAGAAAGCTCCACTTTAAACTGCTGCACTATCATAAAATGCCTGATATACTTGAAGAGGTGAAGGAAAACGCTGCATGCTGATCCAGCTACAGAAAGTTCCCTGCTACCTCATGAATTTTTGAAGGTGTCTCATAAATCAACTCAACCAAGATCACTTAACTTGGTTTTGTTACAAATCCTGCTGCCACAGTGGACAGCGTCTGAAATTGTAATTTAAAAACATAAAAGAAAAAAGGAGAGAAGGAGGGACCTTTCCACAAAAGCTGGGGTGGAGAGCTGACAATGCCAATTCTGGAGGTTCTGAATATACAGTTTGAGGTGTCCAGAAAGTCAAAGAAAAGTAACTAATCTGAATTAACAAAATGCTTTGTTGCAGAATATCCATGTTTCTCTCACTTACACTTATGCATATAAATCTTGAGGTCTGAGACCAGCTTAGACCACTCCACAGCACATCCAGAAAGCCCATCCCTGTCATGTCCTCCCCAGCACTTCTCATATTGGATCATGGCTGCTGGCTTACTCATGTTAATTCCCTCCCTAAACTGTGAGTTTCCCAAGGGCAGAGACCATTTCATTTATTAGGGATAAATTTATTAGTGCACCTAACTCAGTACATGACACCATGGATGCAATATATGTCTTTTTTTACTGTTTACTTAGAAGAGCCAGTACTTCTGAGGAAAACATAAGTGAGCCCCTGCAATCTAGTTCCCTTTCCCTTAACAAAGACAAGCATGAGGTCTACATTCTAAAGTGGTGATTCTCAGAGTGAGGTCCCTGGATCAGCAGCATCAGCATCACCTGAGAACTTGTTTGGAAAAGTGAATTCTCCAGCCCCATCCAGACACACTGAAACAGAAACTGGCTAAGGTCTAGCAATCTCTTTTAATAAGCCTTCCAGGTGATTCTAATGCAAAGTAAAGTTTAAGAACCACCATAAAACAGTTTCTGCTCATATATACAAGCTACAGCTTTTAGGTGTTTGGAGATAAAAGTCTACACATAACCATAAGCCAGCTTTTCTGGTATTGTTAATTAACTGCATATGCCATACTGGTTCGGTGATTTTTATTAATCTATTCCTCTCCACTCACAGCACAGACATACATATTTTACCAATGAAAATACCAAAGTCAGGCCAATAGCTAAGACACTAGAGAAAACCCTTTTTTACAAACTGACTGGAACACATTAGGAAATGAATGTTATACAAAGTGACAAGAAGGTCAGGCTCCTTGGGCAGAATGGAGGTCACTCTGCATTCATCTCCCACTGGAACAACTAAAAGACATTCAGGAAAGACCTCATTCCCTCTGTACATGGTCATTCTGGCATTCTTGACAAATCCAAGTTATCTGCTGGTGTTTCTAAAAAGCACATCTAGGTATGTGGGTAAGGATATTCAGAGTGTTTAAAGAGGGAGGAGAAACTTTTTTTCACATGGAGACATCAATGACAAGGCAAGAATAACCCTAATTACCTACTGCTATTCTGGAAAAAAAATCTATACCCTGAGTCTGAAAAATTCTGTACCCTAACTCGGGTCTTGTTCTGGAGGAAAAGCAGCCCAGCTCAGACACTCTTGGCAGGCATTAAGAAAGGATGGTGTAACTAAGGAAACCCACCTAGGGAGGGAGCTCTGTTTCTTGGCCTTCCCCTATGGAGGGATGACCCAAGCAAAAAGGGAAGATCAGCATTCCTGAGCTTCTGCAGCTTCCAGAGGTGCACGCAGCTGAGCTCAAGCTTCCAGAGGCATCAAGTCTCTCTCTGTCTTAAGGGCAAAATCAAACTTGCCTTTGGGATTGGACAAAGTGCACAAGGAAAGGCAAACTCTTATCCTTGCTTGACCTGGTAGATGCATGCGCTTCACTAGTCAGACATCGGTTCAGATCTGAAAAGTGTTACTGGTTTGGTAATAATACATTTTTATCTAAAGCCCACAAAGCAAAATGTGAGAAAGGGTCTCTTCCTATTTGTAGACTAAATATAAGCAAATATTGACAGTCTAGGACTCTCCTATGTAATCTCTCTCATAATGCAGCAGCTGCTGGCAGGAAAACCACATTTAAAAATGATAGTGTGTTTTTTTCCTTTTTTAAGCTTGTGTTCTGTCTAACTTCCATATCTAATTTCAAGGAATTCAAAATTAAGAGTAATTGTGGTCAAAACATGCTAAGTTTATTCCAGCAGTAGGGAAAAATGATTTTTTAAAATGTTTCATTTTAAATAAAACATTGTCAAAAAGCAGGTTTTTAAGGAAATGACAATATTATACAATAACATGCCTAATTATCTCTACTATCAATCCAGTTTTACAAGAATAAGTTTTTTAATTTCATGTTAATATTTGCCCAATTAAATATCTTGGTTAATATGTTTGCTTTTAAAATGAGTCTTAAAAAGCACAATATTTGACTGAATCTGACTCAAATGTCATCAAATTCATCCAAATCAGGACCTAACTCTAATCAAATATGAGACTAGAATTTTTCAAACTGATAATGTGTATTTTATTTTAAATCTTAGTAAGCTGAAAAATAACATGATATAGCAGTACCTCATCTGCATTGTCGACCTGAAAATACATTTTTTATTCCTTGTTAATGTATTCTAAATGATTAAACAAATGATATCTGCATATGATAAAACATAGGCTACCACTTTCTCTCTAATGGAATGTTTATTTCTGGAAGCACCCAAAATGTACCAAGAAGATATCCATGTTTTACCAAAACAGTATCTCATTTACTCTTATCTTCAAAGACATTTATCTTTTTGCAAAGCAAGAAAAAGTAATTTTATCTCTCACTGACATACCTATACTAAAACTATGAATAGAAAGGACACCTTATTAAATACTAAATTTCAATCAACTTTTAAACTTGAGGGTCAGCATTCCAACTAGAATTACTTTTTTTAGATAACTCCTGTACACCGAGGACCCAAATACAGAACGACAAAGGTCAATTTCACCACTTATGAAAACCTAAAGAGTTTGATTAGCACTTATTCTTTGTTCCTCTAATGTAGTTTGCTCTAGACATGGCTGGGCATCGAAATCACCCGAGAGCTTTCAAAAATTAAACATTCTCCATCCTCATCTCAACAGAAACTCCAGGAGTAAGAAATCTGTATTTGTTTTTGACAAACAAATTTCAGAACCACTACTTGGTAGCAGGGAATAAAAAAATCAACAAACATCAGTTTCACAAAAGTACCCCAGCCATCACCAAAGTTGGACTTGTTTTAAAAGACACCTCAATGGCAGGAGGAAACATCTGAAAGGCAAAATAAGACCTAGTGTTGCCCATGAAACTCAGCAAATCTCCCTGCCAAATAGTGTAAAGACCAGAGTAGTGGCTCCCAAGCTTTAGGACATACCAGCATCACCTGAGGCTTATTAAAGTTTCTGATTCAGTAAATTGGGCAAGAATTTGCATTTCTAACAAGTTCCCAGGTGATGCTGCCATCTGGTAAATTGCTCTGAGAACCACAGGGCTGGAGCAATGATGCAGAAATCAGATCTGCTGCAACTTCAGCTTTGTCACTAACTAGCTGCACAACTTTGAGCAAGTACCAAATTCTCTAAGTTTGCCTTTTTCTTCTCCTTCTGACTGTACCAGTGCATCTCCTCTAACTCCAACACTCTCTCCTTCTATGAAATACTAACTCCAGCTGGATTAGCACATGAAATTGCAGGAATCCTGGGGGTAAAAAGAAAGGTTTTAATCCCTATGACAATCAATGAATTACATTAACAGCCAAAATTAACACACACAAAAGTCATTTTTTTAAGCATTTTATTTTATTTTATTATTAATTTCAGGACATTGGTTAGGCATCATATAAATGTCTAAGCTTATGAAATGATCCCCCTGATTACTCCTGATTATTCCCTCTGGCTCTACACATAAGCCATTACATTACTGCTGACTGCATTCCCTATGCCATGCTCCCCATCCCCATGACCATCTATCAACAACTAATTTGTACTTCTTTAACCCCTCACCCCACAAAATGCCATTTTTTAATGTTTGCAGGCTACCAAACTGCATATCTAATGGTTCACACATATGAGGATGCCCCAACTTCATATTCATTCATTTCTCCAATTAAATCACCACACAAATATGTTCCTAGAGCAACACTGGAAAACATTTTATATGCCTTTATTTCACAGCCCTATCACAAGTGTGCCCTTTAAAGTAATAGGCCTTAAAAACAACAGATGTTTCTATAACAACTCCTCATTTCAAAGAACAGCCAAGAAAAGTGTCTTCCAAAGGTATGTATGGTTCTTTCCTCCATCTCTCTCTGTTCATCCTCTTTACAGACCTGAAATAGGCACAGGATGCTGCAGTAGTCTGCCTTTCCTCTGGGAGTAGTTTTGTAGCGATTAGAAGCTTTCCTGGTGGGCCAGGGGTCACTGGCAATGCCAGTGCCCTCCCTGAGGCACATTCACAGGGCCCCTGTCACCACTGGCCCCACTGAAGTTCTCAGCTGGATGGCACAGTGGGCAATGGCAGGGAGCTAATGGGGCCAAGGTGAGGCATCAGAACCACACAGGAATCAGTTCATTTGGCTCAGATCCAGGGCTATAGCCTCCAAGTCTAATCTCAGCCTGGTAAATACTGGCTGTAATGGAGAAAAAAAATCCATCCTCCTCCAGAAAACACCTCCTGCCTTGGATCCCGCTGAGAGAAAATCATACACAGAAATTATTACTTCTGTCCTAGAGCACCAACTATGTGTGGGGCACTCAATGAAAGCAATAACGGCCTCTATTAATCATGTTACTAAGTAATCAATATTCTACTTTCAATTAATGTTTATTGAGTACCTACTGTGTATCATGCACTGTTCTAAGAGCTATGGATATAGCAGTAAATAGGAAAAAAAAAAAACCTCTCTTCACAAAGCATCCAGTCCAGTGGAGACAATATTAATTTCTGAAAAAAAATATTTTAATGGAAGTAAAGCAGAGTAGGTATTCCAGACTGATTGAAGAGAGGGAGGAACTATCTTAGAGTCAGGAAAAGCCTCTCAGAGAAGGAAACTTTCTGGCAAGGGTTAAAGTAGACACCTGACATTTAGTATCAGTTATCTTCATAACCTCACAGGCAGGTATTTATGTTTTACAAATGAGGAAAATGGGGTTCAAGATAGTTAAAAATAACCTGCCCAAGTTTATGACTATCATGCCCAAGTCATAACTCTACAGTCCATGGTACCCTTTCCACTATGCAGAGGTAGCAAGACACCAACCTTGGTCTCTGATGCAAGATGTCTATACCCCAGGGGGTTCTCAAGAGGATTCATTTGGGTAAAAAAAAAAAAGAAGAAAGAAAATCAGATTATATATGTATACTTATTTTTTTATCTCAATCCTTTAAATTCCTATTTCTATGTAAGCTTTATATGTGTAAATATGTATACAATTCAGAAGTGACTATAAAAATATTTATTGATAGGGACATATGATGATAAAAATTCCAAGATCACTAGAGAATAGATGCCAAAGAAATAAACATGCTCCCACTTCCCAAAAGCAGAGTATTTTGTTATGCACAGCCTGTATTCTGTGAACATAATTTTAAATTTCAAGATACAAAATAAAATAGACAATGCATGTGAATATACATGGTACGGCTCACTGTGGAGTCAAGACGTTTTATTCCAGTGCCTCATCTGACCACCATGCAGGCCTCAAGGGCTGGGCCTCACACACTGAGGAGTACAATCTGCTCCCCTGACAGGGAAACCTGCTTATTCCACACTGCAGGTAATCCACCAATTCTTTTCAAGTTGGTCACGAGACAACAGCTGTCAACTGGTAATAACTTTTGGTCACTCCCTACCCATGCTGTTTAATACGCATGTAAACATAAGTTTCATAAATTGTTCAAATGCGTATTTACTCTAAACACCATTATGGGTCCATCAGATGGTTACAGGCTATCAGCTAAATAATATGCATTTTTTAAAAGGCTTGGCAGCTTAATACATATTTTTACTGCTCACATAACCCAAAAATAGCCTCAGAGTAAAACATTTAATTTGACACATAAAGAGTCCATTCTATGGCTTAATCCTCTTTTGTGTTTTCAAAAAGGGAAGAAAACACCAAGGTAGTTCAATTTGATAGGAGGAGCACTGCAAAGGAAAGGGGAAAAATTCACACATAACTGATCTTACTTCAGGGCCAGATTTAAAGGTGCTGGTGAATAAAGGGGTATTTGGAAAAAAAAAAAAAGGGGGTATCTGGTTATCAGAAGCATTTAGGCTGATCTTTAAAAACAAGGCAATTATTTTGGATAGTCTCCTGGATATTAATCCTCCCTCAAAATGTCTAGTATCATTTACCTATACTATAAATTGATCTGGTAAAATAGTGTTTCTTAAATTAGGGTTCTAGAACTGAACTACTGGTAACCACAAGAGAATTCCTGTTGAGATCTCTAACTGATCTATAAATCTACATAAATTTTTCTTCAATTCTCAAAGGCAAATGTGCAATTCCACAGATACTCATGTCCTTTAATATGACCAAGAGCTACTTACTAGTTGCCTAATAAGTGAGTTTGGTGGTTCCTAAAATCTGCATAGATAAGTTAAAATCAGCAAGTTAGCAAAGTTTACAAAGAACTTAAAAATTGGTCTACCAAGAACTCAGGCTGCTCTCTGATGCTCCAAAGTGTCTACCGGCACTCTCACACAAACGCTGGGACTCTAAATTCTCACAAAGCTCTGGAAGGATAATGTGTTATCAATGTAACATCAGTGTTGTCCTGAGCCAGTCATTGTCTACGATACTGCTCTTCATGCTTTTTAATTATAAATTTCTGTTCGTTCGATTTTATCATTCTAAATTTGACTTGTTGAAGATTATTTGGCTAATCTCACAATGTGTAGTTACCTATTTATAGCATTTATATTTTTGTCTTGTAATTTTCAACAATGAGACCTAAAGAAATGTATGTGTTATTATTAAAATAATACAAACCCATATAGCTAAAGCAGATATATATACAAAGCCTAAAAAAGTTATTTGCACAATAAAACTTCATTTATGATTTTATGCTTTTTAAATAACTTACCATCTACAATCAAGGTTAAGTACAACAAAATTACAGTTTTTAAGCTTATGGGACACTGCTTTATAAAATAAAATCATACACATAAGGCTCATACTGATATCTGTTTATCTTGATGTTGGATGGTAAAAGTGAGACAAGGAACTCTGCCCCACCTAAGTGAGTTAAGTCCAAAAATCCTGAGAACCAATACTCCAGATCTGTATTTCTTAACCATCTCTGTCAGAGCCACTTCTGAGAATGACAACACCTATGATATTTGCCACAGAAAGATACACACATGCATTAAAATTTGCATCCTGGGGCATATTTCTTAACTCCTAAAGCCTTTATAAATCAAATTACTTGTGCTGAGAAAATTCTGTCATCTTAATTTTCCATGATTAATATTTTCAAAATATTTTAAAGTTTCCCAAATATATAAACATTAATATTGAATATCATTTTGAAACTGCTTATGACTCCCTGAAAATTCTGCAAATATCTCCTCATTCTTAAACCCTTCTCTCAGGGTCCTGAACCCAATGTTAAGAACTCATGGTTCTTAACAGATTCCATACCGCTTTCATCATCATTTCAATATCAACTCAGGAAACTGTACTCTGATTTCTTGATCCACATCAGGATTTGTTCCTATTTTTAGACACAGCGGTGTTTATTACTTTCTACTACTGAATCCTTCTCCAAAACCCTAGGGTAAAGGTTTTACTCCAGAGGAGAAAATGACCTATTCTAAAGGTCTTCCACTCTAGCACCTGTGGTCCTTTCACTGTGAGCCATGTATCTTTAAGATTAGAATATTGTCTTCTGTGTCCACATTCCTTCACACTAGGGAATCTTTCAATCTCCTCAAAAAATCCATTTTTCACAACATTATTGTTATATTGATCTGAAATCCGTCTTCCTATAACCTACTCCCAATGGTCTTTGTTCTCGTACCATAGTTCCATATGTGAAGTCTAATACACCTTTCTTCCTCAAAGCAGCCTCTTGAGTATTTGAAAACAGAGGACACAGCCTCCTTTGTTCTCTTCTGCCCACCTAGCTTTCATGTTTTCAGGTCTGCCTCACCATCCTGATCATTTTCTCTCATTTTATCTGGGTCTGAGCTCAACACTCCAAGACAATTTCTACAATGGAATAAAAAGGCCTGCACCCTTTCTCTAAATACTTCACTTCTACCAGCGCAACTACAGACTAAAGCAGTACTTTTTATGAATGTTATCAGTTTGTGAACTCAACCTCTTGCTAAAAACTTGTCAAAATTCTGATCTCAGAAAACACCGCACCATCCTTAAGTCCAGTTCCCTTACTAAATTCAATTCTAATCCTCAGAAATTTCTGTCGTTAATACTTGCCCACCTGGACAAATAGCTTAGTTTGTCTAGAATTAGAAGATGGCCAAGCAGGACATGGAGAATAGGACTCATTCTGAATTCTCTAAAGTAGAAAGGTGTGGCAATAGAGGGAATAAATAATTGTGACTCACTTTCAATTTTCTCTATATTTCCATATGAGCAGGTTCCTGTCTAGTCAGTGTAGTCAGAGAAAGTTCTAGAACTGGGCCTTGGAGGAAGGGTAGGCTTTAGACAGGCAGAGAAAAAGACAAGGTTATTTCATGCCCCAGATGATTTGAGCAGTGGTCTAGAGATGAGAAAGCATCTGGTGTGCTACAGGGATAAGGCATCAACCACTCTGGAGTAAGCAAAGGGTCTACATGGAGTTGCCTCAGGGAGTAAGACTGGAAAGCAGGCTGGGGTCACAGTACAGAGGCCCTTAAAAGCCAGGCTGTTGAGTCCAGCTTTCATCCTAGAAGCAGTGGGGAGTCACAGAAGTTTCAAAGCAGGAAAGTAACATGATGAAAGCTATATTTTAGAGATAGTATGGGCCTCTGTACACACCAGGCATTTAATCAATGATGTTGACCGGACATATAGATTTAAACTGCCAGGAAAGAAACATCTTGTGACCTAAAACTTACAGAAAAACCACTTCTCTAGTGAGATCTGCCTCAGCAACAATTCACTTTATCTTTCTAATTTAATTAAGTACAAAGAAAGAAAAGGAAACAAAGAATAAAACTCCAACAAGCTAACCTTGCCTGGAATGTCCAAGATTCTCTCATCTCCCTCCTAAATCAAAATGCGTATTCTGCAGTAAGCTAAAAACGATAGAGGCATTAAATATTTACTCTTCCCATTTGCTATTATTTTTCACTACTTGGCTGTAACAGTCATTAACATGCTGAAAAGGAACTTCATGTAAATTCATCACTGGTCTGGGAATATTGCTGCTCTGATGTACTGACTGCAAGCTACACCCGGCTCAGAGGCGCCATTTCCCCACAAGCAGGGCCAAATGTCTGGTTCACTCACAATTTACAAATGGTTATTTTTCTAATTAATCATTCACCAAAAAACATAAATGGCAATAGAGTGTGAAGACAGTGGTAGCAAAACAACAGAAGGGGCACTGATTTGTCAATGCCTCTATCGCAGCTATGAACCAGGGCAACAAGCATTGGCCATAGTGAGGGGCACAGAAGCTATCAGAGAAAGCGCCTTTGGACTGATGGGGCTGCCACTTCAGGGCAGGACTTGACCCTGTCCCAGGGTACGACTGCCCCTATGCACTCTAGAAGGGGTAGCTTACCTCACAAATAGGTCATTAGAACAGCCTACTACCTGGTCTCTCCTTTCTTCAAATGCTCCCCCAATGCCTACCCAATCACCTCTCCATGCCTCCTTCGCCCCAAGACACACAGTTAAAATATTCATCCTCAAAGAGAGTCTTCATTGTGCCGTAAGAACCTACGGGGCTATTTCCAGTCTCAAGATGTGTGACTCTTAAACAACTTGAAAGGCCCTTAAATATCCCCTGGTCCTGGCCATCCATTTTATAGTTTGGAAAACTGAGACCTAGGGAGGTTCCAGCATGTCCACCATCCTCTGCTGAGTCTGACTTGAGGATTCTTCAAGGACAGGCTTTGTTTTTTCTGGATAGGCCATCCCCTCTCTGCCTCTGTATTGATTAACAGAACTGCAATAGCTGAGTAACTGCAAGACTGCCACTACCTGCAGGAGGCAGATGTACGCAAGATCTACCCACCTTTAAAAAGACTACGCCAAGTTTTAAATATGTAAATCAGATTTCTTAAGTGGATGTACTAAATTAGTACTAAAGAAGCTAGTACTGATACTAAGTTATATTTCTAAAAGAATGTAGACACTCACTGTTTTCCCAAACACCAGGATTAAGCAGCTAGACCTTAGTCTGCAGAGAAACCAAAATGATCTTAGCTCAGTCCAACCCGGAAGGCTGACTACTAATTAAAAGGCAAAGATGACAGGAAGAGTCCTTACCGGATCCTAACATTAAAACCTATTCTCATGAATGAGTTTTAGTCATTAAGTTCAGGACAGTGTGACAGGCAAGGAACCAGTGGGCTCCAATCATGAGGCTGAAGTTTTAATCTCAGATCTATAAAGCATAATCTCTGCTGTTCAGTTTCTCCAACTATACAATAACTATATCCTTCCCACCTATAGAGGAACACTGTAAGGAATACTATCTTCAGGAAATGTAAAGTTATCCAAATGTGGAGTTCTAATATAAGATGACCTCATCCATTTACCATCATTATAACTAGGATAGTATATGGTAATTAGAGTTTAAGCTTATTGAGTGCTTACTATGTGCCAGGCACCATGCAAAGCACCTTACATGTACTAACTTGTCTAAACCTCACAAAAACTAGACATAAGTACAATCTGCTCCATTTCACAGATGGAGAAACTGAATCACAGTGGTTCATTAAATTGTCCAAAGTCACATATGTAGTAAACCAGACCTTCTGATTCAGTGACAGCACTCTTAATCACAAAGGTCTCACTCCCCATCACTTAGCAACTGGGGCAGTAAAAGACTAAGGAAAACAGGAGATGTTAACAAAGAAAAACAGAAACCAAATTGGTGCTAAGAGAAATTTGATCTATCAAATAATTACACCAAGCTGTACACAGTATCTTTTCTAGATGTTTGCAACAGACAACAGGATTCTGGAACAGGTAAGATAAGGGAGAAGTACAACCCCTCGACTTACATGTGACAATGGTAAGGAACAGAACCCTGAGGTGATTTGCCTAAATTCACTCACAGCAACTGCCTAAGTCTCCCAACACCAGGCCAACATTCTGGGCACACTTCAGTGCCAATCTATATGCCTTGGTCCAGCACAGTATGACCTTAACAAGGATGATTAACCAGTACTGATGAGGCTGATTCCAAGGGTCTGATCAAGAATGAAACAGGACATCCTAACCCTCACAGCTGCACAATTGGTAAAATAGTGAAATGGTACAACCGAAGAATGGAGGTTCCTCAAAAAATTAAAAATTGATGTGCTATATAATCCAGCAATCCCATTTCCGGGTATTTATCCAACACAGCTTAAAGCACAGACTCAGAGATGTTTTGCACGCCCTCATTCACAGCAGCACCAGTCACAATAGCCATGAGGTAGAAGCAACCACAACGCCCAACAAAGGATGAATGGATAAACAAAATGTGGCATATATATACAATGGAAAATTATTTAGCCTTAAAAAGGAAATCCTGTCACACGTCACAACATAGATGAACCTGGAGGACATTATATTAAGTGAAATATGCCAGATATAAAAAGACAAAGACTATATGACTCCATTTAGATGAGATATCTAAAGCAGCCAAATTCATAAAAAATGAAAGTAGAATAGGAGTCACCACAGAAAGGGGGAATTGTTTTTTTATGGGTATAGAGTTTCAGATTGGTAGGATGAAAAAGTTCTGGAGATCTGTTTCACAACGTGACTACACTAAATATTACTGAACTGTAAACTTAAAAATGGTTAAGATGAAAATGTAATGTGTTTTTTACCACCAAAAAAAAAAAAATTTAATAAAAAGAAAAGTATGACAAAAAATAGACCACGTTAAGCAGCTGTTTAAATTAGTACCAAACTTTATTTGAACTCAAACTGAATCAGTATATTTGTCAAGTGGACTACATATGCTAGACAGAATGCTATGAACGCTCAAAAGCCAACTCCGAAGATTCCCCAACCTATACAATTCTGCTTAGGTATTTATGAGTCAATGAGGACTTGAAAAAATGAATGTCTTCTGAAGAACAACTACATACAGATTTCTGCTTAGTGTAAAGCAGTGTGCCTGAACCTACTTCACTCTAAGAATAACACACTGTGTCAATGATATCCAAAACCACAACTGATGAAAAAAAATGTATCTATGTAAAAAATGTTAAAAGAAAAAAAATTAAGCTAGTTTAATCAAGATGACTGATTTCATGCAAAGGTCCTTGCGTGTCACAAAAATAAAAACATTTTCTCATATGCATAAATTCATCCAACTAAGGCGACACTGAACTGTCCCATTCAGTTAAAATAATTAAAATAAAAACAAAAACAGAAATATATATCTCATAAGAGAGGATGTATATAACTAACATTTGCTTCTCCTCCCCGGAATAAATGATTACTGACAATAGATATACAATTACATATTTTACAAGTCCACCACTGAGGACTGCAAAACTTCACACATACTGTCCTCACTCTTCCTGATTTCTTCCAAGTTTGGACCATCCCCCAAAGTATTTTTTCATCCCTTAAAACTACCAATCTGGAAAGTAAATTTTAATACAAGCAGAATTATTTTTTTACATTTGAAACATTTGTAGAGCAATCTACCAGGTAGCACACACCACTCATTTTCCAAGAAATCAACATACATTAAAAAATGTGATAGCTAAGATTACTGAACACTTAAATTTAAATGCTTTACCGGTATTAACTATGTTTAATTTTTAAAACTATCATATAAGGTAAGATGTGGAATCTCCATTTTACTGGTAAGGAAACTGAGGCACGGAGGTCCTATAGATAGGGCACGGTTGAGCCTGGATGTGATGGATGTGAACCCCGGTAGACAGGTTCTGCAACTTATGTTATTTGCCACTATGCAATACTATCTCCCATGTAACATCAATGAAAGAAATCGACACAGTGTTGATTCTGCTACATCTCCAGGAAACAGGCCTATAGAGAGAACCAAAAAGAAACCG
Source organism: Pteropus medius (assembly GCF_902729225.1). NCBI lineage: Eukaryota > Metazoa > Chordata > Mammalia > Chiroptera > Pteropodidae > Pteropus > Pteropus medius. The sequence continues at coordinate 24,311,878 of NW_024352787.1, forward strand.
TGAATGTCAAACACTCTGGCCTTGGGTCAATCACAGTCTCTCTAGCCTTGTTTTTCTTGTTGTGAAATAGGTGTAATATTTCCAATGTCTGGTAACACATTTGGCTAGATAATGACAAAAACCAGCAAAATTTAGACACAATTCATTAAGGTGACAGCATGGCCAAGCACTATCCTCTGATATCTCCCTTCTTCTTCCACTTCTCATCTAGAGACAGGCTTTCCTTTGCCAAATAAACTTTCCCATCCCCACAAAAGTAATTGACTACAGCAAAATGTACAGCATTATTGGCAAAGCTAAACAGAAGGAGTCAGCATCTCTCTTCTAAGCTGTGTCCCTATCTGAAATATAATACAGTGGGCAGGTTGTTTCTTTGAAATAGATGGATCTACGGTTTGAGGGCTGCACAGAGTGTAAATCTGTCTCTGTGAATGGCTCACGCCATGTCTCTCTTGTTTTGTGTGCTATTGTGTGCTATCTGGCAATATATCTGTCACAGCTCCACTTCCTCCCTTCCACGGGAACAAAAGTTGAGAGAGATTGGAAATACAACCCCAGGCACAGCCTTATAAAGCAGCAATTGAGTTTCTGAAAACTCCAGGCCAACTCCAGGCAAAGCACCAGTTCAGCTTGTCTGTACAAGAGGCAATTTGGTTAGGTAATAGCCTCATTTCGTCATCTTTTTTGTTCAACTTGCAATGGAAATCATATCAGAGAAATCACCACTTCCCATAAAATTATTTGAAAAAGTTGATGCTGAGACCAAAATAAAATATAAATTGTGCTTTTTTGCACACAGTGGTCCTATCAACAACATCCACAAGCTGTGGACAGCCAAGGGATAACTCTAGGTTCCCCTTGAAAAGTTCTGTGTAGCCTCAGGAGAGGCTGAAAATGTTAGCAATACTGTTCCCAATGCCTCCTCTCCGGCCCGCAAGAACTACAGGCCTGGCTTCCTCCAAAAAACACCTGCACAAGGATCAAGGAAGGTGACAGGCTTTTTCTGTGCCTGCCCTAAAGAATGTTGGCCTTTCAGATTAACTTCCAGATTTCAGAGGTCAGCCTGGGAACTTAAAAGAGTATTTCAAAAGCATTGTCATTCAGCTCCAAGCATCTTAAAAGCAATTTATCAATATCACTGCTAGCCTCATCCCAAGAGCTTGCTTTGGAATAACAACTGTCCAGGATCTCAGAGAGGGCTCTCCCAGAGAACTGGCAAAGATCCCCAGGTTTAAATTACTGATCGCAAAACTCAGCACAGGTTCTCAGCCCATTTGAAAACTACACTTATAAAAACCACCATTCAGGCTCAAAGCCACATGACTTGCAAATGATCCTGCTTCTGTTCAAGTTTGCTTTTGGTGCTTAAAACCCAAGCAAAGGATGGAATTTAATGCAACTACAAAATTAACAACAGATGGCCTAGTACATTTAACCTAGAGGAGTAAACAGCATGAGCAATGTCTCCCCAGGAAGACTATAAATCTGAAAAGCACCAAAATAAAAATTTTCAACTAGATTAGATCAGCATCTGAGCACTGCCATTTCTCTAAACACAATAAGTCTAAGTTTCTCCTTACACCAATGTGAGCCTCTTGGTAGGTGGACAAGATACCACCTTTTTTCTTGACTTCAAAGAGACAACCTTCTCTTTCTATATATTTATAAAGCGATATTTTCACTACTACTTGGCAAAAGCTAGGTTAACATTGGGTTTTCTAGTTTAAGCACTCTGGTTTTACAATAGTGCACTAATAACCAATTTTCAAACAATCATAATGTAATAAAAGATACTCAGCATGAATTTTAATAATATGATTTAAGATTCAGAAGACTCTGGAAAACCTGGGCCTTGGATTCATTGTTGTAATACCAGTTATCACTATTAGTCAAGGTAGAGTGATAGGCAGCTTGGAGACTAACTCTCAACATCAGGCAAAGCAACTCACTTCTCTGGGCTTCAGGCTCTCCTTAATTATAAAGTCAGAGTGGCATTCAGAAGCCCTCTACACTCTTTCAGCTCTGAGAGCCTATACATCTTCAGAAGCCCTTCTAACGCAAAATGCTTCATTTAATAAGATATCCAAATAGACCAGATTTTCCATCCCTCTTGGGGAGTTTTTCTATCAGTTAATAATTCTCAAGGAATCTCCATAAACAGGCACCCAAAGTGTCAACTGAGTTTTTTCAGTATTAAAATGGATGGTAAGAAGTTGTTTGCTCCTAAAAAGCATCAACACATGAAAACCAATGGACTTCCTTTTCATACCTAAGTGAAAACCTGCTTATTTTCAGTTTTTCCCCCCGATATGGCTACAGGGACACGAAAGAGTCTTACCAATCTAAAAATCAGACTGTAAGACTTAAGTCAAGAAATCTTGACATAGCTAACTTCAACCAAATTGTAAAGTGTGAAGCTACCATCTTTGTATCTTCACCCAGACCATGGCCTGAAAAATCACAAGAAGAGGCCCAGGACTCATTTTAGAGTGTGCTCATACCTAGGAACATCTACATTTTCAAAAGAGGAGACCAGAAAATAGTCATGCCTCAGTAACTCTCTAAATGAATAAGGAATTAGAGAAAAGTGATCTCAAGGAAGGGGAGGGAATTTGCCCAGGGATGCTAACATCCCAGGACATGGGTTCAGATTTCCATAAAAGCCACCCTGGATAATGCCAGGACCATACTTAAGGGTGTATAACTGTTTTATTTGATTTCCCTAGGCTTCACTTCCCTTCTAATATGCTGTAGTATACTACACATTGATGCGGCTGCAAATAATGTCCTATTTTTAGAATGTTATGGCATCCCATGGAATAACTGGAGATACATCTGAAATCTACAACTCTAGATTCAGGAATTGCTGACTCAACTTCATACGTATGCAGGTTTTGGCCTCTCTTTCAGTCTTATCTACCTCCAGCTTGCCGATATACCTTCCCCAGGCAAAGGAATAGTTTGCAAAAATACAGAATAAAAAGTATAAATTTTACTCTTCAAATTGTCTTAGAGATCTACCAAGATGATGCCAATTCTCTGAGATGTGAATATACATACACACAAATAAATGCATCATATGGCTGGGGGTACAAGAGTCAAACTTCAACCAAAAACCATTCTGGGAATTAATGAAAGTACAGGATTCTGCTGGAAGGAGAAAAACAGAGCCCTAGACAGAATGAATTATCTACATGAATCTGTTAAAAGTCTTAAGAATTTTCTCTAGTCTTAGGGGAAGAGTATACATGGTTAGAAGGTTTTCTTTCACGTATTTTCTCTTTTCTTTAATTTTTAAAAAAAGGCAACGAATAAAACAAAAATCAAAATTCAAGTTATATGTGATTCTAAAATGTTCTAATATCAAAGCTGGCTTCTCATCCAGGAAGTAGGCCACACACATAAAAAAAGGTCAGAGTCTCACATCTAGACAACTTAAATGGGGTTAGTGCTACCAGAGACTCCTTATATTAGATTTGGTAAGGTTCTGGTCTTATTGCAAAAGTGAAAGCACTATCTAGAGCAAACTGTAGTCAGAAAAGTTTCTTCTCTATTAAAGTCCTACTCCATTGTCTACTGTCAGTCACAGGGTTAAAGGCACAGAGACTAAAAATAAAAATGCAACCAACTAAAATATGCCAGAGCCCAAATGTATAGGATGTCCTGCATAATCATCAGAGTCTGTCCCTACAAACACCCTGCGTCCTGACGCCCATTCTCACCCCTCTCAACCTCACCACAAGCCGCCTCACCTATGATCAAAGTACATGCACTACACCAGAGGAACTCAGATAGAACAGCTCATCCTCACCATATTACTAAACACCTGATTTTATTGTTACTTGGTTTCTTTTTGCTCAATAAAAATGAAGGAATTACATTCTCAGCCCTCATCCCCTATACACCTGCCCACATGATGAACTCTCAGGTGACACTTCTAATAATAATATTAGGTTAAAATAACAACAGCCAACATATTTTGAGTGTTTACACTGTGTCGAGAACCGCTCTAAATAATATAGATATGTTGTTTCATTGACATGGTAGGAATTCCAATCACCCCATTTCACAAATAAGGTCACTGAAAACAGAGAAGTTAAGGTCGCTCTGCACAGATGCCATGTCAGACCAGTACCCAGAACCAGGTAGTCTTCAGACCCAGGCTCTTGATCTCTTAACCACTATGCCATGCTGCCTCTCAACAGAGGTAGCCACAATAGAAGACATATAAACTCCAGAGCAAGTATCTGGAAAACATTTGATCCATTTGCCTATTCCAGGACTCACTCGTGAAATTGGTTTTTATCAATTACCTACTGAAATTTCATAAACAATTTTAAGTATAGGATCAGAATGGTCAGGTTGACAAAACTGTGCTCTTCTCAGCCATGTCCCAGACATTCTGGGTGACCTCTATCACTCTCTAAGAATGTCTCTGATTCTCTATTTACAAAATAGGAGTAAGACTTCCTGATCCTATTTTGCTCTGATGGCAAATATATAAATTAAATATCTGTAATGTATTGAAAAAATTTCATATTTAGTAAAAATATGAACTTTGGTACCTAAAGCATCGATCAAGGAAAAAAGTATGTTCTAAACAAAACAAAACCACTAAACCCTTCTGATTTCAGGCTTCTAGCTTTTTGACATCAGATTCTCATTCTTGGCACAATAGACCCATTCCTTTGTGCATATGCTGAAAACAAACTGATGTCAAACAGTTTATGTGACTCCTGGAGTAACTAACCCACATCAAACCTCAGGATACATTTATTGTAGTTATCCTATCACCATAGTAACACCTTTCCACTTATAATAAATACAGGCTATGGACAGAAACAAATATCGCCTTATTCTGACCCAATTTGAAGGCCAAATTCTTAATGAGAATCTTTCCTCTTGTTACAAGCAACTTATATGGACATTGGTGGGGCTGGCTTCTGGCTAAGTGTAGGAAGCAATCTGCCAGAACAGCCATGCCTGTTCCTTAACAGGCTTCTGTCTCTCCGTTATGCCTCCAAATATACATGACAGAAAACAGACCAAGTCTGTCTTTAGCTCCCCAAAATAACTGTTACATAGGCACACCAACCCTCTAGGTTTAGGGAATATAAGATCAGGTGAGGAGCAAGACTTCCTTTAACATAATCCACAGCCAGCCTACCATTCCCTTTCTCTTCTTTCTGAAAGTGCCAGGGACAAGCCTGCTAATTTCCTCTTCTAGTGCCACAATCTCTTGCCTTAACCAAATAATCTCCTTCTATATACCACTAAAACGCAAAATAAAATCCCTGTTTCTAAAATACGGTTGCTATGAAGATTTTTTTTTTTTTAAGTATCAGAGCTAGTAAACAATAGGGAAACAAAAGTAAACAAAGGGCTCATGCTGAATTCTCTAATGAAAGCATTTAGCAACAATTTGATTCTAGGAACAAACTCTAGAAACATGATGGATGTGAATTCATTCACCTTGAGCTATGAATTGAGGTAACAGCCACTGAGTGCTTACACAATAGTCAACATTAAATGTTTTTAGCAGTCCGCAAATTCCCAGTGGTTCCCCGCACAGCCAAAGCTCAAAAATCACAACTGGCTTTTAGCTGCCCTCTCCAGCAAAGAACCACTACAATTCACATGCCTGATCCTTGTAACAGACGTGCCAGAATCAAGTAAGAGAAGGAAATGCCAACAGCTAATGAAGACACTTAACACTCAAGACAAGACGAGCAACTTCATCTCTAGGTCTCTGGGATCCTGGCTACTGAATTGTGCCACAACATCACTGGAAATCATTCAGGGAGAGACACCAGCTCCCGGCTAGAACAAAGAACATTTATAGAGGACTGCCTGAGGACAGGTAGCTTATCCACTCCTCATGTTGTTTTTTTTTTTTAATTACTGGGGTGACACTGTTCAACAAAATCCAGTAAGTTTCAAGTATACCATCCAACAGTATGTGTGTGTGTGTATACTTATGTGTGTGTGTGTGTTTGTACACACACACGTACACACACACACACATACACACACAGAGCATTGTGTATTCACCACCCATAGATAAATTTTAAATGTCGTCGTTGGTTCAAGCCAGCCTTTCAGAGCTGCCTGCATGGAACATATGATCTTGACCCCTTATAGTTACTCTTTCTCTGAATTATGCTTTGTCACTGGGTTATTAATTTGCACAGAGAGAAAATATAAAAACAATTGTTTCACAAATCACTGTTGGGAATTTTGAAGGGCTTCATAGCCTCATCCTGTCCATGGAAGAAATTTCTCAGGAAAAGTTAAAATGTTTCTTTCCTTCTTTGTTAGGTCCTCTGGGAAGATACATAGTGATCCACCTCTACCTATTGCAGATGACCTGTGTATTTCTGCCCCTTAGCCTCAGCATGGCTTTATCATATGTTCTCTACATGTGTTTTCTTTGTCCCAATTTCCTCATTGTATTTTGATTATGTTGCATTGTACATCTTCTTGTAAGCCAGCTCAAAGTTTTTTCTGAATGACAAAAATACTTAATTAGAACAAACAGAACAAAATCCTTAATTAGTTAGTATTCCCTACACAAACTGCTGTTTCACCCAAATGACAACTAACCTTAAGGGAGAGGGACAAATCTAGTCCTAAAGGACCAACAGCATTCTTCATAACTTTACTCATGGCCATATCATTCACTGTCATCAATCAAAACCCTGAGCTCCATCTCAAAACTTACACACTGGACCCCAGGCTGCCAAATCCAAGATGGTAAACACACACACACACACGATGGCCAAAGCGATAAGCATTCTGTACTACTCCCTGTTCATTCCTTTTCAAGAACTGAATTATCACCTTATAGCAAGTGCTTTCATAAATGCTTTCTTACTTGATCATTTATAACGTTGTTGTCAAATTGGCTGGACATTAGTACCCCTATTCCACAGGTGAAAAAAACAGATTTCTTGAGTGATCTCTCCAAAGCTAATGAGGGCTGGGACATATGCAGAAGATGGTGAAATTAAAGTACAAGTAAAACAAGTAAGAAGTAAACAGCCACACTGCTTAGTTAATTATGCTTTAACTGAGGGAGGACACACCTGTCCATAAATCTATCCTCTTATACTTTCCTAGCTAAAGAACTTATGACCACCACACTTGATCATGAATGATGCCAGATGTTTCTGGGGACCGCAGATTTTTGCAGCATTCCTAACTTGAAGCCTCAAGCCACAGATATATCTCTCCAAATAGAAACCCTAAAACTACTGAGATGGACAAATGTACTTTTCTTCTTCTTTCATTAAGTCTGTATTTATGAAGTTCAGCTGATTTCTCAAAAAGAAAGAATCTAATTTTTTCCCTCTACTACAAATTTAATGTTTGGTAAAAGATTTAGACTCAGGACCTCCAGAGGTCCAAATATCAGAAAAAGCACAGAATTTTAGAGCTGGAAAGGACCTTAGTAATACCAGAGAGGAGTAATGCACATAGCCCATCCTCAGTCATGCTCAGACTATGCATGAAAAGGTCATTTCCACTTTCTGCCCTATTCAGGTCTTGCCCAGCAAGCTCTGAATTCCACAACTCAACCTTAAGTTCAACCTTTAAAACACAGAGGTTGGGGGTGGGAGATTTAGAGACAGAGGATAAAATATCAGCCTCTCTGGTATAGAAGCTTCTAAATAACCTATTTAATAATATAAATCACAGCAAAGTCATCCAAGTGGAAACATTTGCATCCATAAACTCAAAGTCTAGGGACTGACAACACCCAAGCCGTACTGCTCATTATGTAACTGTGAAAACAGAAACCAGGTCTTCATCTCAGTATCTCAGATCTGAAACGAAGGCACCTGGCATACAGATGACATTCAATAAGTGAATGAATAAAATAACTTCACAGCCAACAAAAAGTATAAAGAGGTTAGAGCCATTTCTTACTTACATATACACACCACACACACCTACTTCGTAAAAAAAAAAAAAAATGAAAAATTTTTTTCAACTTTCTTTAAGGGGAAAAAACAGCTTTCAAGTAGCTTTTGAAAGCAGTTATCTTGTTCAACAAAATTTATCTTTCATGGAATGTCATCAGATGGATACTAGACTTATTGGAGTGAATATTTTGTCAGGTAAATGTCTAACCACTAAGTTGTATACTTGAAATTAATTTAATATTATATGTCAACTGTCATTAAAAAATAATTTTAAAAAAAAGAAGAAGGGAATCTGACCCATGCTACAACATGAATGAACCTTGAAGACTTTATACTCAGGGGAATAAAGCAAACAGTATATGAAGTATATGATTCTACTTATATGAGGTACCTAGAGTAGTCAAACTCATAGAGACAGAAAGTAGAATGGTGGTTGCCAGGAGCCAGGGAGAAGGGAGGAATGGGGAGTTACTGTTTAATGGATATAGATTTTCTGTTTTACAAGATGAAAAGAGTTCTGGAGATGGATGGTGGTGACGGCTGCACAACAATGTGAATGTACATAATATCACTGAACTGTGTACTTAAAAAAATGGTTAAGATGTTAAATTTTATGTTATGCGTATTTTACCACAATAAAATTTATTTTAATTTACCTTTTCTGAAATGTCTACATACTAGAGTCCAATTTAGCCTATCTAATTTTAAGAACCAGAAAATAAATACATTGTTTATACTATCTAAACATTACAAATAACTTAAATGTCAAATAATAAAGGATTAGGTAAATAAACTATGCTGTAGGCAAACAATGGCACTCTAAATAGCTATCAAAATTAATTCTACAGAATAACCTCATGCCAAAATATTACAATATAATAAACCAAAAAGTCAGGTTTAGATACACTTACATATATATATATACATGTAGCCATAGCAGTGGATAGAATATTATGATATATGCGTTCCCTATAATACTGGGAAGATACATGTAAAAAAAAGAAAAGTAATTACCGCTTGGTGGCAGGATTACAAATAACACTTTTACTTTGCACTTTTGGAGTATTTTCCACATTTTCATATAATAAACATACATTTACAGTGATATATATTCCACATACAGAAAAGTATATAAAATCTGTATATTTTCTAGAAGCCTAATAACATAAACACTATTATAACCAACAGTCATGGTTAAGAAATAAAACATTATAGTACCTTGAAGGCCCTTGATGTGTCCCTTCAGTGATCAAATCTCCTTTCCCCCTCCCACAATCTGACTTTTATGTTAATTCATTACTACCACAGACTATTATTATTTATATGATCAGAAAAAAAATAACAGGTTCTTACTATAAGTATGAAGATGTAGTCCATATGGGAGGTACTAACTCATACTTTTAGTAGAACATGATTCGAGTATCTTTTCCAGGAATGTACTTGTATCCAATCATACTTCCTACCTCATCTGGGGTAAACATATGGCTGACCATAAGTTCAGAAAGATGGGCAGCATAGGGCTAAAGCTGACTTAATTCCAGTATTATTTTTCTAGCCAAGTGACATAACCAGCCCCAAAGTAATCTAACAATAGTTTTGCAAAGAATTATTAGCAAATTGGTTACTAGGTTCATGGAAGAGAGAGACAATATTTATTTATCTTGATTGACAGGGTAATTCACAAAGATTGCCATGTGCACTAAGATGCACTGGTCTGTGTATTTAAGTATCATATAGTAATAGGGGATAGGTCGTTTCCTTCCTTCCTTAAAGTGAGCCAGCGATGGTTACTATGTTTTGATAGAGGGTATGGTGTACTACGTGTGCACTTAGGAACATGCGTTATATACACCTGGGACTCCCAGAAAATATTATTTGGTGATGAATACTGGGAATTATTAAAGCTTCACTATAATCTTTCTTCACGTCTAGAAATTTAAACGTACCCAAATGGAAGCCACACTACTTACATGTATCAAAACAAAGTAGCAAAATAGAGCCACGAAAACTGAATAGAGGCTAAATAAGCCAAACTGTAAACAAAAATGAGCTGGCCAAAAACCAGATAATATCTGGAACAACCCACACCATACACTCAGTTATTGCTCTCTCTCCACCCACTGTGTGGTAGCTATTGGGAGAATCACCTGGATAGGCACATCTGCTGAATTACACACTAAACATTCATTTCTTGCTTGCCATCAGCTGTCATGCCATCAACTGTGACAGTAACTAAGCCTCAGACAAAAGATATATTGAACAGCAAAAGGATTATCAGACTTGGAGGTATTTTTGGAACATTGCTGCTTCATCAGAAAAACAGAAAGTGTGGCCATGTGGCTGATGAAGAGCAGCACAAGCATAATTTTATGGAGAGGTAGAGGTAGAAGCCAAGCTGCAGAGATGGTCAAGGAAATAGCTGACCTCAGAGCTGCGAGGTTTACCCCAACAGTAATTACTACTATTGGGACCCAGGGGCGCAGAGAGCACATTCAGAAATGTAATGAAATAGAGAAGAAAGGTAGAATGGAGTAGTAAGTCTCCAACTATCTCCCTATTCCTACAGTTCTACTGTCAGAAATGCTGCTTTGGGCACTTCTTATTGGACATGTTCCATCTTAACAGCAAGAATCCATATCTTACAGGGCAGGAACCACGTGCCTGACTCGTCTTACTATTCCCCTTATTGTGGGGAACATGATGAAGTACCTACCCATGTCTTCCAGTACAGATGCACCATAGCTTAGAGCTCAGTTTTTAGCTAAATAAAAACCTGTTAAAAGCAGATGAAGAATAGTTCTTACCAAGCAAAAGAGTGATAGTACTTGATCACCAAGAACTTAAGAGCATCTAAAATTGGTTACTGAATTAAATTTGCAATTTCCTGGAAAATGCAAAAGGATCCTTATCCAATTATGTAGTATTTATTCATTCAACAAACATTCGAGAGTTAAAAGAATACATGTTGGTCAGAAGAAAGAAACTTTTTCTGGCACCAGAGTCTCAAAGAAGATATATACATAAACATTAAGATATTAGATTATTTTTAAGGTTTTGCAAGAAAAAGATATTTTTTGAATTAGAGTAGTGACTGCTCTTACTCTCTCTCCATTTACCAAAAACACAGCACTCTGAATCCACGATGGCAATTCTGTGAAGAACCAAAATAATAAGATCCAGGTATGTGCATTTCTAATAATCTAACTTCATAAAAGAAAAGAATTCAAGGAAGTCTAAAGAAATGAACAAAAAACAACATGCCTGATAAGCCCTTTATCTCAAAAATCACTTGCTTAAAGCAATTTAAAGGTTTCTGGCAAATATGGCAACTTGTGCAACCAAGTGTACAACAATAAAATTATTATACTCTGCTTATTAACTACTTCAAAAATACTGAATATATAAATAATTTATTCAGAAGCTGGTACTTAAAAAGCTGAACAGAAGGAATTTAGGAGAGAATGATTATACAGAACAGAGAGGAAGGCTAACACAAGGAAGAACCTTATGGCACTAAAAAGAAACAACAGGACAAAGTAACAGATGAAATCAGGGCTGCACCCATCACAATGTCACATGTTCCTGACTATGTAAATGCAAGGCTGATAAAATTCTCTTGTTCATATGCTGCATCCCAGACTCCCACAGATCTAAAACTGCAAAGAAGATTTGTATCAAGTGTCATACAACCTAATAGGTGAGTTTGGCCTAGCACCTGAAATAATTTATCATTATCTGGACAGTTAGAACAGCTTGAGTTTTGTAATCATCATCTCCACTGAGCTGCATGAATCTTATCTTTAAAATACCCTTCTATGGGGTTCAAATACCACCAGTACCTGAATTTATATAGTACCATGACCTGAACCCACAGAGCAAAGTGAAAGTAAAAGGCTTGCAGTAGGAGAGAAGAAAGACATCCTAATCCTTTACTGAACTGAAGGACTTAAAGATGAGGGCATGGGTAGAAAGTAGGGAGGGGAATGAGTGAAAGAAATGCAGATCTGCACATTTAATGAGACTCATTTTCACATAGTGAAATTTCACTGGGCCTCAGTTTACCACTTGCAAAATGGGATATGTTTTACCTAAGTCAGACTGGTGCCAACCTAAAGAAGGGCAAGCAAATAAAGGTGGCAGGTCATCCAAACCTTTCCTATCTTTGCTTTGATTCCAAAACTAACATTTGTACCTATCTCCTGAACGAAAACCATAGAACTTACTGTCAATTTCACAGGCCCTACTGGTAAACCCCTTCAAATCCAAGGATCTCACGTGGTACACCAACACTACTATAAAGCTGAACGGAAGGAAAACACATAATAAATTGATTCTTGCATGTTATACTGTTAACCTCCTCAACATGACAATTATGGCAGAGGCTCAGCTGTACACTGATGGAGGGATGGGGGATGACTACATACACACTTTCTATGAATTTGCAGTATAAGAGAAATCCCTGTCACACTGGTCCTTTTACAAAATTATTCTTAATTTATAGGTTTTCTTGGTAGCAGCCTGAGCCATAACTCTTTCCACCTACCACTTAACTATGGTTTACTTGAACAAGCAGCCGCTCTGCAAACCATGACAATATTACCGTGGTTAATATAAAATATTAATGTCTCATTTGTTCAACAGTTTTGTGGAAATTAAAACTTTTAGGTTAATCATATACTGAACAATTTTAATTAAAACAGTTATAAAACAATTAATCCACAAGAGCTAGCTTGGAACTTTGCCAGCCTTATTGGTTTAATGCATGTAGGCAAAACTCATTTTTTTCCCTTTTGACTTAATGAATGCTAATATGTGACACAAAATATGCATGCAAAGCTCCTAATACAGTTAGTCCATCTGGTTTTTCTTGCATTCTCTATTTGTCATTTTTCTTTGATAGCAAAATTGAAAATGAGTTCTCTGTGTTAGAAATGATAATGATGCCATGTGCCGTGCTTCATTAAAAACTGCTTTTTATAAAAATATTCCAGGGTGAAATAAACACCTTAAGTACTCTAGTTTAGTTATTACATGGCTGGTAGTAAAAGAAAAGATAGGCCCACCGACCAGGTCTACAACTACAACTGCAGTTTGAGATAACGCTGCCCTTTCACTGCCACTTCCAAAGATTCTTTTCTTTCTCAGGGTACTATGAAGATATGAGGATAAAATTTAATTTTAAATATCTAAGACAAATCCTCAAGTATTTTGCTTTGCTCCATTCCAATTTGTTTGATTCATTTTGGGATTTTTTGTTTGTTTGTTTGCCAAAGTAAGCACAGTTCAAGCCCTTTGTTGAATATTTAATGCATGCAAAATTACCTTTTTAGCACAAGCTAAGAGACCTGTTATTTCCAATAAGGCTTAAGAAGAGCATTGTGTCTGACCACAATACCTTCAGATTGGTTTTCCAGGCAAAGAAAGCACACTCAGCTGTTAGCTCCCACTAGAATACACGTCCCCATCCAAGTCCTGCTGTGAATCTGAATATTTCAGCCTTTATAGTTTATCAAGTTTCAGAAGTACAAAAGCTATACATCACCCAACCCTTATAGTAAAAGTACAAGCATAGGTACTTCATCTCAGCTTCCAATTCAAATTTAAGCAACTATAACAAATCCTGTTACAGATGAAGAAATGAGTTCAATATAACTCAGCCATCAAATGGTGAAAATGATCCCCGACATAATTAGATTAGCTGATACCTTCACATCTGGTATGTATCTTTTTATTTCTGGTTGGGCACATCACATGTGAAGCATATAAACCCATGAAAGGTATTAGATTTCTCTCTTAACCACCTCTCATTCAGGATACACACACACACACACACACACACACACACACACACACACACACACATCTATATCTATACACATACATACACACACGTGTGTATATATATTCTCTACTCTCATTATGTTTAAAAAGCAGTCAGATAAAAAAATTTAGTAATTTAATCCTAATATATCAGCCAAAGCACTCTGGGAAGTCAGTTTCTCTCATCAAGGTAGCAAAGTATAAAGCTGTTTGGCAATGAGAATACCAGTCTAAGCACAGGAATATTAAAATAAACACCAATATTTAAAAGCCTGATTCCAAACAGAAGACATATTTGAATTTCAGGCAGGCAATCGCTTGAATTCCAATCAGTCAGTAGCAGAAGTAATAATCTTTATAAAAGTCTGTTGTGATAAATTCTCTAAATATGAGCATTTAATAATGTCCACTGGTAAAAAGCAACTATTTTCTGGCCTGATTTATTTGTGGATATCACATTGGATAGAACTAGTATAAATGGACTAAATGCTAAAAAGTTTCAACTCGAAGTTCTGTAATTGCATAAGATGTCTATTTTATAACTAAAATCATAAAATGTGAAGGTTGTGAGAAACCTCGGAGATGATTACTGCATTTCACTACAAACACCCTCATTTTGAAAGTGAGGAAGAATAACATATCTATACTTCTATTGCTAGGAAGTTGAAGCCAAGAGTTAAAATGATATTTATAGATGACACAGGAATTTCAACTACCTAAGTATGCCCTTATCACTGATAACTTGAGAAGTGCTTTTTTATTATATCAGAGCATCTAAATAAAGGCTCCAAACCTAACAGGTTCACAGCTACCCTCTGCTTCCCTAGCATCCCTTTTCTTCTAAGGCGGTGATTCTCAACCAGGGTGACCCTGTCCCCCAAGAGATATTTGGCAATGTCTGGGACACTTGAGGGGTGGGGTGCTACTGATATCTAGTGGAGAGAGGCCAATGATGATTCTAAACAGCCTACAATGCATATGACACTCCCTCACACACCACAAAGAAAGAATTATCCAGCCCAAGATGCAAATCGTACTGGGAACTCTGCTCTAAGGGTTCAATGCCACCACCAGCAACACTCAGAACACACCTAAACCTCAAAATAATGCCCAGGAAGCAATTACTACCAATTGCCCCTACACAGTACTAAAAAGTCAAGTCAACTTAAAAATAAGAAGCTCCAAATTCCTTTGATTATTACCAGGAAAGGTTTAAAGGAGAAATAGAAGGGAATAAGAAGTATATATGGGAGGTGGAAGGTGAGGCAATACTGGCTCTAGAAAAAGATAAAAGGAGCAAATAAAGAAGAAAAATTACCCTCTTCTATAAATCTGTGAAAGTATTTTAAATCATTGCAATTACAGGCACCCAGGAGAATCCCCTTTCACATTCACAAGGTATTCCTCCTAACCCTCATGCGATTTCGAGTTAAAATAACACTGTCATGGAGTGCCTGTGCAGCATCATTTCACGTGATAAGTAAATGGCAAAGACAGACATAGCCCAGAACACATGGAACACACAAACATACATGCATCAATGCAGCATGTTTTTATCATTACCAAGCACAGCCTTGTTCATAATTATAGAACACACAACCCTAAGCTGTCTTATACCTTGGGACATTACCTTAGCGAAACCAGAAAAACACAACAGGATGCCAAGGTTGTCAAAGCAGCTTTTCTTTCCCTTGGTCATGGGCCTTAGGCCTTAGAGATTTTATAAAGTATCACAACAGTTACTGTCCTCATTTAGTTCATTCACAACTTATTTGTAGAGGCAGGTCATATGATGTAAAACAAATAAACAAACAAACAAAACTACCAACACCAGATAGCCAAAACACTAAACATTACCTGCCTTTACGGGACTAAGAGAAGGAACTGATCACGGGAAGCAACAGCAGTAGGAAAGATTTCAAACATTTTGCTCAACCTCCCGAAGCACTTTAGTTTATAGAATAGGAAGCATTGTGGAAAAGACAAATATTTCAGTTTTCAAATTAAACTCTTAGGATTTTTCCCTTCTAATATTTCTTGCTAACTTGATTCAACTTACTTTTCTTTAGAATTTTCACAATATTTTGA
Organism: Pteropus medius; assembly: GCF_902729225.1. Lineage (NCBI taxonomy): Eukaryota > Metazoa > Chordata > Mammalia > Chiroptera > Pteropodidae > Pteropus > Pteropus medius. The sequence continues at coordinate 24,327,711 of NW_024352787.1, forward strand.
AAAAGCAAGTTCACCCTTAAGAAAAGTCTTTTCTGAATCTTTGTACCTCACAAATCGATCCTTCCAGGCTTGCACCCTTCACTCCTCTCCAGTCGTAATTTTTTTAAAGACCAAAAGGAATGCCTGCATGCACAGCATTACCTATGGGCAGAGGCAACAGAGTTTTCATCAATCTCATCCGTGTAGAATGCAGGGCATTCCTGAGTTTCTCCTTGTTCAACTGCTTTGATTTGCAGGCTTCCACTTCCCAATGTTATGGGGCTTTCTATATTATCTCTGCAACCGAGGCTAAAAAAGTGAAGATGCACTATTCTTTGGCATTGGCACATCGCTGTTTTTACATCAGCCACATCCAAGGCAGCATTTTTTCCAAAATCAACTTTTCACAGACATTACCATCACCCAAAATAAGTAAATTCTAAATTTATCAATAGTTAGGATCTATATCCTGAGAAATCAATAATAGCTGGTATCCATCAACCTTACACCTTCTACCCTTTGCCTCCTGACTCTACCTAGAATTTGCCTGGTTTTATTGCTTCTTTCCTGGAAGCTGCTACTGTAAAGTCCAAAAAGGTTAAGAAGTAAACATATTAAAAATAAATAAAAGTCTATATCTGTGTCAGACATCAAAAATTGAAGGAAAAAAATAGCTCTTGTAAAACTCAGCCACTGTAAAAAGCCCCTTAGAGTACCCACCACACAGGTTTAAAAGGAAAACAGCAGGAAGGGGGAAGCAGGTGGCCCAAGATGAAAAATTAGTAGGAAAACACAGGCTTCTTTGAAAGCTGCCAAGAAGTCCTCCAATAGAACCCAAGGAATGTGGAGGCTCTAAGCCTGGAATGTTGTTTCTCAACTCTTCCTTTTAGAATCCCCTGGAGGTCCTGGGCAGAAAGATGGGGCACATAACACCAAAAACAAACCAAGCTTACTTTTTCGGTTGGGTGGTTATGGTTTTTAAGAGTTTTGTTAGAGTTTTTATCCCCTTCCTAAAGTCCCTCTACATTAAATAGCAAAATTGATTTAATATTGATCAAAATGGTTAGCATCTACAGGGACAAGGGAAGCTCACAAATCAAAGATACTGCCCAAAGTCAACAAAAAGAAAAAGCAAGCAGATGAAATGGGGAAGAGATTTATTCACACAAAATGGTGATGTATGGCTTCAGGCTGAATTTACTCATCTTTTCAATACATCATTTCAATGACAAAATCTCTGGGAAACCAGCTCTGAGGAAATGGGACAGTGCAACAAAGGCTGGAGTCAGACAGATTAGGGTTTGAAACTGGGATCTGTGGGCTACTAACCATAAAACCTCAGGCAAGCCAATTAACAACATATAAGTTTCAGCTTTCCCATCCATAAGATAGGGATTTTATCCTTACTATGCAGGGCTGTTGTAAAGCTGGCTAAAATGTATAAAAAGTACCTGCCCCATGGTGGGTACCTAATGAGTATAATGGTATTATTTAAAGAAAAACAATGCTTCCTAAAGCACTGAATCTGATCTCTTTAAATATATTTAATAAGATAAAAGGAGGAGGCAGAAATCACACTATCCTGATTCCACAGGAAACAACGTAGATAAGGACAAAATTTAACAAGTGTGTGACCTCAGATTGCTAGGAAAACTTATACCCATATTTCTTTATATATTTCCTAACCTTCCGTCCTTCTCCTTCCTGCCAAATCCCTCACTCTCTCAAATCCCAGCAAACTATAAGTTACTGGTTTCTCACTTTATTCCAGAATACACCAAGGCCCTTCAACTACCCTACATATGAATGGACTTATGTAGCATTGGTCATTTTAAAGATATTTTCTTAAAACAAAAAGCCAGATTTCAAGGTCAGTGTATAGCTGTGAGCTGTTTTGTTTTATCTCAGAATATTAATATCCTAAAAATAAACTTTGCCTATACCTCATCTGTCCTCCTTGAAGTATATTCTTTAACAAATAAAGGAAATAGATATATGAATATCAAAAGCATAATTTAATTCACTAAACAATTTCATAGTGGTTTTCAAAGGCCACACTGTTTACATTTGGTTACTGTGATCGCTCTCGGCAGTGTCTACTTTTTAGATCATGGATTTATTACTTTTTAAAAGAATTTACCTGGTAATAAACTGAAGAACCTACAACGATATTGATATCTATAGGTACTGAACAGTAATTTGCTCATGAATATCCCTGGGTTTGTATGAATTCTCTTTTATCACAAAGAATGACCTCAGCAAAGAGAAAAAGATGAATTCCATTCTTTACTGTGTGATGTGGTCAGTTTAACTTGTGTGTGCCTCTTGATGTCTCTGCATCCATACAATGGGTTCAGAACCTGGAATGTTAATAAGGATTAGAAGTTACTCAAGAAAAATACTCCTATGTAACTGTCCAGCTCTTAAAAATCAACCAGCACCACTAACACCTAAACCAAAAGAATAACAAGAGAAATAGGTCTATCAGTCGTCCATACATTTTATAGTCACTGAACACTTTTAGGATGAGAAACTCAGATTTATATTTGAAATAATTCAAACAATAAGCATTTTCAACATGCCTACTATATAATAGAAAAGGGGTCAGCAAAATTCTTCTGTAACATACCAGCTAGTAAATATTTTAGGCTTTTGGGGCCATATGGTCTCTGCTGCAATGATTCGATTCTGCTGTTATATCACAAAAGCAGCCGAAGACAATAATATTAATGAATGAATGTGGCTGTATTCCAGTAAAACTATATTTATGAACACTGAAATTTAAATTTCACATTATTTTCATGTCATAAAATATTCTTCCTTTGATTTCTTTTCAAGTATTTAAAAACGTGAAAATCATCTTAGTTCATGGCCATACAAAAACAAGACAGTGGCCTGGTTTGGCCTATGGACCACAGTTTGCCAACCCTTGTACCTGGGCCCAATGTGACAGGTATTTGAGAAGACATCAAGAAGAACTAGACAACTGCCCTGCTTTCTCAGACAGCACAAGAGAAGTAAACCAACAATTATAGTACACTGTGATAAATGCTAAGAAGAGAGGTGTGCCCGGTGTTACAGGCACCAGAAGACAAAGCATTATGGAAATTTCTCCTAAACTGGCAACAAGTTCTTGATATAAACACCAAAGCAGTTCTAGTTTGTCTTTCTATACATAACAAACTGTTAAAAGTTACCTTAATAAACAAAGAAACTGTGACTTTTAAAAAAAAAATCCTTCACCACCCACATTTGCTATGACTTTATCAGAACATGACTGGGTGCATCTTAGAACATCCTTTTTAATTAACATTCCAGGCCAGGACCTCCGGCAAAATCCATTCTCCATTGATCTGCCAGGAAGCAAGTATGTCCCAGGTGGTGACTGACTGGGACACTTAAGGGCAAGTCCACAGATCTTGCCTGTTTATTTCACCTAAGCCTTTTAGTTGTCACAGGTAATAGTTTTCAAGTACTCTGGGATAGAAAGAAACAGGGTCTCTCCCCTCCTGCCACCCCCCCGCCGCAAGTAAAAGCCAATGGAATAATCTGGTAGGCTAGAGTCTCAAGTATTTCCCTGCACCCCAGCAGTTCTGCCTAATCAAATCAGGTTTATTAGAGGGTCACCTCTAATCAATACTAGATTTATCTACATTTGGAGATGTTTAGACAGGTTTATTTTAATTACATCAGAACAAACAAAGTTTGGGTCTTGAGGCTTTAATTGTCACAACTGTCTGCCCGGATGTTTTGTTCCAAGGGGGAAGCTGAGGGAGACAAGAGCCAGGCTGACATCATCAGCTGTGTATTTAATTAAAGCAAGATGAAGGGCAGGCATGCTAGAAAGGACGGTAGGTCAGCCTTCCTGTCCAGAAAAAGAAAGGCTACACCACTCACGAAAATCTAAGGGGCTAAAGACTTACACCTGCCCACTCATCTGGCCAAAGGACCATCTTTCCTGATGTCTAGGAAGACGAACACTCTAGTGAGATCTTCTGGCTTCTCCAAGAGTCCTGAATGTCACAGGGAAGGAGAATCAACAACTACCACCTCCTAAAAGCCAACGGGTCATAGATCCCTTAGAATAAAACACAAAATAAGCCTTCGCAATGATGAATGGCCCATACATTCACGGTTTCCACCAGAATTCCAGATGTGTTAGCAACTAGCTTTCTTCTTTGGACGTCTGAGTGACCCAAGATTTCATGGAATAGCTAAGACCTTGCTTTAATCTGACAGTTGGATTCTGTGTTCTAGTATTGTAACATTAGCTTGCATCAGGCTTTGATGGTTCCTTTATTTGAAGTACTTTCGGTTATAAAATTTTTTTCTCTCTCAAGAAAAAAATTAAAAAGCCTATTATTAGGCTTGTGATCCAATATCAATTTCAGATATTCAAGTGAGTTCTCCCACTTGAGAACACAGAGAGTAAAGTGAACCCAGGATCTGAGTGGTTCTTTTCTTAGTCTCTTCCCCCTAGAAATCAGTATCCTCAAGGTCGAGAGGGCTGGGGCTATGCCTCATTTTATTCTAAGGAATCTTTATCCCTCTCGCTTTCCCCTGCTATGCTAGGTGATTAAATCAAAAAACTAATTGGCCAACAGGTCCAGTGCCTTTTTCCTTTTTAAGAGAATGAGAAAACTCAATGATCTAAAAGGCAGGAAAAAAATAGAGCAAAATAAGTTTTAAATGTGAGCAAAATGAACAAATCTGGATAAAAACCAAGAAACCACAGAATGTGTATTTGTATCAGGTTCTGTCCTCAACAGACAGACCGTCAACCAAGCTATTCAAGGAGTGTCAGGAACCCAAGCTTTTGTGGCAACAGCAGTTGGGAACTCATTTCACTCTGGTGGCAAGCTCTTATTTCCCAAGAGGCCTTTCCAAGAGATCTAGCAGTCAGCTGTGCACAAATTTCTAATGGCTCTGAAATGAATCTGTGTCACTGTTGTGGTCACCACACAGTAGGGAAGGGGGAGAGGATCCATTTGTCAGGCAATCCCAAGAAAATTATTAAACGAATCCCATCTGCCAAGATAGCTGGAGGCAGAGAAATTGTATAGGGAAGAGAAGGGGGACATACAGAGAAAAGAAGAAATCTACCCTGCCACCATCGTATCTCCAAGTTAACTTTCAGTTTTTAATGACAGTTCTTGACAGCGATGAGCATGTTACATCAGCAGCACTACTAAGGATCCGCTTAAGAAGTAAGATGGTCTTTGTTTTTGTCTCCATGTCTTTCTCCTGACAGTACTATTTTATTCTGTCAGAGCTGACTGCACCAGTACAGCCAAGATGATAAAGAAAATATTGAAATAGCTGCTTACAGGTTGGTAATAAGCCACAGACCAAGCCCCCTCTCCCAACCAGTCCCCACAAAGTCACAGCTCTTTCCCTGAGAAATGTGCCCCAACTTCCTGATAGCAGGGGGCCTTCATGTATTAAAATCACACCTCAGGTCAGCCATCCCATCTCTGGTCAGAGAGGCCCAATGCCCATCTTTGAGTAGGGCCAAAAGGGGACTCCATTCCCCATTCCCAGAATTCCTCCACCCGCTCCCCACCATTTCTCAAACTTTAGAGTGCATCAGAATCACCTGAAGTACTTGTTAAAACATAAACTGCTGAGCCCCATCCTCAGAGTTTTTGATTCAGTAGGCCTGGGGTGGGCCCAAAAATAAATCTGCACTTCTAACAAGTTCCCAGATGATGCTCATATTTCTGGTCTAGGGACCATAATTTGAGAACCACGGAAGTAAATTAATAAAAAAAAATAAAAAAAATAAAAAAAAAACAAGAAAGGCAATTGCTGTTTTCAGTTTTTTACAAATATGACAGCCCCTAAATTAATATAGAGCCTAGAGCTTTTTGTATGTATAAAACAGCTGCCAAAATCCTGAAGTGTTTGCTTTGTTGTATAAGCAGCCGGTTGTGATTTTGAACTCAGCCACAAAGCAGGATTGTAGATTTTTTTCATTAACTGGAGGATCTGCTTCATGTCTGTGTTATTGTTTTACAGTTTCTAATTACTGGGCTGTGAAGTGCTAAACGGTCAACAAGCTTCCCTATTGTAATTCAGGGTGCACCAACTGGTGCCGGCTCTGAAGAGTGCCTTGTTTTATGAAACTACTGGAGGACACACTCAATGCCAGTGGATATGGATGCTCACGTATTACTAAGACAGGAACACAAATTAAGCACAGAAACACAACCACTACCAATTAACTAATCTTTCCAAAGGAAATGCAGTTATGACCTTATTTCCTTGTCAGGAGTCCAGTTATCTGACTGCACAGTCAAGGGGGAATATACCTAAAAAGGTCCATCTTTAATATTTCTCTTTTTAGTTCTTTCTATAAAAGACATAGCTGGCATCATCAAAGACCAATCCAGAACATCCTACTTAGTAAGGTGAAAATGTAAAGACCATAAGTGTTTAAGTCAGTGTAAAAGGGGAGATAGCTCAGATAAGAAAAGCTGCCACAAGTACAGCTATCCTGACAATGAACTCCCAACCTTTCCCTGAGGAGCTGGACATGAGCCCTGGAATTGACTGCCTGGTTTGAATCTTGATTCCATCACTTAATTCCAGTGGGGTACATATTAACAAGTTATTGAACTTCTCTGGGCATCAATTTCCCATCTGTAAAATGAAGACGTGATAGCACATATACTTTACCGGGCTAGCTGAAGTATTAAAAGAGATAATCCATGTAAAGTGCTTGTCACAGTGCTGGCCACATTCTAAGTAATCAATAGGCTTTAGGCATTATTACTGCTTCATGAACGTGGAAGGGGCTGTGCCCTCCCAACTGGAGATGCCAACGAACTAAGGAGAGGAAGGCAGCTTTTCCTTCATCCCAAAAGGACTCAGAAAGATTGGGAGCAGCTGGTGGGGGAAGCAAATCAAGGAGACTTTGAGAGGAGGAGTGAGCTTATAAAGAATTGGGCCCTTCCAGGCAAACTGGGCAGGAAGAACAGAGATGGGGCAGGGAGAGAAGCAGGCAGAGCTGTCTGACGGCTGTTAAGAGCAGCTCTCTAAGTCTACCAGACCAGCATCTCACTGTAATCCCTAAGCATCTGAGAACCATTAGCACAGAATACAGAAGTTTTATAAATTTCTCCTAACCAGATCCAATTTTCTCCTTCTTAAAATTCCCTCCCCAACCTCTTCCAATCTGGAACTGCCTCAATAGAAACAGAAACCAAGCTGAAGCAAGAAGGTCGCCTACAATGAGTGGAACAAGAGACCCAAAAAAACAAAGCTGGGCTGATATAGAGGACAGGGAAGGCCGGGTGAGGACTAGTCAGAGAGCCACGGGACTTAAGTTCACAAGGACAAAATGAACACACATTCTTCCAGCAGCTGTTTCCTAACAAAGGTAACCCAGAGAAATGAGGAATCAAGAACCAATAAAAGTAAAAAGGGAGCTATTCCTCCTCAAGGAGCATGGGGAAAAACCCACAATTGTGTGAGCATGTCTATGCACACATGGAGATTGAAAGTAATTCTTAGTACACTTACAGAAAATTACATTTCTTTTTTCAGATACATGTGCTCTGCTGTGCTCTGAAACTCAAGAGTGAGAAGTGTTCTGTCAATGACCCTAGCTCTTGAAAATACAAGTACTATACAGGAAGAGAACACTGCGCACTTGATACAGAGGAGGACTGGAGAGAGATATTATCTGCATCCAAAGGGCTAGCTGTACTTTTCTTCCTAAAAGCAAATCAAAACCATTAATCTATCATAATCGTTCTTCAGACTCCACGTCTGGCCCACACCTGAAATTCTCTTTAGTCTTTAAGGAAAAGACACAGATGTAGAGCCACTCCACCAGAAAGATTAAATAAAGACCTAAGCTTAACTCATTTCTTGGCCTAAGAACAGGGAAAGCCCCCATGGGGGAATAAATTAAGAGCTAACAAGTTCCTTAGGCACCAACAAGAAAGAAGTTCTCACTTCACAACAGCACTGAAAGCCCCCAGGCCAGAGTGTCACCTCAGCCCCTTCCAGTAGCCAGAGGTACCATCAGATGCCTCACTTTTTGCTTGTGAACCAGTTAACTCACAGAATCTAAATGGTGGATGCTGAGGCACTATGCACCTGAATTTTTCAAGAGGCCTTAAAAAAAATTCCCCACATCACTGGAGGCCAATTCAGTATGTATTAATCACTTGTGGGTCTTAAAAAGTTGGTCATGTCTAACTAAACTGCCCTTAGCAAAGGTCTACGTCAAATTTACCATTTTTTCCCATAGTTTCCTCCAGTCCTCACTGTGAATGCAGCAAGCATACATTCAGAATTGCATGGTGCCAATTTCTTTGTTTTTTTTCCTTTTCCCAAAAATCTATAATAAAATTTGACATGACTTATATACTTTAGCAAACTTCACCAGTCCATAAATTAACAAAGTGGAAAAAAATCAGGTAACAAAAAGGGTGTTTTGGTTCAGAAAAATATGGTCACTGTATCTGTAGGGAAGAGCCAACTCACACTTATCATAAAACTACAAACACGCCCAGGAAATCACAGATAAAGATGCCTCCAGCTCCCAAATTTCAAGTTTCTTTATTTTACTCCCAACATCTAGCACAGTGTCTCAACCATACTATATACTCAGCACATGATTCTTAATGACAACCTCTAAAATGGATACGGTCTGTAAAGGATTTCATAATGCTTAAAAATAAAGCTCTCACCCTTCCCTGCATCCCTGCACCTGCCACAATGACATAGCTGCCAATTTTACAACTATGTACACACATCTATCCTGACTCTCTTCCCCCAAACCAGGGCTAAAAAAAAAAAAAATCCCTGACACAGACACTTAACTGCCACCAAACCAGAGGGCAGCCAGGAGACAGACAACTTTCCTACATGGAATGTTCCCTCTACAAACTGTTAGGTATCTACTTTCAAGTTATTTAGAATAACTTGCCCCAAACCAACATAATCAACCTACCTATTCCAAGAAAGTTCATATCTGTCAGCTGACTTTAAGGGCCAGAGACCACCAGAGAGTATAGGGCATGCTGCTTTATGCAGACCTGAATTCTTCAATAAGATTAACTTACCTAATAGGATTTAGGGATGCAATGAAGGCCATTATGGTGTCTCCTACAAGCCAGAGGCTCCAAAGGCTTTAACCATTTGATTTAATCCAATCTGGCCTAATCTAATCAAAGTTGTCTCCCTGTATTCTGTTTGTGGACTTTGAGCAGTGATCTTAAAAATGAAGGAAAAACTTCCATTCAAATCATACCCTGCAGACCAAATACATATTAGCCTTTATCTAGAAATCAGTGTAGACCTGACTACAAAAAATGTGTGTGGGTCTCTTGCTGCCTAATTTGCTAGTTTCTATGATTTACCTAGGCTAAGAAATGATTATATTATCCACTTTGTGCTCAGATTTTAATTAAATAGCACAAAGAAGATTTCACATGTTGATTAGTAATCTTACTCAAAAATCCACACCTTCCTTCTTAATTCCCTGTAAGAGGAGCAATGGTCTAATTCAGCAGCAAGCTGTGCAGACAGGGGGTCAAAGCCAAGACTGATTCAACAGTAGAGAGATTCTCCTTAACTGACAGCCTATGTCTTTGTGCAAGGTAGTTTCTATCCCCTGAGAGGCTGCAAACACTACCTCTAGATGCCCAGCACGAAGACAGAGGTCTACAGTAGACCAATGCTGGAGCATTATGGACTTTCCTGACCCCTACGATTGGCACATTAAAACTAGTAAGTCAGCTTACACCCCAAATCCTCCAGTTTCCTGTGCTATATCATCACACCAATCACCAAGCTCATATGCTAACTAGTACAGGTTAAAGCAACCTAGAAAGGAAGAGAAAATGAAAAATTAAACGTATAAGCTAGTACACTTTAGCCCTGTACTATCTAGTACAGTAGCTACATTGGGGGGGAAAGTAAATATTTTTCTATCGATATGGTGAAATGATTAAAATGTTTTGATATATTGGGTTAAATAAATCATTAAACTTAATTTTACCTGTTTCTTTTTACTATTTTTAATGCAGCTATTTTAATGCAGCATGTGTGGCTCAACATATTTCAACAGGACAGCACTGTTTTAAACAATCTGTTCACTTTAACTCCTCAAAATAATACCAAAGGGGAATTACATATTTCATTCTATTAACTCCATCAGGCCAAGGCCAGATGATAATCCTCGAAGTAAGACTAGAACGATCTTTGAACAAATATTTACTGAGGCCTCAGAAAGAATAGAGATCATGGATCCCAGTGCCAGCTCAGATACTAAATATCTGAATCAAATCTGAATATGCTGTTTAATGTCTCTGAACTTAATACTTGCTCATCCATCTTTGAGACTGAAAAGGTTTCACAGACCTCTTACCCAAATTCATAGCTATCCCTGATCACCTCTTTTAAGTGTAGGGCCCGATCCTCAGCCTACAGAGCTATGACTTCATTTACCAAGTGCATCCAACTTCGGGGAATTCTTCAAAACATACTATCTCAGACAATCCAGAATGCCTGGTTTCAAATATTAACCACTGAGCAAAATGGTCACCTCCTACCACAAGATGTATTTCCTCAGGTTCTGCTAATAGCTCTTTTGAACTTAAGTGGCATAGAAAAAGCTGTTGTTCTCAGGAACTCAAAGGTCAGTGAAAGATGCAGAGAGAAAACACTGGTTATCCGAGGAAGGGTAGCTACCTAAGATGTTAGCCACAGAGGATGCACCTCACGCTGTCTCACACCAGTCATGCCCAGGCAGCCCTGGCCCCTTGCATAACACTGCCAGGGGCAACACTGCCAGGGGCAACACTGCCTCAACACCTCACTCTGATCTAAATCTATATTCCCAGTAATCCATTATTTAATTAAATGTTAAGAAAAGCATTCAGGTTAAAGTATTTTACTAAGCAAACTTAGACAATGGCAGAGACTCAGCTAAGGGTAGGGGATACAAGAATGAGGAAGAGTAGGCCCTAAAAGGACACAGTCTTGCAGTGGCAACTTGCACAGGATTCTAACATACTACATACAAAAACTGAGGTAAGCCCAAGTGACACAGAAGAGATGAAAAACAACATTTCACACAGTGAGACTCAAGAAACAAAGGCAAAAAAAAAACAAACAAAAAAAACCAATATGCAGTTCACTTGAAAAAGGCAAACACAAGTGGTAAGTAGGGCCAGCTTCACGGACTTGCTTTCTATGTAGTTTCCCAGGGGCCTGCACTTAGAAGGGGTCATACTTGGTTTAATGCTCTGCAGTCACCCTCTTGCAGTTCTTAATTTGTTTAATAAGGAGCTGTGCGTATTCATTTTGCACTGAGCACCTGCAAATTATGTAGCAGGTAATGGTGGTGAAAGCTGGTGGGAAATCAACCAAGAGCTTGGTGGAGCTAAAATGATGAAAGCCTTCATCTTTAAGCACTGAATGACCCACTAGCAATCCATGCTGTCATGACAGTGGCTCTCAATAGAATGCATGACAATGGCCAAGAGTTCTACTGCTAAGATTCTAAGTCAGCAGGTCTGAGACAAAAAGGCTACGAAAAGTACATTTTTAACAGGCTCCTGGTGATCTGAATGTCAGAATTTTGAGAAAGTACATCTAAAAAGGTATTTAAGTTTGTTATCTCTTAGAGATAGAGTGCAGAGAAGGACTTCCTTCAGCAAGTATATCTTTCCCAAGCCCCTAACAACCCACTCCAGACGCACATCGTAGGTTCTGTAGATAGCCCTAGGCTTCCAAAAAGGTCACCAGAGCACAATTTAGAAAAACAGTATTTCAAGAACCCAATGTAATGAGTTTATCATCCCAATAAAACATACTACTCTTGTTGTCTAATTTATATTCAGCTTAAACTCTTACCCCTTTTCCCATGGCCCCCTGCCTCTAACCACCCAAATGTAACAAATTGGCCCATTTTGGATGGCTGAAATTGTGCCTCTACATAAGACAACTTGGGGAAGGAAAAGGGCAGAGAAAGGAATAGAAAAAATAACTTCATGGTATACTTCTTAGAAGACAAGCTTCCCTGTTCTTCCTCCTTCCTTGCTAATTCCCAGCAATGCTCCCAAATTTTGCTAAAGTATAACTCTTCAAAACAAGGTTCCCCTTACTATATATTCTCAGCCTGTGATTATCCTGTTCACCCCTGGCTCTGACTTTTATTTTCTTTAATGAGTGTGCCTTTCACTAGACAGTTCCATAGCATCAAGAACTCTGTAATTCACAAGTGCACACTGCTTCAAGTAATGCTTAATAGATATAGTGAATGAATGAGAAAGGTTACAAGTTTAGTGTCAGCCATGGTAAGGGGATGAAGTAACTCTGTTCACAGAGCAACAAGGCAAAATAACAAGAATACTGATGAGACTCTGACAACACAGCAAGCTAAGGAGGCACAACTGGACCAAGGAATATTGCAAACTGTTTCCTGTCTCACTCTTCATCTTAAGACTATGTGACCCACTGGAACCACAAAGCTCTGTGTAACAGGTAAAAGGAAGTAGTTTGGAATCCAGCTCCTTGGGCTACAGGAGTACAACATACCAGGAGTCAATGTAGTTTGTCAAGAGCCTAGCTCTCCAAGTACCTAGAGAATAAGACAAACTCCTTTCTTAAAAAATGTTTCCAGATCACACAAATCTTTCTCTTTAAAAAAAAAATACTCAGGAAAACCAGAGAGGTCCAAAGTATCTGAAAGTCTGAGACAAACTGTAAATAGGTTTAAAAATATTAAAAGGCCCATTTTCCAACAGCACCATGTAAACATAGAGACATTAATCCAGAGCTTAGCTCAGTGAGTGCCACGTAAAACGACCAATTTCCAGAAGAAGTCTTGTTCATTTATTCTCCATGAGTTTCAGCCTAAATGCTGCTCCTACCTACTTAGTTAACCGTCTGTGAATGATTACAGCCTTTCTCCAGCCATCCAACTTAAATAGAACTAAGTTCTTAATTAAAACACCCTATAAAAAATGATGAACTACCAAATTCGGGTGCTGCATAATTTATTTACATTTATGCAACACTTTCCCCAAGGATCTCAAGGCATTTTGCAAACTTAAAATCACCTAGCAGATATTAATCTTCACAAAATTCCCAGGAGAAAGACAAGAATGTAAGGAGCATAATCAATAATAGGTCCCTTACCATCACACATACACAACTTCCTTACATAAATCTAAGAGTACACCACTAAAAATCTAAACCACAGATCTGAACTAATTTAGAAAATTACAGGTGAGATTTTTCAGAAAACCATCCCAAACAAGAATAAAGACTGTTCTACAACACTGTGAAAAATGCCATTAAACCTTTCCCTGTATCTTTTCATTCTGTAATAGAAAAAAAAATTTATCTCACTCTAAAATTAAATTTTGTAGTCCATCTTAAAAAACACTCGGGTGTAAAAAAGGGGGGAGAGGAGTTACCAAATTTTAATACTCACTGCTCCAAATCTCCTTGACCTAACTCCTCAGAGGAGAAATCATATTTTATACAAACACCTCAGGCTTTTTCAAAGTAATGTTTTATTTCTTAAGCTGGGTGGTGAGTACATGAGTTGTGGGTTTATTTGTCTTCTTTAAATTGTTTTTATAGTGTATATAATTTCTTTAGTGCTCCTGATAAATTCTGTGCAGGTAGGCCAGAAACTACACTTTGGGAACCTGTACAGGCTACATCAGAATTTCCCTGGGTGCTTTTTAAAGTAGAATCCTGTTATGGGTTGAATTATGTCCCCTCAAAAAAGATATACTGAAAATTAATGAATGAGACTACATCAAACTAAAAAAGCTTCTGCACAGCAAAAGAAACCATCACCAAAACAAAAGGCAACCAAACAAATGGCAGAAGATTTGCAAATGATACCTCCAATAAGGAGCTAATACCCAAAGTATGTAAAGAACTCACGCATACTCAAAAAAAAAAAATCCAATTACAAAATAGGCAAAGAACCTGAACAGACACTTCTCCCAAGAAGATCTGCAAACAGTCAACAGATATATGAAAAGATGCTCAATTTCATTAACTATAAGGAAAATACAAATCAAAACTACAGTGAGATACCACCTCACACCTGTTAGAATAGCTATTAGCAGTACGAAAAGAAATAACAAGTGTTGGAGAAGATGTGGAGAAAAAGGAACCCTCATACATTGCTGATGGGAATGCAAAGTGGTGAGGCCACTGTGGAAAACAGTATGGAGGTGCCTCAAAAAATTAAGAACAGAGGTACCACATGACTCAGCAATCCCTCCTCTGGGTTATCTACCTGAAAAATTTGAAAACACTCATTCATAAAGATATATATACCCCTGTGTTCACTGCAGTATTATTCACAAGAGCCAAGACATGGAAACAATCTTAGTGTCCTTCGACCGATGATTGCATAAAGAAGATGTAGTACATATATACAGTGGAATACTAGCTACCATAAAAACATGAAATATTGCCATTCGCAACAACATGAATGGACCTTGAGAATATCACACTAAGTGAAATAAGTTAGATGAAAAAGAACAAGAACCGTATGAGTTCACTCACATGTATGATATAAAACAGAAAGCAACAAACGAACAAACTCATAGACACAGACAATAGGGTGATTATGAGAGAAGAAGGGGGGTGAGAGGAGGCTGACGAGGGTAAAGGGGGTCAAATATATAGTGACGGAAGGAGACTACACTTTGGGAGGTAAGCACACAATGTAATGTACAGGCAATGTATTATAAAATTGTATACCTGAAACTTATGTGTTATTAACCAATGTCAACCCAATAAATGTGTTAATTCTAAAGAAAAAAGGATGCTGAAATTCTAATTCTCAGTACCTTAGAATGTGACCTTATTTGAAAACAGGGTTGTTATAGATGTAATTCATTGAGATGAGGTCATACTGGAGTAGAGTGAGCCCCTAATCCAATATGCCTGGTGTCTTGAAAGGATGTGAACACTGAAATACACTAGGAGAATACCATGTGATGACGAAGAAGGCAGAGACTAAGCAGCTGCAAACCAAGGAACAGCAAAGACTGCCAACAAAGCTAGGAAGCTAGGAAGAGGCAAAGAAAGATTCCTCCTATAAGTTTCAAAAGGAGCACTGTCCTGTCCCGTTGATTTCAGACTCCTAGCCTCCAGCACTGTGAGAGAATGTACTTCTGTTGCTTTAAGCCACTCAGCGTGTAGTACTTTGTTACAGCAATCCCAGTCCTAGGAAACTAGTACAAACCCCTACTAAGAGCGGTGTTGGAAGTATCCAACTATCTTATATAATTTTGAGAAATCTGCCACAGGTTCTAGAATCCCAAGAATATTTGTGCAGGAAAAGACTTTTGAATAACCCCAATGTTTTGAAGATAGAAACTGAGTTTCATCTAGTCTAAAATTCTCATAATCAAAAAAGCAAACTGTTATCTGGTAGTGACAATATTTTAGGAACACTTACTAACGTGTCGGATAAAAATGAGACAAAAGACAGGTATGTTTTTTAAGCGTACAGAGAGAGAGTTCAGGGACTAACTGGGAATATAAACAAAGAAAGATTGCCTGGCCTCCTGGCTCTGTAAAAGGAGACAAGAAACACCCTTGGACAAACATTGCTGCCCAAATAAGTTTTAAAGAACTTGTCTCCAAAGCTATCCCCACAAGTCTCAGTTATTAACCTCTGTTCCAACCGTTTAATTAAAAAGTTCAAGAGAATCCTGACCTGTGCCTGGTTTGGTATAACCATATTTGCAAAGAGCTAATATTTGGAGGGAAGTGGTGAGGAAAAAGCTATCTGGTTCCACTATCCATCCATCCATCCATCCTTTTAAGTATCTGACTATAATCTGCAGCAGACATACTTAGCAAACTTTAAAATACAGCCTCTCAACATTGTTACAATTAAGTCACTCTAAAATGTCATGAAAAGCAATCTAGTCCCATTAAAATCTTCACACTCTCATTAAAAAAGCACTTACAGACTTGAAAATGTTCCTAATACATTATTTAAAGACACAAGATGTACAGTGACTAAAATCCTTGTACAAGGAAGAGTAGTAGCAGCCTATTTTTTTTAAATGTGCAAATTTATGTCATAATTGGGTAATTGGCAAACTGCAGGTAGCAGTCAGGTTGTAATATACTAGTTTAAAGAAAGACTTGCTTGGGGGCAGGGGTGGAGGGGCTCCCCCTCCTCTGAAATTCAGTCCACCCCAGAGTCCAGACATCTTAGTTTGGTTAATGGTCCCTCCTCCTTCCTTCCAGGATTTCCAAGCCCAGGAAAGGGGGAAGGGGAAGAGTAGGGGGGGTGGGGGGGAAATCCAGACCATTTGAGCTGACACCTCTAGACCCCTAGTCATCACTATAAAGTCCTGACCTCTGGTCCATGTGGTCTCCTCCCTTTCAATTAAGGGTCATTGCTATTTATGTGTTTGCCATTCAGAGAACTAAATATGTTTTTACAGGCCCTAAATCCCATAAGGGAACAGCAGGAGCCCCAGGCTGGAAGTCTGTTTCTACTCCTCTCTTCCCCTAGTCCCCCCACCAAAAAAATTTCACACAATCCACCTTTAACTAGGGAGCTGCATTTTGAACACTTATGGAGTCTGACACTTGACTCTTAATGCAGCTATACAATCTCTACAATACAGAGATGCCATCTCCCTCAGGGGGTCAGGCTGACCCCAAAGGGTTTCACAGGTCGAAATTTGTTTAGTGTTTCTTTCAATGAAATTACTGAAAATGTTGAGTTTGTATAAAAAATAAGATGTATGACTCCTGCTTCCTCTCTTCCACATGATTATATGTCAGAGTACAAAGTCCTCAGCCTCCTAATCTATAAAATGAAAGGGACAGACTTCTCAAATTCTAAGATCTTCCCTCTAAATCACTTGCTAGTCTTAACCTTACAATTAAGTGCCAAGTAAAGAAATTTAAAAAAAAAAATTTTTTTTAAATCTCACTGCTTGATACTTTTGACTGCAATTATTGAAAACAAATAAATTTCATATGGCTTAAAAATATTTTTAAAACCTCTGTTCAAGAATTCAAAATTTGTTTTCAAGAAGAAAGAAGATGATGAGATTTTATTGGTTCCTTCCTCACCCCAATCATCTTACTCACTTCTAAAATATTATGATGCCATTGCTGTTATGATGAATGAAACTGAATAAATGTAAAACGTTAATCATTCTTCTACAATTAGTCAAACTGTCATTCAGTGAGCACCTATCATGTGCTTGGAGCTTTATGTAATTATTTCATTATTTTTAGATAAATGTGAATATCCCAATTTTACCAATAGGGAACCCAGAGAGATAGAGCAAGTTTACCAAAATCAGAAAAGTAGAAAACTGGTGAAAGGGTACTGAGCCCTTTACATCTCAACCTATGAATGAAAGAATGGATGAACAAGTAGACAAACAACTGAATTTCAAAAAAAAAAAATAAGGTAAGACTCAGGAAGAAGAAATTAAGAATTCACTATATAAGTTCCCACTATTGAGGCTTTTCAAGAGCAACATTTTGTTTCCATGAAGTGTTCCTTTTTGGCAGTCCAACACTCAAAAATCAAGGGCATTACGTTTTAGATCATTATTTTGCCCAGAAAAAAAAAAGTCTAGGAGCCCTATACAAACAGTTATAACTAAAGCTCAATGAAGAATGAGTATGGTTATAATTAAACACTACTTTCTCTAGCTCACTGGCGGCCATGGGTCACTGTCATTCTGCAACCTTTGCACTTTGCTGTTATCTCTTGCTACACAGACCACAAAGGGGGTGAAGGGCAGTTGCCTTACTCAGCTTGGGCTACCATAATAAAATACCATAGACTGGGTAGCTTAAATAAACAGATATTTATTTTCTCACAGTTCTGGAGACTAGAAATCTAAGATCAAAGTGCCAGCATGGCCAGTTTCTCTTCCTGGCTTGTAGATAGCCACCTTCTCTCTGTATGCTCACATGACAAGGGAAGAGACACAGGGAGAAAGGGCGAAAAGTAATAGGAGAAAGGAGAAAGAGTAAGAGAGCTCACTCTGGTATCTTCATATAACGGCACTAATTCTATCGTGAAGGCCCCAACCTCATGTCTCATCTAAAGCTAATAATCCTCCAAAGGCCCTATCTCCAAATATCATTGCACTGGAGGTTAGGGCTTTAACTGTAAATTAACTCAGTGCTGCTACTGAGACAACAGCTGCAATCCTTCAACAAGCACCCAGTGAACACCTAACACCAGAAGGTGCTGTGCTATGGAGAGAGAAAAAAGAACAAATAGGCTCAAATCTTCCTTCACCAATATCTGATGAGAACATGGTACAAAATCACCATGGGGCTGGAAGCTTTAACTAAGCAGGATTTTCAGTCAGTCAATGGTCACTGAAACTCTACTATAAAGTAAGACATTTAAGCATAGATCAAAAAAAAGACAAAGAAAAAATTTTAAGTATGGTTTCCGTATTTCATATGTGTGGCTGACAGATGCTTAAGGTGGCCCCCATAACCCTCACCTCCTGATGTCCATGACCTTGTATGATTCTCTCTCCTTGAGTTGGAAATGGATCTATGACTTGCTTCTAACCTATAGGATACAGCGAAGATGACAGATGGTCATGATGACAAGATTATTGTCATCATGACATTATAAAAAACAATGGTATCAGCTTTGTTGGCTCTCTTGTTGGCTATGACAAAGTGAGCAGCCATGTGGAAGAACCTCACATGACAAGGAACTGTGGGTAGCCTCTAGAAGTAAAGAGAGTAGAGCCCCTAGCCAGAAAGAAAATGAAGCCCTCGGTCCTACAGCTGCAAGGAAATTAATTCCACCAACAACATAAGCATGTTGGGTAGCAGACCCTTCCCCAGGCAAGCATTCAGATGATACTCCAGCCCTGGATAACACCTTGACTGCAGCCTTGCCATGAACGCAGTTAAGCTGTGCCCAGACTCCTGACCCACAGAAGCTGTGAGATAATAAATGTTATTTTAAGCCATGAAAACTTTGAGAGATAAGTAATATAAGATAGTTTTTTTGAATGTATTATTTAAAGTGTTTTAAAATTCTCCTTTCCCCTACAAATCAACAATTGTCTGGGATTGTGTGGGGGAGGAGGTAGAAATATTGTTAATCTTTCAAGGAAAAGAACAGGAAGGAGCCTGAAATAAATGCCTAGAATTGTCTAATCACAGAGCTATTCATAATCAGAATGATTTCAAACCTACCATTGAGAACACTGAAATTCAGAAAGATTCAATGACATATCCAAGGATACACAGTACATTCATCATAAAGCTGAGAGCCAACTTTCTATACACAAGGACTTTCTACCGAAGGCAACTTTTTGTCTCAACTCTAGATAAAAACACTCAAAATGTATCTATCAAAGGACAATTCTTCCTAGATTTAGGATGACAAACACAACCAAATATTTCTTTTGCACTTAAGACTTTGCAGCACCTTGTTGAATATTATGTCTATGTAGGAAAATGGGATGAATTTGTCCTGATTCATGGAAATAGACAACCTTATTTTTCTGTAATTTTTTTCCTTCCCTTCAAAGTGAGAGAGAGGGAAAAAAAAAAAAAGAGACTGCAGCCTTAGGAGAGTTCTGGGTAATTTAGTTTTATTCCATGACAAGCAGTCTTACTGTTCCAAAATAGGTGAAGGAAGGAAAAAACTAAATGAACAAAACCATTTAACCTAAAAATGTATCCACTTTTAAACCTTCTCCAAGATCAACTTTAGAAGTGATTGCTAATTCTGGTCCAACCTCTTCAGTGATTGGAAGTAACTGTTAAGTAACTTCCACAAGGTCACGAAGAAAATGAACTCCAAAACCAAGTCAGGCTGCCTTCTAGTTTAGTCATTTCCATTGCATCTTACTGAGAATCACTTCCCCCACCATATCCCCTCCAAACTGCATTTGGTTACAAACATTTTTAAAGGAAATGTCATCAATCAACACCTTGACCTTGGGAAGCAAACCCAACCACAGGTAGGGAACATTATACCAAACTGAACTTATTCTTAGGATAGTCCAGATGACATACAGGACATAAGGGAAAGGTATGGCAAAAATTAATGACTACAAAACCTTTATGTAAAATAAAAACACTTCATGAAATTGTTGAGCTCCTACGAAAATGTAATTGAATTCTTGAAACTTAAGTCACATTTAGACATCCTGAGGGGAAAAGTTATCAAAAGGAACCATACCCTTAATAATAGTACCACCTTCTCAATCTATGTTTTGTATAAAACCTATTTTTATTTACTGAATTTACTTAAAGTGAGTTAACTTTCACAACCCCAAGCCTTGCTCCAAGTCTAAACAAAACAGCCAATGTGCACTGTGGGTATTGGTACATGCCTTGCCTGCAGGCCCTGGAAATATAGGGACAAAGATGACCCTGCTATGCCCTCAAGTCATGTATCTGACATGTGATAAGCCTGATGACAGAGGTGTAAGCAATGCTCTGACTACATATGATGCAATTAATTCCAGAATAGGGGAAGTATAAAGAAGCCTAGTCATCTGAGTCTTGATGTATGAGTAGAATTGTCTGAAGGATCTAGAGGGGATCCAGTTAATATGATTTCAGCTTATTGTGTGAACAGAAACCCTGTTCTAAATTAGGGGGAAAATATCATTCCTTTCTCTGTCCTATTTCTGTTTGGTACACATTGAGTACGTACATTATTGCTATAATCTGTTTACATGTCTGTCTCCTCTACTGGACAGCCAGCTCCTGAAAGAGCAGACACAGACTCCTTTCATCACTATTCTTATACAGTACCTGGAAAGGCAGCCCTTGACACAAATTGAAACTCTACCATTCTACTTCCATAACTGTAAAATAGCTATTAGATCACTTGAAACTTCCTTTAATCTCTACCACCTAACCTTGAATCTGCAATGAAGCACAGACAGTAATTTCTTCAAAGAGAAAAAAAAACCCTATAGTCTACTACAACTTCACACAGGGCTGCCAGAAGCAGTGCTTAACATATAAGTTCTGTCAGTGTGGCATTAATTATTGTTAACTAATGCTGTTGCTTTGATTTATTCCATATTATTACACTCTATACCAACCTTTCTCTTTCACAGGTCAAAGTTCTGCAGCATATTAACAACAATTCAATGGGGGAGTAGAATGGAAAGGATTCAGAGTTCAAATTAGTTCTGGAAATGTTGGGTTAAGCCAAATCATTTTAAGGCAGACATCTCAGTGCTTTCAATATGTTAATATTAAAGCAAATTTCCAAGAAAAGAATGTATGGGTTTTTCATTTAGCCTCATCTAGGTCTCATTCTTCTACAGAAGGTGAGGGATACTTTCTAGAAAATTTATTCAAGTTAACAGCATTTACAGGTTGAAGAAAACAATAAATCTCAGAGGGAAATCTTTAGTAAGTAGAAACAAGATTGACATGCAGATTTATTGTTTCATTCATGCAACCAATATTTTCTGAGCCCTGCCTTATAAAAGAGAAACAAAGGCCCTGCACTCAGGGAGCTTAAATCCAGTGGAAGAGAAGAATGCCCTCCATCCCTAGCTTGGTAGATAAAGAAGTCCTTCTTGTCTCTTTGAGGCTGGACACTATTTCTTTTATAGCCCCCAAGCACCTGGTGGGTGTTCTGTAAATAAGTGCTAGCAGCTTGATCACAGAAAAATCTGTAGACATTTTCCAAATTCCCATGAAAACCAATCAAAACAATAATAAAATGGAGTGCTAGAAATTCATGTTTGGTTATTGGATTACATGGATAAACTTCTATAAAAATACTCATTTCAAAGAATAATTATTCAAGAACTAGAAGGTACTTCAGAAATCACCTACTTTAACCCCCTTGAATTTCCTAAGAGAAAACAGAAGCCGAAGAGGTCAGATGCTTAACCAAGATAATACAGTGACTCAAATTATATGTTAAGATTAAGAACCAAAGACTCCCAGATAGCTCAGACTGCAAGAGATGGCAAAGACAGCAATGCAGCTGCAAAGCACTGTGACCATCTGCCACCTGGGGCTTCTCACTAACCGAAGTCAGTGGTTTTAGGCACTAACAATCCCCTTACTGTCTTTCACTGCTTTCTGAAAAAGGTAAGAAGTCATTTCATCAGAGACTGTTCCCCAAGTACTGTTATAACACAGCTTTTGTTTAGGTCATATCCAAACCCACCCTCAGAGAAGCATGGAGTGACCTAGGCAACCAGGAAAAATGAGCAAAGGGGGTAGCCTCTGGGTGCCCTTGGGCACAACACCAGGTTTCAAGCCAAAAAAACATCAAATAGCATGCTTTTTTAGCTTCAACTATCATCAGAAAATTTAAAGTCCAGCAGAGTGGACATTCAACTATCATCAGAAAATTTAAAGCCCAGCAGAGTGGACATTCAATCCTAGGTTCAGGCCACAGCTCTCTCTCTCTCTCTCTACCTTGCTGAAAGACCCTGGACCAGTGGCTGATTCTTTCTCCATCTGTAAATGAAGGGTTGGATTAAAGGTTATGAAGGCCCTTTAGGGTCTCAAGTTCCACAACTTTGTGAATTTATGTAAACAAAAAGGAACCTGACATTCTTCTCTTGGGCTATAACCAGTTTTGTTCCTTTTTGAGTCAAGATCTATTACATTTGCATCAAGTATTCAATGTTACAGGACATAAAATAGATAAGTACTCTCTAGGTACATTTTATTACACTTCCTTATCATTTAACATACAATAAAGAGATGTACTATGAAATATTATGGAACCTAGGAGTACAGTATCCCAGGCTGGTCTAAATACCATGGTATCTTAATTCTCAGGACTTAAAATTTTAATAAAACTCTAATAATTTGCTAAAAAAAAGGAAAAAGGAAAAAGTCACAGAAAAAAATTGAAACCCAGAAATGTTAAAACTTGTCTTTAATTCTCCCTTTTCTCTTGGTTTACCCTAAAGCCAACTTTTGCTGAAGACATTATTTGGTACTGCAAACTGAAAAGTTCCAAACAAAAATTGTATTCAGAAGCTGCTTTCTACAGAAAAACAAGGCACATCTAGACCCCACCATGAATCAAATCACAGGCTGGCAGACAGGCTGGCAGGCAGGCAGCACCTGGGCCTTGGGAGAAGCCTTTGCTTTATCTGCCACAATTCTTGGTTAAATCCCTCGTTTTCAGGGCAGGTGAGACCTTCACTTGGATCTCCAGATAAGAGATCAATTCGATGCATTTTGACATCCAGATAGCAATACTGCTGAGTAAATTAACACGTCTACTGAGAATGAAATTGGAGAGGTGACAATATTAGAAAAAGGAAAAAAGAAATGTGAGTTAAAAGTGTGTTGAATTTTAACAAAAACTGAGGCTAATATCACCAGAGAAGAAAAAGAGAAATTAGGGAAGCTGGACTATATATAAGATGAGAATTTTACTATTAATTTTAAATATAATCATACAAAGTTCCATCCTTTGTATGATTATATTTAAAATTAATAATAAAACACACAATCCTAGTACTATAACAATCTGGGAAATATATTAATAAGAAAAATCCAACTTGCTCTTGCGTAAGATGTCAATCTTTCTGAGCCTCAGTTTCCTCAGCTATAAAATGGGATGGGGGGAGTCCCAAATGATATGAAAGATCTTTTTCTTTAATCTTCACTCTCCTGCAGAGTTAAGTGAACAATAAACACCTATTATGTGTCCGAATGCATGTCCAACATTCAGACATTGCAAATAGAGAAAATAAGATTTAACACCAGCTCTTAGAAATTCTAGCCTAGGGGCTATACAAGTAAGGAGCATACAGAATAATGCAGTAGACACCCTAACAGAAATTTAGACAAGGTGTTGTGATGGCTTCTCCAAGGCTACTCTTGATGGAGATGTCAGAGTTTATCTTGCTCCTCTAGTCATAGGTTATACAGTCAACACATCCATGGGCTTTGCCACTTCAAGAAGGTACAAACATTTTTTCATATACTGGGCAAAGCTGTCCACTTCTTGTTTTGATTTTACATCTCTATTACTTAGGTTGGTCTTTATCCATATGAAAAATATTGTTTCAGAATCTTCCCGGGGTGGGGAACAGACCACTTCTGTCTTAATGAAGCAGCTACTGGCCTTTTTATTCCATATCTTTTCAAAACAAAATAATATACATTAAAATAAGCAAAACTCTATTATACTATATGAGGTAAGCTGGCTTCTCTTATCCGATACTGGGACTAAAAGATTAATTTATAAGGTTGACATAATTTTAAGAGCAACAACAAAAATCACCGATCAGGATTTAACCCATCTCTGAGTCAATACTTTCTATATTGTACTCTTGAATACCAAGAATAAACATAAAGCTCTCATATACTCCTAGTGAATGTGATAACTGGTACAACCTTTGAGAAATGCAATTTGGCAATATGTACCAAAAAATTTAAAAACATGCATGCCCCTGTCAAAGTAAGCTATGACTTTATCTGTTGAAATAATTAAAGAACTTAACAAAAATTTAGAAACAAAAATATATATCACAATGCTGGTTATAACATGAAAAACCTGGAATGAGCTTAAATGTCCAATAATAACAGATTGTTTAAATGTTTGGTATATCCACACAATGAATTACTATATAGCCATTTTAAATGTTGTAAAACAACATTTTATGAAATGACAAAGTGTTTCCAACTTATTAAGTGGGGAAAAAAGTATATGACAAGTCAGTTTGTATGGTGTGATCCCTTTCTGTAAAAACAGAACATGTAAAAAAGCATTTGTATATACAGATTCATGCATTCCCTTATATGGGGAAAAAGTATAGAAAGACAAATGCCAGGTTGTGAATGGTTTTCTCCTGGTAGTATTAAAATTATGTGTGTTCTTTATTTTGTTAATTGCTTATTTATCTAAATCTTCCAATTTATCTACAATAATTTATGTGGCTCTTGTCATTTTCAAAGTTTTCTAAATTAGTAAATTAAAATAAGCACACAGCATTTTAGTACCAGACTTGGTAGAAGGAAAAGAAAATGCAGCTGTCCATACCAAGGGAGAGCCCTTGTGTCCTGCCAAAGATAAATGTAAATTGTTTGGCTGTCTCTGCTACAACCAGTTCAATTAGCGTCAAAACAAAGGCTCTTTAAAAGGCCATGCACACACTGTATGGGCTGGAGTCTAATTGAGCTAGTTGTAAATTAATTACCTAATGATGTCAAAATGGGTAAAAAAAGAACTCACTCCCTCCACAGAGAGACCTGAAGCTGATCCTAAAGGTAAGCAAGAGACAAGTGTTGGTAGTGGCAAATGTTTAGTTTTGTAAAACAGACAGCAACAGAGGCTTTCCAAGTCACTGCTGATTCATGACAGATTTCCTTGCCAAGGCTTGATTTGTTAATGTCCCCTCCTCCCTTCCCAGTTTAAGTACCTCCTTTGGCAGAGAAAATGATGCATTTCAATTCTCTCTCCTCTTAATCCTCAAGACTTCAGCTCAGAGATGAACGAATCAGTGCCAAGTGTCTGAAGAAACCGGACACTGAATTAGGGCCAGAACATTAATCCATAGTGCCCTCTGGTACTTCAGGGCTAAAGAATTCATTTCAGCTTTCCTGGTACAATTGACCCCACGTGCACACCTCCACCCCCTGCCTTTTTTTCCCCAAAAGACCTCTTTTTACAAAATATCCATTTACTGTAATGATGCTTCTCCAGTCTGTTTAAATGGAGACCATATAATTACTCTCAGGCATATTTTCAACCACCATAAAATACCTTTTCAGTGTCAAAACTGACAGTTTTTTTAAAGAAAGAGGTAAGGGAGCCCTATGGCAAGTAAAGCATAAACATCTTCCTTAAAGATGTCACTTAAGTGAATTGAAATGTAAACCTGTATATCCCAAATGACTGAACTCAATACCCATTTTGATTTTCAAATACACAGGCAAACTCCAATATGGAAAATATCAAGACACTACTTTCAAAGGACCTTACCTTTAAAAGTTCAGACTATGAAATAAGTCTTAGACACCTGGAGGACTGGATTAGCTTAGTTTCATTTCAAATCAATACACGTAATGACCATGGGATTAAATATTAAGTAACCAGCACCCAAGACTCAGGTCTTTTAAAAGAAAAGGAATTTACAAGGAGTAGATCTGGACTTTGAACCATGACTAGATTTATTCAGAACACTTTGCCTTGAAAATCACATAATCATAGTCTCTTTGGGACAGAGAGAACTCAAAGGTCACTAATTTCCTGCTGTTAACCCCCATAACAATAACCCAGATGAATGATAAATGAACCTGTTTGAACACCTTCAGCAACTAGAATTCAAGACCCTGAGAGAGCACTCCTAGAAATCTATTCTTTTTATATAGAATGCTAAATTGTGCCTCCGATTAGAGTAGGAATGACCACTTGGATCTAAATCCCTCTTCATGGAATCGACCCTGTAAATACTTTAAGACAGCCATCATGTATCATCCTGAATCACCTCCTCTGCAGGAGAAATAGTCCCAGATGCACTTCTCTCACAGCATGGTTTGTGATGAATACTTCATAGTTCTGATCCCTTTCCCTCAAGCCTACAAATCCTGATTTTCAAGATAACTAATGGCAGTCATCCACTCACTAAAAGCCTCCAATATTCTCTCCACCCAAATGTAGCTCATAAGATTATATTTGATTAAGACAAGTTAAGAGTGGTATCTATTTGATTAGCAGATATCTTTTAGTGATCATATCTGTGGCAAGATCGCCTTCTTTTTTAAAAGCAATAATAAACATCTCTCAAGTTTCACTCTAACATTTTCCAAATGAAAAAAGTGTTATGGCTCTACCATAAAATTCTTTGTAACTGTGTAATTCTAAATATTATTTTAAAGAATTACAGAATATGAGCTGGCTCAGCTGTATGTGAACATAAATTTTAGAAGAGAGACAAAGAGAATATGAATATGAAAAAGACTAAGGAACAGACCTGACAATCCATTTTTTACATTCCTACCTTTCTGGACATGTACCGAGTTCTGAATCTGGACTTATTCCATCTTCTGGTCTCTTGGGGATCCAAGACTCAAAAGTAATCAACCCACCAATTAATCAAATATTTACTGGGTGTCTATTATTTGCTCAATATGCTAAATAATGATAAGACTATAAAGACCTAGAACACACAATCAATGTCTGGTAAATAAAAATCTGCTTCGAGGGATAAAATAGTTACTTAAAAAAACAAACAAAAACAAACAAACAAAAAAAAATGAATAATGCAAGTATATATAGTATATATAAAAGTTCAAAATAAGTGATACAGAGATTTGAACAACCTAAAAAGACGTTAGAAGACTTTAGTGACAATGATGGTCTCTAAGTTCCTCCTAGTCCCAAAAGAACAATATTCAAATAACAGACAAAGAACTTTACTCATTAATAACATTTAACACCACTGATTGCCTCTCTTCCAAATCTAACCAATCCTAAAATGTAGCATTACCAAAGCTACAATATTGAAGAATTTTTGTTCCCCAAAGAAACATACGAATTTGAGGAGAAGAATCTTAATTAAAATTAAATTATAAAGCTATCCTTAGGGATACAGATATTATACATAAGGGGTTCTAGTATTTTACTAAGTAAACCTGTTGCAGTTCAAATGGACCTCTCTCATATCTAATTCTGTTCTGTGATAAACCATGTAACAGGGATTTTAAGAGCTAAGGAAGGATGAGCCAGAAGTACAGCTGGTAAAGTTATTTTGGAATTAAGCAATTCAATGGACATACTGGGGACAGAATGCAACAAAAATAAGACAATGTCTTTATGTATATCCATGGGGTGAAAACTGTTATCTATAACTGGACTAATTATATACTGTAAGAAAGCTGGGGTGGAACTATCCTGGTTAAGTTCTTCCATTAGACTGATCACTATCCTGGTTAAGTTCTTCCATTAGACTGATCACTGGGCTGTTTTACTATGAGCAGTTCTTCAACATTAAATTTGATACAGTTCACCAACAGCTATTTCCTATATCCCTTGGTCTTGTTATGACCACAACTCAGGTGTTACACTATTTTTTTCTTCTTCTTAAATATTTAAATGGTACAGAAAACAGGTGCAATCCTCAAACTGCTATTGCCTCTCAAAAGGTCAAAAACATTGTAGGTGGCAACAGAAACACTGCCCTCTTCCACTGTTTTCAGAACAGCTGTACAAGCGCCAGACCTTGGTTCTTAACCTTTTATGGGTCACTGATCCCTTTGAGAATCTGATGTAAGCTAGAAAAACTTGTGTATACAAAATCTTCTGCCTATGAATTCTTTAAAGCTCGACCAAAAGTTAAAAACTTTTAAGCCAGACTGAACCTGATGGTGCAGGGACTATGTTCTAATTCCGGTTCTTAAGATAACCACTGCCCTGTGAGTAAATAGTTCTCATCTACTCAAGACGTGGATAAATGGATAAAGATAAAATGAATGGATGAAAATTACAATATTATAGCTCTCTATCTTAGGCTTCCAAATATGATGAATCAAAGAATCACTCGGGGTGGTCTTCAAAAGAGATTCCTGGGCCCCACCCTCTGAGAGATTCAGATTGTCGGTCTTGAGTGGTACTCAGGAATCTGTGTATGAAGTTCCAAGATAATTAGGAAACCACCAATGTACCTTAACTCAGTGAAAAAAAAGATTTATTTTTCCCTAATGTGTTGTTAAAGAAGGATATATACATCTATGAGTTCCACAAACAGAAATAAAGTTGCTTCAAATGCTCCAACTGGGCCTGACTAACTGTTAAGCACCAGAGTTTACAATCCTGATACTAAAAAAAATCTAACTTGTATGTGGTGGTTTGTTTGTTTTGTTTTCCCTGAAAGGTCACGCTGTGATTTACAACCAGAAGTTTACTCCTGGCTAGGTTACAGCAAGAGGTTTAGCATAGCTGCCAGTGAGATCTCCACATCATTAGAAGCACAGCTTTGCTAAATCTTCCTGACAAGTTTTGACTCCACAGACTCAAACCACAAAATCGGAATGAATATGCTCTAATTTAGAAGAAATTCTTGACAACCTGGATAAAATTTTGTTTCACAATAAAAATATATTCTTAACAGAAGGTATTGCCATGCCAACACCTTCAAGGGGAAAAATTATGCCCAATTTTTAAGACCTGATGATGAAGAGACTGGGCTTAACCTACCTGATCAGGGGCCTCAATTTTCTCTTTCCCACAAAACTGAAATTTTAAAAATCCTGTTTCCCTTCTCATTCTTATTTTCTACAGCTCAATGAAAGCATCCGTTCCTTCCTTCTTTCACACAATAAAAGATGCTAGACTCCAAACTGTGTGCCAGGTATGCTAGGCCCCTGCATAGTACAAGGTGAAAACTGCAAACAGCAGGTCCCCTGCCCTCATGTTGCTCACAGTCTACTGTGTCCAGTTATTTTAGGAATTACTTCATGAAAACAACGAATTCCTTACTGAAACTATTATATTTCATATAGATGACAACCTGAGGAGTCTAGACAAAGAATCAGGACTGTAGTTTCTATTGAGAAGTCAAGGCCCATCTCTCTATGATAACATCTTCCTCATCTCATATATGGCATATATGGGCCCAGGGGAGTCTAGAGGTTAGAGTTCCAACCCAAGCCTAACTTCCTGTGTGATTTCTGGTTTGAACCAATTAATAAGAATCCCACCTACCTTCAGTCGAAAGCTAGGTACTTTTCAAGCATTACCAGTAGATACTTTACATGCATTATCTTCAAAACAGTCATGAGGAGAGACAGAACTAAAATGCCATGTTACAAATCATAAAACATGCTCAGACAAGTTAGGCAAGGTGACATATCTTCTAAGTAGTGGGACCAAGATTCACATATAAGTCTATCTGGATCCAAACTACACAAGAGTTAGGTAGACTGAAAGAACTGTGAAGAGTCAACATTTCCTCTAAACTCTTAATACTGTGTGAGAGTAAGAATGTCATCTTTTCATTTGATAGATTCCAAGGCCCAAAAGTAAAGGGCCATGACTGGAATAGTAAAAAAGCATAAAATAGCCACCTCAAATGTTCAGCCCAAGCTAAGCTCACCATGATGCCCCATTAGCTTCTCAAACATTACTTCCCTCTCTATATATAAAATGGAAATAATCGACCATTCTCAAAGGGTTGCTGTAAAACACATAAATCAAAATGAAATGGTTTATATGAATTTAAAGCAAATGTGATTAAAAGCTTAGGCCCTAGATATGCATGGCTACAAGACTTCAGGCAAGTTACTGGACATTTCAGTGCCTTCCTTGGCTTGCTCATCTTTAAAAGAGGGATCTGAGTGACAACTTCAGAGTTATGACAATTAACAATACATGGAAGAGAGTAGGTGCTCAACAAATATTCATTATTATCATCATTAGTATAAGCTTCCTCTAAATTCAACTATCTGTGATCTCGCACCTCAGGAATAAACGAGTTTCACTATAGCTAAAGACTACAGAAAACATCTTTATAATTTATTGACCACAACATAATTATTTGCGAATATAATTTTTTAAACTAAGAATTAAAAATAAAATAAGAAAAGATTAAAAAGTTCCCTCTCCACTGATCTAATTTACCCACAATAAACCCAGGCTCCAAGCACACCTCAATTAAAGAACAAGCACTGGGAGCTCTTTGCAGCCTTTCACACCTACTGAGAATGTGCATCAACAGTCTTTTGCTTCAGAGGGCTGTTCTGAGAATAAAGGGTTGTAAATGCCCTTTGTAATCTTTTGACAATTGTGCTACATAAGCAGACATTACAGTAGGCATTCTAAATTAAGTATGTGGTTACACATGACAATACAAGAAATGCCTGAAACATCTTTCTGTTCCTCAGCATCCAATTAAATTACCATTTCCCCTAAGAAAAAAAATCTGTTGCATTATCCCATAAAAATGACACCACTACCGACACCACCACCGACACCACCACCTAAGATGTTCATTATGTGCTATACACTGTCATAAGCACTTAATAACTCACTTAATCCTCACAACAACCCTGCATTACTATTTTTTCATTTTATAGTTGGGGAAACTGGGGTAAAAGGACATGAAGCTAATAAGCAGCAAAGCTGAGATGTGAACCTAAGTAATGGGGCTCCAGAGAACCTGCCGTTAATCCACAGGACACCACAAACTCCAAAAGCAAGGTTTCTCTTCATAACCACCCTCCCTACTGCTCTTAGTCCACAGGGTAGCGAATCTTCCAAAAAAAAAAATCTCTCTTCATAACCATAGCTCCTGACCCACAGAAAGGTAACTATACCTATTAACAAAGCTGCTTTTGGACATTTCAGTAATGATTACAAAGTGCATCTGGTTTTAACATCTCTGCTAACCCAGAGTCTCCACGAGGACAAGGCTCCTTGCCTCCTCTGTATTTACATAACCCTATTCCTTCTAAACATAAGAAAGTGATGAATCAATTAATTAAATGTTACCATGAAGAACCTTATCATTCAAGGGATTCTTTTTACACTTTTTATATTGCAATTTAATATTAACCTGCATTTAGGGGTTAATGTTTTGTTTTTGTTTTCTTTCCAAGCAAAACTAACCTTATTTTCTCTGCTCAGGCAATACATTTCATTAATTACTAATTCAACAGACCAAAGAAAAACAGACTATTCAGCTGTCAGATCACCCAAGACCTTTTTAATACTTTATTCTCGTGAAAATTTTAAGCAGAATTTTTTTTAACTCTCATTTGTTTTAATGACTTAAAAAAGAAACTGCCCTTATGGGGGAAAGGAGCATATAAAAGGTAATAAACATTTAATGATCCAATAATTGGTTATATCAGAGCAATCACTGTTCAGTAATTAACTTCTCTTTTGACTTATTCACTTGATATTTTGAGCACCTTTGATAGGCCTGGAATTATCCACATTATTTATATTATAAGCTAAAACCTTTCGGAGGAGCCCGAAGCACAAGTTTTCCAATCACCCAAGTGCATCTTGGCAACTTTCCAATGTGGCCTTTTAAAAAGCCACTGATTAGCAAAACCAAGAGTATCCCAAGTCCTCAGCACGGGGTGGGCACCAAAGCTGCAGAAATGGCATTACTGCTAAACCGTTGGGGCTGCAGACACGGCAACAAGGAGAGGTTAAAGGAAAACACAACAGAAAATTAGAGCTTAAAAGACAGCAAAAAATAATTAAATCACACCACCAGGAAAGAATACAGAGAACAGCTGGTATGTTGTTACTATGCAAAATTACAATTAAGCTCAGGTTAATGTCATTTCCAACTAATTACCCACAGTCAGTTAGAAGAGACACACACTAAGAGATTTCACTTTACCTACTCCAACAGTTTTCCCTGCTTCTCTGTCTGCCATCCACAGCTACAGGGTTCCTCGCAATTTTTTAAAATGGCACGGCTACACAAGGGCATCCATCTTATTTCTGTGAAAGGGGTCCCCCTCTTAGTAGTAGAAGTTAAGAGTTGCTAACATTTCAGCACCTCCTTTGCTCACACTTCTCTCTGCATGACACTTCCTTAACACCAAAATAATGTTCATAGTGTCTTCTCCACAGCCTAATTTCCTTTGTTCCATTCTCATTCTCATTCTTTCTACTCTTTCCTTCTAATCTCCCCGACCCTTTTTTTAATGCTTTGGATGACAAGGAAAGTACTGGTCACTTCACACTTGATTTACAAATCAAATCATTCCTATTACTGAGGCGCTTGACAGCTTACACGTGAAGGATTACAAATAACACTTTCTAAATTAGTCATGTTTTTTATCTACATGCATTCATCTTAACCAGCCCCACCCCCACCTCCAAAAAGAAAGGAAACCCAGCAGCACCACCATGGGTAAAATTCCTGTCATTCCACTGTCCTCTATGGCTACTGCCCAAATGGTGAGGGTCTCTCCTGTCACACTGCCTTTTGAAGGGAACTTGTACATAAGTAAACATTATAGGACAGAGACTCTGTGGCTTTCACATCTCACACTGGGCACACTGAACAACTTCAATGCCAGAAGCACTCTTTCTTATAAAAGAATCAAGCTAATTTGAAAGACCTTCCTGAATTCACTTCTGTTAATGGTTAAAGAGGAGAGACAAGGGTCCCATAACCCCAAAGAAAGAAATTTCTCATCTAAATCACTCAAGCTCTCCTATTATCCATCCATACACCTTGAGCACTACCCGAACAACATGCTACACCACTGTATGACACTACCCCTCTGCTTCACAGGCACTTGAAAGCAGGGATCAGATAATTTGTTACTTGTACCTCTGAGAAATCTGTGTGGTGGAAAGGATAAAAAGGGAGGGGGAGGGGAGGAAACAACAGTACCTCCTTTGCTACTAATGGACAGATAACTGCAGAGTGCCATAACAGATTTCAGTTCCTTTGTGCACACAGGAATATTTATTTAATCAAAGTACTGTAACAAAACAAGCCTCTGGTGTACTTTTGAAAAGATGGAAAGCCATTCGGAGCAGGGTGATTGGAGTCTTGTCACCTGTTTAGTTGATATTGGAGATAACCAAGATGGTGAGTGTGAGGTGGGACAGGGGAGGGGTGGCTCTCACAGTCACAGAGCCCTAGTGCCTTCCAGGGAAGTACAGATGTGCAGCTGCTGGCACATAATTACTAGTCACTATGGCCTGCAGCACAGACAGCTCTCTCCCTTCACCCTTTACTGTAAGTATTCCCTTTCCACGAAAACAACCAAGTTTACTGTTGAATACTACCAGAACTTTTCCCATGAGAATCTAATGATTCCCCTATGTCAAAAGCAAAAGAGAAACAGGAAAAAACCCTCAGGTAGACTTCATTATCTTTGGCTTTAAATGCTCTGACTACAATGGAAGGGAGGAGAGATTATTCTGAGGTGTGTAGAGAGGAAAGCAGAAAATCTTTTATTTTTGTTACCCAAGAAGTCCCCTTTCCTCAGGTACCAAGATAAGGACATTTGGCTACTGAGACACAGTTATCTGGGCTACCCAGGCTATAATGACAAGACTCATTTGTTTACCAGAGTCCTGCCAGGGCTGCTAATCTGTACTTTTCAAAACTATCAGTATACTTTCAGTGAGTTAGCCGTTCAGAAAAGATAAATCTTAGAGCTTAATCTTGATATATGCTGTGAGTGTTAACTGACAGTCACTGTCAGGAACTGATTTAAGGCTGGATCAAAAAATAGATAAACAATACAAATTTAACATCACCAAAAACTTGCAGAAAGGAGAATGATTAAGAAACACCTAGCACATGAAAGGCAGAATGCTTTCTACACTTGTACCTTATTATACTACTTTATCAACTTTTCCTTATTGTCCTAATTTCTTGGGATTTGAGGAGGAGGAGTGGAAGAGGAATTTTGAGGAAAGTAATAAAAATCAAATTTTTTGCATTCTATTTCTTTACCTTGGTCCCACAGTTTACCTGGGTGTTCACTTTGTGATAATTCATTGAGCTGTCTGTGCACTACTTATATCAAGGTGTGTTCTATGTCACAATATGTAAGATTTTAAAACCATATCTGCATGATCGGTTTCAGAAAGGGTTTGGTAGGAGAGAAATTATTTTAAAGCAGTACCATCACCACCACCAAAAAAAAAAAAAAAAACACCTCAAAAATATTCTCTAAAATAGTGATGTTAAAACTTCTGTATAGGGTCTTGCTGTAAAACAAAACAAAAACAAAGAAGAAACTAAACTCCTGGTGAGCCTATTTAAAAAGCAAATGTACCGAGCCAGAGAGCAGGGGTTAATTTTTAGTAGATCAGGAAAAGGGCTCAGGACTCTATATTTAACAAGCTACCCTGGAGGTACAAATGTGCAACTGGATCTGGAAACCACTGCACAAGACAAGAACTCAGGATTCGCAACAATCTGAAACCATCCAATCCAGATTCTCCATATCCAACATGGGTGGCAAAGTGTAATTATTCAGAAAAGGTTGGCAGTAGCTAAAGGGGCAAACTCGCAAAATACAAAAGATATTTGGTTGACTCATAAATATTTTTCTCATAATTACAATATATAATAAAATCACTAATCACTAAATCCTACAGGGACCCTCAGCCCTGCAAATTTAATAGAAACTTGTGAAATCAAATTACTCATCTGTGGCCACATGATATTCAGTGTCACTGGCAAAATCTGAATGTGTGCTTTTTCCCCGGCATAGTTTGGAAACCTGTCTCTATTCTCATTATCATTACTGTGTCCTTGAGAGTTTAGATTTTCAGAGGTTAATGACACAACCAAAGTCATTTAGCTAAAAACACAAAGACAAACTGGAGCCCAAAGTTTCCAATCCCAGACAGAACTCTACTACTCATTTATAGATCAGTTTCCCATTAGAGGCCTTTGAGGGGTTAAATCCAATCCACATTTCCTCTTTCAAATTTATATTCTATTGTTTTAGATAACCACATTAAGAGGGGCTGGAAACTCTGCAGTAAACTGTATTCTGCTCTTGGGCGTGCACAAGCAACAGCAATTCAAAGACAGAAAGAGCAATACCCTGGGGTCTTTTATCTGAGAGCACAATCAGGGAGCCTGCTGGATAATTTGTTTGAGAATACCAGAGCACTTGTTTTTAAACAAAGCATTAGCCAAGGAAAGAGGTTACAACAAAAGGAATCACAGAATCAAAAGAAAAAACAAATAAAACAAAAAGCCAAACACCAACAATCAAGGTGGTTCCTTCCATGTTCTTTTAAAATCTTATTTGCTCAACAAGGAAATGTCACTAAAGAAGGCTTGCGTTTAGCCATTATTATTTTTTTTTAAATTTTTTTTACGTCTTCTTAACTTTAACCTCAAGTGGGACACAATCTAAAAAAAAGAGAGAAAAGAAAGGAAAGGAAAGGATGGTGGGAAAGTAAGGGGAAAGAAAGAAAAACAAGGCATGCTTGCCATTCCATGAATCTTCAGACCATGCAAAACTCAAGTCTGAGGATAGCTCTTGTATTTCCTCCAAATACTTTCTCTCCGCTTTTAAGTAAGCCTACCAAAGACTAGAAAGAGGTCCTCATGAGTAGGTCAATAAACCCCACAGGCAAATGTTAGTTTCTAAAAATGCCTACCACCCTCCTCCCTAGGGTAAAATCACTCAGAACCTAGCTATTTTAATTTAGTTCATCCACAGGAGTGACACAAATTAAATTTATAAATTTTTAGTTCAGCTAAAATTTTTTTGATGGAAGCAATACAGTGCAGCGGGAAAAGCAGTGACCTATATATTAGGAAACCGGAGTTGTATATTCCTGTCCTACCATTAACTCACTAGGTCATACAGAACAGTTATATAACATAATTTTCTAGATCTCTGTTTTCTCACCTATAATAAGGTGACAGCCTAAAGAGCGTGTAAATCACTTCCGAAAACATGCACTGAAGGGCGGAGGGATTAAGAAAGGTTTGAAATCTCAATTAAAACAATATCAGAATAAAACTCTTAAGCATTTATTTAGTTCTATGATGTAGTGGTTCAAGTCAGGTTTTGAAGCCAGAATGCGTGGGCTGACCTTGGGTGTAAACTCTGCAGCTGTTTCCTCTGCTACAAAATAGGGATCAGTATCTATCTCATAGGACCACTGTCTGAGGATTACATGAGTTGATTTAGCAATTAGAACAGTGCCCGGCACATAGCAAGCACCTCATAAATGCTAGTTCTCACTATTACTATCAACTTTGTCAATACTGAGCTGATAGTGGAGACAAAGTTGGACAAACAATTAAGCATTTTCATGTCTATTCTAATCAAAGGAGAAACAAAAAAGTCTTGTATCTCTTCATGAGTTTTGGTGCATCTTCACTTCTATAAACTCTCCTATGAACCCTCGAAAAACCCCTGCCCTATTCCTAAACCTGTAGATTTGGGCAGGTACACAAGTGCTGGACTCTCTACTTACACACACAGACCCCGAGGACCAACAGATTTCAAAACCCATCAGGAAAACCTAAGATGGCAAAAGAAAGTGTTCTCATCCACTGAACAACAATAACAAAAAATCCACCCACCCTTTGACACCCTGATATCAGAAACCACGTTAGCAATCCAAAAGCTGATAAAACAACATATACTAGCTTTATTATTTTTTTAATGATTCTTTTTAAAGAGCTCACAGATATAAAAAATTTTTTACATGACGGAATTTATTTTTCCCTCTTTGGTCAACAACCGTGTCTGATGAGATGACCATTCAGCAAAGAAATCTTACCAACCACTGTTTTCTCCCTCCACTTAACCCAAAGGCTTTAAGATTTCTTTTGCAGAACTTTTTTTCCCCTTAAACTTTCCATTTTCTCCTCACAATCCATTTTATTAACTGACTGCAAACATCGTCTCTAATGCATTCCCTCTATTCAGGGATTCAATGGTATTCATCAGTGCCCAATTCCCTGACTGCTGTGGAAGACGGTGACAGATTTAAGCTTCACTGCTGATTAAGTCTTCCCAGGAAGAGTAACCTGATAGCCTGGCCCAGTGCAGAGCCCTAGATATAAACTTCCCCTTCTGCCTTCCCTTCCCTCAAATTTATGAGCACATGGGTGGATTAGGGGATTCTACTTGAAGCAGAAAGAGAATAGAGTATTATTATTTCTTCGGCATCTTCCCTAAGCTTGAACCTTAACTTATACATCTATTTCATTCTCATCATGTTAAGCTGGTAATTAACAAAATAAAATTCAACTCATTCCAAAAGTCCCTGCAAACTTTAATGTCCCAGCATTTAACCTCTCTTGAAGAAATATATTCATGAAAGCATTTGTAATCAAAATCCTCAGAATCAAAAACTTAATTTAAGACAAATTAGGCAAAAACACTTCACACTTCCTACCTGCCAAATGGTTCCCCTAGAGGTTTTCTAGGATAGGATTACAGTTCCACCACACCTTTTTCTGTTAAAGACACCAAAGAATAATGTGATACCAGAATGCAACAACCCCACCACTACCACCAATGCCATTCCTTGAAGCCAGGGCTCTGTTTACCCTGTGCCTGCAACAGTGCCTGGCATACAGAAGAAATTTAGGAACCACTTACTGAATGGATGAGTGGGTAGAAGGAGTATGGGTCCCCTGGGGGCTAAGGCCCATAGGAGATTATTATTCTCTGCATAATCAAGAGTTGACAGTACTTCTGAAAGATGTCACAACTTCAGATGTATCCACAGAGAACTGGCCACTCAGGTGGGAGGGCACATCTTACTGTATATCTTACCCACATCCTTTCTCATAAGCTGTGACTCTGGCCAAAAGGCCCTCAACTGCCTTCTAACAGCTCAGAGCATTCCTGCAAAAATGCATGTGACTCTAGGTTTTTTAAATGAAACCCTGTGTCCCCCACTGACTTCTAAAGTAATTTTATAATAACTTTCATCCCAAACACTTTCAACAGTAGCTCCCAACACTTCTGAATTTCTCAGTCCCCTCCCTGATGCCTCATTCTTAATCTCTAAAACACTTTGTAACAAATAGGCAAAAGTATCACCAGCTTGTCTCAGTCATGGGGGGTTGGGTGGTGGGAAGAAATAGCATCAGGAGAGGAGCACCCCAGGACATTACCCTTTAAAATCTTGGCGAGCAGACCACAAAAAAAAAAACCTTTGATAGAGAAAATAAAAAATAAAGCTAGGAGTACAGCTCACTAATCACATGGCTTGGTACTGGGCATCTGAAGAAAAACTGACACACCCTCCTCCAGGCAGAGGGTCTCCCTGTGTAACAGAATCCCCCAGGGAGTTTTTAAAAGCTCTGATGATGGGGTGGGGGCTTCCTCGACCCTCCTACGGGTAGGGGGACTTTTGCAAAGCCCCCTACGGGATTCTGTTGTGCAGACATCTTTGAGAATCCCCCTGCTCTAAAGTTTACAGCTGACTCTCTTCCTCTTCAGAGAATAAACACTAAAAATAACCCAGTTTAAAAAAAAAAAAAAAAGTATGGTAAAGTGCTCAGGTTTGTTTAAGTTGATGGTAGGTCCATTAGGGTTGGTTATGTTAATATTTTAGACTATTCAATATTTGCAAAATACTTCATAGTCCTCTATACACATATGCACACATTTTTTTACACAAATATATTTTAAAGCAAGCTCTCCATATTTTGGTCCTCCAAAGCACAAATATTAATAAGATGATTTAACATTCATTCCTAAAGAGTATAGGTACTAGGCATTGGTAGTGTTTGTCGCTTTTACGTCACTGGGGGAAAAAATATGAAGACCAATTCAATTAGGTCTGCTGAATTAAAAACACTGGCCTGAATTCCGTAATACACTTCAAGCATGGGTCTTGAAAAATGCTCCAGTCAAACTTAGTTCAGAAAGACCAAAAGGTATCTATCAGAAATCCACCTAAAACCAGCAGAGTTTCCAGGGCTGAGCCAGGCTAGCAGTGAAACCCTTGGATTGTGAGAAGACAGTATTACTCCCAAGACTCAGCTCTAGAACCATCTTAAAAAGGGGTGAGTAGAGCATATTCCAATAAAAGTTTATCCAGAGATAAGTCCACTCCCCTCTTCATCAGGGAAGCAGTGCAGGCCCTGAAATCAGACAGTCTGGGTTCAAATCCCGGCCCAAAACTTTCTAGCTACATGACCATGGGGAAATACATTTAACTTCTCTGAACCTTAGTTTTCTGATCTCAAAAATGAGAATAATAATGTTACCTACTTCACAGGGTTGTTGTGAAGGTTAAATGTGATAATGCTTTGGGTACAATGACTATCAATTGTTATGGGTCCTTAATAAATGTTAGCCACTATTACCACTGTTATTGTTTTGTCATTAAAATTATTACCCAAATGGCAGTGAATTCTGGAATGAAGAACGGAACTAGTTTCCAATTTGTGGTGACTAAGCTTTGGAATCCTGTATATTCTTGAAGCATATCTTTTGGGAGAACCATACTCATTAACAGGAGAGGAGACACAAAGCTATCTCCTAACACCTGGAATGGTGGTAACGAGGTACAATGGGAAGCTCTCCTAAAAGAATATAACATGTGAGTTCTAGATCTAGTCTTGTTTTAACACCAGTTGGGTGATCTCAGGGAAGTTCAAAGAATTTTTCAGTTGGGAAATAAGGGCTTTGGACTGTTGTTTTCAGTTGTTTTTAAATTTCTCAAATCACTGAAATTTAAAAAAGTCAAAGTTCATACAGGCCTCTCCCCCATCTCTGCCCCACTCCTCCTCATAGGAATGCTCCATTCTAGGCACCATGGCCTCCCACAATTATTCACAAACCAAGCCACTCCTTCCACAAAGCCTTCATACTTGCCCTTCCCTTCCTTGAATACTAGGCCCCTGGCTATCCACATTTCTTGATCCCTCACTTCCTTCAAGTTTCTGCTCAAATATCACCTCTTCAGAGAGGCCTTACCTAAACCACCCTCTATAAAACTGCACATGTGCATACACATACTAGAGTCTCACTATCATCTTATGTACCCTGCTTTAAAAAATGCGTCGCCACCCAACATATTATGTATTTGTTTATGATTCATAGTACAGAATGTAAATCTATCTCTTTTATTGCTACCACATCCCCTGTGCCTTGAACAGTGCCTGCCTGGAACTTAGAAATGATTGGTAAGTGTTTCTTGAATGAAAAAATAAACAAAAGAATCCAGATGCCTTTTTCTTCCCCAAAAGAATCCTATCATAATATATAATACAGGTTAAGGTGGTGATCTGTTTGAATGAGGCCAGGGCCTCCCCTTAGCTGACTCAGTGTCCCTGAGGTGCCCAAAAATCACTGCCCAAATGATCTCCAAAGTCATTTATTGCTCAGAAAGTCTCCAAGTCCATATTATCTGTTAGACTCCAAAGAGAAACATTAAATTTGATGAATGACTTTTCCATTCTGTGATTTCATTTACTACTCACTGGCACCTGCATAAAGTACCCTGAAAATTCAAAGCATATCATGTCCCAGAACAGTTGCATCCCTAAAATCTCTACAACCAAATAGTAGGCATGTCTGGATGGAGGAAAAAAAAAAAAAATCCAATTCCATGGGGCAGAGGGAAGAGTTTCTCTTCCAATGCCTTGTCACATGGTCCCGGGGCTTCGGGACCTGCGACTGAGCCTCCAGGCTGCAAAAATCCCACTGCTTCTAAGGGGTAAGGAAGAAGGATGGTGAAGACAGAGGTTATTCAATTCAGATATAAATGTGAGCAACATGACAGCCAGCTAGTAGCTTCCTGACTCTGATATTTAGTCGCTTTTTATATTTAAATGACCTCCTGGCTAAGTATGCTTTGGGCTCACATTCTGGAAAACAGAGGTTGAGGGAGTATCCTAAAGAAGACCTTTGCACAAGGCATGAACAGTTAGAAGAAACACCCTAGAGAAACCAGCTAGCTACAATATTGTGATGAGGTCTTATGCACAGCTAAAAGACCTCCAAACTGCAGAGAAGATATGAAATATACTCAGCAAACAAGTAAATAGGACTTTTGCAAATCTTTATCATCCAGTCTAGCAGTGCTGAACTAAGCAAGAGTTATCCATTAAAGGCATGGTGACCTATCCTCTAACACTGTAACCTAATCTTTAAGCTAAAGACAATGTAATGCCTTTGCATGTCCATATGCTTTCTAAGGACGCCATTGTTGTCAGCATGCTACAGGAGTGCTTCTTGGAGAATGGAAGTAATGACAAAGCACATCACTGGAAGAACACTTCATAGGGAAGGCAATTATATGCAGTACTAACCATTTCATGATGACCATATGGGCTGTATTTCAACAATGTAATTTCCAAATCTGCCTGAGCATACATATTTCTTTGTCCTTAATCTCAGGTACACCACATTAAATGAAATAAGAGTACCAATGAAATATGGGCAGATGAAGAAATCTACAACAAGAATGTGAAAATAATCTTCATCTGTTAACAGTAAACAATGGGCACCCACTGCCCTGAAGTAAAAGTGACATCCATCTCTACAAGTCAGTCCTCTTCACACTGTTTCCCTAATCAAAACCATCACAGCAGGGGTATTAAAAACTGAGAAGGAACGATAAAAGGAAAAGTTAAAAATACACAGCTCCTACCTAAGTATTTACAATCTGAGAAAGGCCCTAGAAGTAATACAGAACTCATATTTTACAAATATATAAAATTCAGGTATAAATTCAGAGATCACTTTTAA
This sequence comes from Pteropus medius, assembly GCF_902729225.1. NCBI lineage: Eukaryota > Metazoa > Chordata > Mammalia > Chiroptera > Pteropodidae > Pteropus > Pteropus medius. The sequence goes on from NW_024352787.1 coordinate 24,369,852, forward strand.
AATGCTGGACTTAAAGGTGTGACTCATCACACTAGATTTTTATAGTGATAGTTAAACTTCAAAGGACATACTTTGACTTGGATCTCCCCTATAATCACAAACTTGGGTAAAAACAGAAATCTACTATATTTCTATTTTAGATGAGAAAAAGGGTAACTGAGCTCATTGGAGTAGTTAGAGAGAGGGGAGCAAGACTGCAGGTCCCAGAGCCTGAGAGTTCTAAGAAGACACTGCCTCCTCTCTTCAGACTTTTCAGAGACGTGTTTAACTTGATTGATCTTCTTATTCACCCAGAAATCTTGTGAAATTTCAGGCCCAATAGGGGTGTGTGTGTATGTGTGTGTGAGAGAGAGAGACAGAGAGAGACAGAGACAGAGAGACAGAGAGACAGACAGAGAGAGAGAGAGACAGAGACACTACTCCTAAAAAAATGGTCATCAGCCAGATCTGAATCCTGAAGTCCTAGAGGATGAAGTGTGTGGAGGCCCATTTTGGCCCAGAAGAGATGAGGAGGGGGCTTCCAAGAATGTATAGTGCTCTAATCACAGTTGGGATTTCCATAAGCAACTCTAACACTCACATTCATTAGCATACTCTTTGTTGCATAAACAAACCTCTATAGGGTGGAGTGAAGAACGAGGAAAACAATTTGTAAATGTGCTTAGAATAATGAAAGGAAACAATGACAGAAAATATTGTACCATTTGTCACCAGCTATCTTCAAGATATAGACATCAAGAAAAGCAAATAACTATTTCGTATGATGTTTCACTAGGAAGAATGGAGAATCTATTAAAGAACAAAAACAAAAACAAAAACCTAGCAATAAGGTCTGTTACACGTGGAATACGTTGCTAAGAGAAATGCCAATTCCTAGAATAGTTTAAAACCAGACAAGGCAAAATACTTAGGAATCTATAGTAGAATATAAGCTATACCCACAGTGACCTGTTAAGAGGGTGCCAGTCCCTTCTCCAATTTTACACTTCTGTTCCGGGGCGCTACTGCACGAATAAGTATGTGAAAGGATTTAGTATAGGAACTGGCACACAGTAACCCTCAGTATTAAAGAGCCCAAATCCCTGTCTTCTACAAAGGCTTAAAATCTACCCAATCGATGTGACCTGGGAAAAGGTAAGATTTTAATACAGGGAAAAACAGTAAAAGAAACAGAGAAAAAGAAAAACCAACAATAAATATGCTATAGATGTGCTGTAGGAGTGGCAGCCACCTACTGTAAGCTCCAGCTTTTAAAAAGAAAATAAGGAACTTCCAAAAAGATGATGTGGTACTTTCCCCTCCCTAAAGCCTATTATTATACCTAGAAAATCCTCGGTAACCAAGACAATTTTCAGCGGCAACTAGGAACAAATGTGGTCTACCAGAGACCCATCTGGGACTCTCTCACAAAATGAATTTATATTAAAAAGGAGTGTGGAAAGGGGTGAGGAGCACAAGCTTTCAGGTCAGGCAGAAACCAACCGCTGCATTTTCTGCCTCTCTGGTACTGACCTTGAGCATTCAAGTTGACTTAATTTCTCTGAGCATCAGTGTCTTCAACTGTAAAACAGGGATACCATTCATTTTTTCACGGGGTAGCTCTAATGATACGATGAGTGCAAAATTATGAGCACAATGCCTGGCACAGAGTAAGTACTGAGTAAATATTAACTCCCATTTCAAAAACGTCTTTTCCTGGAGTTTTTGTGGGTAACTCTAAATAAGCACTGACTCTAAATAAGTCAACTCTAAATAAGCATTGACTGAGTATCTACTATGCATGGATTATTGAGTAAAGGAAGCAACAATTCTGAGAGCCTCAAATATCCCAAGAAGGATATGTGCAGGAAGAATACAGAGGCTAAAGGTAGAGAACAGCAAGAAATAAAATAATACATTAGAGGTATAGGGAGAAAATTCTGGCTCTCTTTTCCAAGGTTCCAGTCATACTCCCAAGTGATACATAATAAGCCATTACAGAGCATATAACAGACCAAGAGCATATAACAGACACACAATAAGCCATTACGGAGCATGTACTAGCACTTGAACTTCCCACCAAAACAAAACAAAACAAAAACACAGAGTACATTGTGTCATGGTCAACGCTTCAAAAACTCCTTTAAGCTGCCCCCAAGATCTCAATCCATGGGAAAATCATTTCGGAAAGATAAAATACTCTGAAAGCTAAGAAATAAAGCATTTCTCTAACTTAATCCATAACCCACCATTAAAAAGTATCGATAAATTTTATTATTATTATATTTATATTTGTTATTATTTGTGATTCTGGGAACAGAACCGCTGCAGATAAAATTAATTCTGGGTTGAAATATAGATAAAAGGATGGCTTTACTGGATAAGTTTTGAAGTCTGAATAACTCAAAGCAGAAAAGCCACACTGCCAAAACATTTGACAAATTTTAAAAAGTGATCAAGGGAGTTAGAAGCCATGTAAATATGCTGTCAAACACAGTTTTTGATACTTTCGAGTATCATATAAACCTTTTAACACAGGAAATACATCTAGAATCACATTATACTTCAATATTTTAAAACAATTATATTCTTTCAACTGAAGATGACCTGGAAAAATCTGGTCCATTTCTATATTAGACTAACAAAACTAATTTTAAAACAACACAACTGTCTAACACAGCAGGTTTCAACATTCAGGTGTGAAATCGCACCTCCCAGCACACAGGCTGAATTATCCCCCTGCCTCTCACCTGTAATTATCATTTGCTCTCTCCCCAGGTGGCTCTCATCCACCACATATCCTCCTAGCCTCACATCTGGAAACACAAACTCCCTCTGGGACCTCATCTGCTGTGGGGGTGAGGAAGAGAACAAAACAAAAACTTCATGCTGGCTTAGACAACTTCTGAAAGTCTCTATTTTCAAAACACAATGTAAAAGTAATTTGATAAAATTAAAATACCCTTATGTTACCATGGTTAACAATAAGTATTTTTCAAATAAAAAGAGCAAATTTACTTCACAGTTCCTGTAGAGGCCAGCTTCTTCCATTAAAGCCAATTCCAAAAATTTAGCAAAGGATCTTTCATCAGTTGAGAGGACATAATTAGATGTTTTGATTAAAGCATTTTCCTCCCCTGGTTAACAAGATATAACAGATGTCACCGACTTCCCTAATAACAATACAGCACTGAATTTGGCATCTTTACAATTTTAAAACTGAACTGTCGTATAGAAAAATTATAGCTAGGGTGTCTCTGTACAATCATGACTCTGAAGTGGTTATGACATGCCTAGACTCCCCAGTGGAACAGATATGGAAATCATATTCCATATTCATAGCCGCAAGCCCTCCTTAGCATGCACTTGAAAACCAACCTCTGAAATCTGAATGATGCCGGCTTATTCATATCACCATCAATTATTCCTGGAAGCACCAACCTAGCGAGGTATAAAACCTGAACAGAAAATGCAAATCTCCGTCACTTTCTTACAGGAGCACAGGAAACACATGTAGAAAAGTGTTTCAGGGAAAGAAATGCCTATCTAAAGAGACCCACTCTACTAAAATTCCAACTTCCCTGCGGAGAGGAGGAGTCTTAGACTTGATTTAAAAAACAAACAACAACAAAAAAAGGACTCATATTTTTCACAGTAAGAGTCCTTTGGTGCATTTGATCCAATTTACAGAATTTTGATTTATACTAATTTTGTCAATGTCAGTCCAGGGTGTAAGGAGAGATAGGCCTGCATTTTAAATGGGAGGCAGCCTCTCTGATTGAAGTTCAACTCAAACATCCTGGTTTAACAACTCCATTAATGACATCAAGCACAGATCTAAAGATTACTCAGCCCGTCTGTCAGTCCTATGTGTTATTTATAGGACAGTATATCAATCATGTCTTCCCTTTATTATTCCCTACTTTCTGGTCCTAAGCTATTTGGTCTGCCAAATTAATACATTCCATTGCTGCTGCAAATCTAAACAATGCTTAATAAAAGATTAATAAAATAGTTGGGTTCTCTGCAACCACAAACACATCCAGGGAAATTCATCAATGTCTTTTTATTTGCATATTTGGCTGACTGCCCCCTGAAGCAACTATGTAAGGCACATGCTCAGGTATCATGGTTTATGGTTTGCATTTAATTCAGGGTGTCAATCTGCTTCTGTTTTAATTACATCCATCTTGATATGTTATTACAGTCTCATGAAAATTTCTTTTCAGTAAATGAATGTGTATAGACATACACACATGACAAACAGTTGTAATAAATGTTCTGTTCAGCAATAAAGAAGCAAGATGGCTTAGCCAACACATCATGTATATTTAATATTTTGAGTCTTTCTTCTTCAGAAGAAAAGTTTGGTTGAGTCTTCAACTCCACCATACTCCAAAGTTCACTTGTTTCAAATGTTCTATTACCAACCTTGTTAAGTTGCTCTGAGTTTCTCTGAAGAGAATGTTGGCTAAAGAAAATATTTTATCAAAAAAAATTTTTAATTTTTTTAAAAAGTCAAAATTTTAAATGGGCATTAAAATCATTTTATATTCAAATAGTTATTTCATTTTTCCACTGGGCATTCAAGGATAAGAAACCCTCATATCATCACCTTAATACTTATTTTTTCTTCTACATCCTCATTATGAGAAGTCGGGGTGGGGAGCATGTTAAAAAAAAAAATAATAATGTACCTGCAGAGAAAGACCAATGATACACAGGAAAAACAGAATGCTTTTGAAAGGTTCTCAATACTGAGTAAATTTCAGAAATTTTCTTAGAAAAATTGGAAACTTTACAATCATGGGTGCTCACCCTCATCAGTAGTATTATTTCTGTTTTTAAAAAACCTCTTTCAACATCCCCCATCCTTGAGAATCCTAGGACCAAGGAGAAGCAGACATTCTCCTACTTTCACTAGATAACAGTGAAAGTCTAATTCTCAGTTGTTATCTTGAGCAGGTCAATTAACCCCTCTGGGCTGTGTTTTCATTTGCAAAATGACAGGTAAAACTACATTACTAAAGACAACATCTGTGCCCCTGATGCCACTTATGGCTTAGAAAGCACATCAGCTAACAATGGCTGAAGTGAAATGGATCAAAAAAGCTGAAGCTCTAACTTTAAGAAATACCTAAAGATGCTCTGCACATTAAGCTCAAAACTAATTTTCACAAATAATCAAACTGATTACCTGATAAGAAATGAGTTAGGAGCAAACTTTGCAATACACAGCAATACAGTAACAACAGCAAAATGCTTGTTTCTCCTTTTGCCCCAGTGAAAGAATACTTTTACTTGAACTACATAAAATCATTTCTCAGAACAGCACAATCCAGGACCTTCATCATTTTTTGTCAACTGAACACGTACAGAGAAATGGATGGAACACTGGAATTTCTAGTATGTGGCTGGAAAACAAGTGATAACCTAATGTCCAACCATTGTTTCATCTACATCTTCATTCTATTAGGTTTTTTTCCTTACTTAGGTTTTAACTATGGAAAAAGTATTCACTGAACAATTTTTAGCCAACCTTTGCAAGGATCTCTAGCAAACAACCAAAAAAAAAAAAAGTCTACTTCAGAAGAACTGTTAAGGGATAATTACAATACTGGACTCTCTTAAAGCCTCTTTCAAGCTCTAAAATATCACTGCCATCAGAAATCTATCACTTTGTAGAAATCTAAAATAAGGTTGGTAGGTTGGTGTTGTGCTGCAGTGAAGGGTAGGTATGAGGACAACAAGGAAAAATAACATCCCTCAGGTACCATCACAACTTGACCCTGGCATTGACGTAAACCCTATCCCAGATTCAGAATGTCCCTGCAGTCTGAAAGTGTCAGATTTCAGCCATATTAACCGCAAGTCACAATTTGTCTTCACTGACAGTGTTTCTGAATTGAGCCCAGCTCATTTCAAAATGCCTCAGTTAATAGCAATCACACAGTACCTGCAATTTGAAGGTTTTCTGCCCAAAATGAATCCCAACCTACATTAGCCATTTTCCATTACTTACACACTGTGGGCTTTCCCCTCTCTTGTTGTGACTCCATTTTACTACACTTGGGGTTTCCAGGTTTCTGAAAGTATCATGAGGTATAGCGGCAAGCCAAAATGACAGTAAAGTAAGAAATATTTGTATGTAGTTGGTAACTTGTGGCATTTGTCAAGCAAATTCTAACTAGAGTTTAGATATAAATGAGAAATCAGAATTACAAGCTGTAACAGCCCAGAAAACTGTGGCAAGTAATTTATACCCTCATAGTGCTAATTTCAAAGTCCCTCAAGCAGATTGTCAAAGTTCAAATAATGGAAGTTTGGAATTTTTAAGTTTCCACATTTCATTCCTAAATCTATTAAGTTTCCACAACTTCCTAAATCCATTAACTTTTATTAATTGCATTAATAATTTTGATAGCTCTATCTCAGTATTGGAAGGAGAGGAAAGAAGGGAGAGCAGTTGGGAGGGAGAGAAGGGAGGGGAGGGGAAAGGAAAGGAAAGGAAAAAGGAAAAAGAAAAAGGAAAAGGAAAGGAGGGAAGGAGGGAGGATTTCAGGCTACATGTCCCCTTGCAAAAGATGGAATCTGAGTCCTGAAGAAGACTGAGAAACAGAAGCCTGTACTTACCTAGTCTCTTCCTGAGCAAGTAAGGGAAACCAGACTATGTGAAATCCACTACTCTCTTCCTCAGTTACCACCAGTACAAAGAGGACCTATTCTTTGAGACCTTAAAACGATACCTAAGAACTGCATACTCCTTACCCTTCAGCCTTGTGAAAAGAAATGAAGAGCACAGCTAATATTTGCAAGGACAAAGACAAACTTAGGGTCTCGCCAGCCTTAAATTCTATGCCTCTATTCTAGTGAAAAATAAAATCTGCATTCTTGTATAAAACAGGTACAGGCTGTGTAAAAAAAACAAAACAAAACAAAACAAAACAAAAATAACAGCTCTGACCCAGTTAACAATGTCCCTAAATTATTTTTTATACTCTCTTATTTTGGGTTTCACCAAATTAATTCCCATCTTACTCTCCCAACCTTCAATTATTTGAGTTTTCAAATATCCTTGATTTTTTCTGAACTTTCTCAAATGAATAGCAGCTATCCCATTACCAACTTGTTTTTCCTGTATCTAAAGAATAACAAATTTAATCCTAACATTAAAAAAAAGTTATTTCTTAAAGAGAATAAAATAGCATGAGGCACTTCTACAAAGTTAGGCTACATTTAGTGTATCAGACTCTCATACAGCATAGGGGTAAAATAACATAAAATGTAAAGCCACTAACTCACCATTCTCCACCCTCTGCATGTAAGCATATACACACACACATCCCCTCCATCAAGAAGTGCTACAGACCTTCTATCCAAAAGGCTTCCAACTCTTGTAGCCACTGGGACCTAAATTATTCCCTAATTGCTGGCCTCAACTATTATTTTCTCAACTTAGCCTTAATTCTAACCCTAACATTCTCTCAAACTAAATAATTACCATTTATTTTTGACAGTATATAATACTGTTATATAGAAGAGCCTCAAAATCGCTTTAGCACCCTCATGCTCCTTGAATCATGGTGAAGGCTAGTTGGTTGTTTTTTTTTTTTTAACCTTTTTTCAACTTTGAAAGCTAGAGAACAACACTCTCAGAATGAAAGGCTTATCACTAACTTTGTAACTCATTTTTAAAATTTACTAATTCATTTATTGCCTACTTCCAGAAAGGAGCTAAAGTTGTTAATCTCAACAACTAACAAACTGCATGGAATCATCATGTCACAATCTTCAACCTTATCTCACATGACTACTTTTGAAGTGATCTCTGCCTTGTACAGCAAAATACTGAAATTCAGTATAACATTTGAATTCATAACCAAGCACATTATTCACACTCTTTCTTGCAAACTTTCTCACCACTTAGGAACTTTCAGAAGTGAAATGCCAGATCTGACCTATTTACTCTACAGTCCCATCCCAAACTTCCCAATATAAAAAGTGAAAAATGCAAAAAAAAAAACAAAAAACAAAAAAACATTTTCACAGCTCTCCCTGGCTTCGTAACAGCAGAAGGGTTCTGACCTTTCTTGAACCAGCACTTCATATATAAATGAGCAAAAGACAGAAAATTTGAAACCTTTATTTTAACATCAGTGTCAACTTCCTTTCTCATCCAACCTTCATTCCCAGCATGCTAAAAAGGAGCAATACAGGAAACCAGAAGGGACCAAGAGAATATATAACATATTGGCTGGAGGCAGCTCAGGGCATGAGAATTGGGCTATCACACTGAAAGAGCTATTGAGAATCACTCACCAATTCTTACCACATGGTGGGGTTACTAAGAATCAATGAAAGGGCTGACACTAGGCAGAAAAAGCAGGAGAAGTGAAATTATCATCATTATTTACACTTTGTACTTCACTTGCCACTCCCACTTGAGCAGCAGCCTCCACTCCAACTTCAAACTTCTGTGCCTGGTTTTCCAAGTTGTCTATCATCAGCCCACTCACCCTAAACTCTGAGATCACAAATTTTCTGGAAGGGACCTTTGAGATCTTTTCCACCATTTCCCACACCAGATTATGGATTATGGATCCCAATGTCAAGAATTAAAGTGCCCTGTGGTCACACAAATTTAGGAAATAAGGCACATCATATGGCCTTCTCTGATATTCAAAACTCATGTTTTCATAATAAAAGACTTAATTCTGGCAGAACAAACAAGACATCCCTTTAATTTTGTCTAGCCCATCAAGTTCCAAAACTATTTGAGGGTAGGTCACATTTTTGGGGTCTGGAACACAACCTATGAACATCTGGCAGAGCTATGCTCCCATCCAGCTTGGGTACACCTTTGCTCTAAAACTAGTCTAAACCTCTCAATTAATAGATTAAGAAAATGATGCTTTTAGAATTAACTTCCCAAGGTCACTCAACTACTTAGGACAGCTAAGCCTAGAACATATTTCTTCACTAGTCTCCTGACTCCCTAACAAGTACTCACTTCTATAATTTTGTACTCATTTCTACTTTCCTTGCCCCCAAGCTCGAATCAAATAGCACCTTCTCGCTCATCTGTTTTCTGTTCCTCCTTCACTATTCCCTCTTCTTAGAACACACTTCCCATCCCACATTTCTTCTCAGTCTATCCAGATCACTTCACCCTTCCAGGCCCCATCTTCTCCATGAAGCCTTCTCAAACACTTCAGCCCATCACACTACTCTTTCTCTGAAAGCCTACTGCACTTAGTTGGTATTTGGCACATGAGTGCCTGATTCAAAATTATTTTGTAGGTGCGGGACTTAATTTATCAACTAAACTGCACACTCCTTCAAGATGCTACATATATTTTAGGTTTCTCTGTACTCTTTCTAGTGCCTTGCACATAGCAAGCACTCCACAAATATTTGCTGACTAATACAGGAACATGATTAATATTTTTAAAACAAGTGAATAAGTGATATTTGGCCATAATAAATTACTAGAGCCTATTAACATGGCATATTATAAGCAAAACAAATTCTATACAGTCTATTTATGCCACAGCTGTGTAACGTTTAGGGGTAAGCCCTGAAATAGAGCTAAGAAATGAAGATCACATGAAAGTCTTGGTTTGATCCTCTACCCATTAGAAATGAGTCTTCCTTAATTTTCACAAAGCTCTAATTGGCCTCCTGTCTGCTAATCCCACCAATTTCATCCTTGCTTCTCTTGGTCAGTTGTACAAAAGGAGGCTGCACTAAGAATCCGGTTCACAGCAGAGGACTGAAGTAGGGAAATAATGGACTTGCAAAGATAAATTTTCAGCTATAGTGCTCACGTGACTCACTAATTGAGACTACACAGAAAGAAACCCAAATAAGAACAGAAAGACAATATTATCTGACTAGGGGACACTGATAGTACTAAAACCCTAATATTTCCACTTATATTTTTTTTGCTAGAAGCCACTTTAAAAAAAAAAAAAAAAGAGGTATGACATCTGGGAATACTCACTCTCAACCTATTATTCAAAGAATATCCAAATAAACAATATAATATCCAAATGGTAATCCTGCTTCTCCAATGCCTAATGAAAAGAACACCACATTCAACTTTAGCCTCCTCACCTACCCTCTTATCTTCTATCATGAGACTCTTCACAATCATATACTTGAACTTCAGGGCACAATTACTTAAGACAAGTGTCCTGCAGAATATGAAATTACCTCAGCGAGTTTCACCACCTATAAAGTGTGGGGCTTCTCAAACTACCCCAAAGCTTTCATCATTTTAAATAAAATCCAACAACAGTAAAAAAATAATCAACATAAAAATGCTGGTTCTCATTAGGCAAGTTTCTTACTTTTGTTCCAACATTAGTAAAACTATAGTTGGACTGGAACAATTTATAACAGCACATTTCATTATGATTAGGAGCCTCCTTTTTAAAAGGGAAGTCTAAATCAGCTTCTCAAGACAGTATCATGGAGTCATTATATGTGTCCATGAACACCCAAAGTATGCCACTCCACAGTTTGCCAGCTATTGTTCCTAACTGGCATACAAGCCTGGCTGTGCAAGCCTGGCTGTGCAAGCCAACATTTCTGGTTTCTTATCACAACATCAAACTAGCAGCAGCCTTGACGATACGTGGTAACAATTGTTTTCATTTCTAAACACAAGGCACAAAAACTAGTACATATTTCATGGAAATCTTAGCATCTATAATAATTCTTAACATTTATAAGCACTTCTATAACATACATTCCTGTCCAAGTTCATAGTTTAGTTGCCTGTTTCTTAATAAGCCCTCACATTTCATGGTAATAGTTGAATAACTCTTTCAAAATGAGTACAGTAGGACAGCACAGGTTTTATTTTAAATGATCATGAAACACATGTTTTGACCATCCAGCATAGACACAAATGTGCAAACAGATCTACCTTTGCCCACAGAACAAGACATACATGATGATTTTTATTCCATACTGTATTTTTAATCTGAAAAGTTTATTTACAGCTTTCCTACAAACGCTAGGTCTCTTAAATGTGAACACTGACAGGATGTTTAATATTAGAGAACTGTTGTTTACTTAGGTGATAAAGGTACTGTGGGGGTTTTGGTGGCTTTTTTAGTCACCACCATTTAGAAATATATACAAAAATATGTATATATCTCTCATATCACATCTGGGAGGGGGGAGTGAATAGAAGGGATATAGATGGAACAAGACGAGATAGAAGCTGGTAGCTGCTGAACCTGGGCACTGGGTACATTGAGATTTAGCAAACTATTCTCTCTATTTTTGTATGTTTAAATTTTTCTATAAAGTTTTAAGGAAACTTTTTAAAAGTTAGACCTTTTAGACCCACACACAGATTCGTAAATGATATTCAGACATGAACGTAGCATAGTATCCAGCTAACCAAAATAATCCAGGTTTTGAATCTAGAAAAGGAGCAGAAAAAATCACAGCAAGAAATGGCATTAGCAGTACACTTTAAACTTGGTCTTCTTTAAAAATTAAGTTACTTAAGCCCAAAAGAAACTAGATTGGGCACATTTTCTCTCAAAAGCCAAACAGACAGATATACACATCACAAGTCCAGTCAAATATCTATTTATTAAAAATAAAAATGATTGAAAACAACTGCCTATTTACCTCCACTTAGCCTTCAAAAACGTTCATGGGAATCTGCAAGCCCCTCTTGCTTACTGAGAGGGACCACAGGGCAGCCCAGGAAACCATACAGAAAGCTGAACCACTTGTAACCAGCTCTTACAAATACTGTTCTAAACTAACTGCAGATAGCAATGGTGAACCAAATTTTAGGCAGCATTTTCTATTAACATACATGCTGCCATTTCAATTCCTATTTTAAAGCAAGAGAGAGAGAAAGAGGTCACACTGTACAGTACCCTCCCACCATGGCATTGGCAAAGTTGAAGCCACAGTTAGAATTATCCTAATAAGTGGTGAGCCTCAACACCCAAAACAATTGTGTAAGATCCATTTTAGCCAGTAAAGCACCAGTTCTAGAACCAATGGGTATCTGATTCAATCACTAACATCAAAATCTATGGCCATGATTACCACCAAACACCCTCCCTCTCAACCACTGGCTACCATCCACCACCAGCAGCCCAACCAAAAAGCAGTTCAAAGAGAAAAGAACCCTGACAGGAAGGCTTCTTTTTAAAAAATATTTAAACCCGACAACCAAATACATACATACAGAACCAGCGATCTAAACCTGTACAGTTACTGCATATGAGATTTAAGCTGTCATTAACAAAGCTTGCATTTGATCATCTCAAACAATACCATAATAACCGCAAAAAACCAAAGGGAAAGGGAAAAGTTTCCTTCAGGAACCCCAAACCACCATGTCAGGTGCATGAAGGCTAGAAACCAACTCCTATCTTGGTTTTGTGCTTAAGAAAGCCGGACCAACTGCAGAATCTCAAAGCCGTGTGTGTGTGTGTGTGTGTGTGTGTGTGTGTGTGTGTGTGTGTGTGTGTGTGTGTGTGTGTGTGTGTGTGTGTTGGGGTGAGGATAGGAGAATGAGGGAGGAAAAAAAGGGGTTACATTTATAGAGGCTATTGACTTATGCCAGCACCAAATCTGATCCTTTCAGGTAAAGACAATTTCTCCCTGACCCCTGGACAGTCTCCCTCTAACTCCCCCACCTCCCCCTTCCAGGAACGGGTTACCTGGCAGGAAAATATACATTTGGAAATCAACACTGCAGGTGCTCAAGGAATAAAGAAAGACACACATTTATACACACACACAAAGCCAATCAGAAAGAAAAAAAAAAGAGAGAAAAGAAAATACAAAAAAAAAGAAAAGGGAGAGGGACAATTGGGTGACAAGCCCTTCAGATACCAGCTAGGATTTTATTCTTTCCTCCCACCACTCCTCCCTGGTATACCTTTTTCTGTCTTTTAACCAAATTGCTCTTGTACACACACATGTGTATATATATGTGCACAGATAATATTATAATTAACCCTTTCTGTAATAGAGCCCCATACGGAATACAGAAAGATATTCCGTCCTTTCCTCTTTGCTCTCCCCTCCTCCCTCCTTTCTCCCTACCAGGAGAAAACGCCCCCTTTCCCAGCTTCACCCAAAAAAGGGGGGTGGGAAAGGAGGGGGGCAGAGAAACCACAAAACCCCATCAGTCTCCAGTCCCGAGGACACCCAGGAAAGGTATATACTATACAGACACACACACACGGACATATGGTTCTGTAGAAAGCACACAGAGACCGTCCACAGGAGCCCCAAACCCAGCAGAGACTTCCACCAGCCAAGAAGCCATGATTGGGGAGGGAGAGGAGGAAGGAATGGGGGCACAGCTATCGGTAGAGGGGGGCGCATTGTTGTGATGCCTGAACCCCTTTCTCTCTGCCCATCTGCTGTGGAGGGGGCGCAGGGAGGGGGCGCAGGGGACAGGCGAGCAGGCACGGCTTTGCGATTCCCTCCTGCTGCCTGTCTGCCCGCGCCCCCAGCTCCCCCCAACAATAAGACCTCAGCCTAGACAGACAGACAGACCCGCCAGAACGCGGCGGGGGAAGCAACAGAGCCGGTCGCAGCCGAGTGGGGTCGTGCATAAAGGGAAACCGGGGGGAGGGGGGTCCCCCTTACCTCCAGCGCTTCAAAAGTGACAAAGCTGGTCATGGCAAATCCATCAATGATGTCCTCTTCGGCTGAGGTGGACTCTCTCCGCTTCCTCCGCGGGGGTCTGGGCCGGGACGGGGCGGAGGACGGGGGCTTCCCATTGTCTTCCTTGTCGGAGCCCGACGACGAGGCGAGCGAGGGCGCCCGGGTCCGGCCGGCCCCGCCGCCGCCGGCCGCGCCGGCCCCCAGCCCGCCCCGGGAGCGTCTCTCCCGGTCTCGTTGCGACCGCGACCGCCGCTTTTTGCGGAGTCCATGGCCCCGCGTCGGGCCATCCATGGCTCTGCCGCGCCGGGGTCTCCCCGCTTGCTGCCTGCCCGCCACAGGCTCCGGCCGCGGCCACACAAAAAAATTGACACCAACCCCTCCCTCCCTCTTCTCGGCTTCCCTCCGCCCCGAGGAGGGCGCGGGGGAGACGGCGGCCGAAAGAAGGGAGAGAGGGGAAGAAAGAGAGGAGAAAGAAAAGGGGGAAGGGGCGGAGAGAGGGAGGAGGGACGGGAGCGAGGGACGGGAGCGAGGGCGAGAGGCGAGGAGCCCAAGTGCGGGGCTGCCCACGGCACCGAGGGTCGGAGATTCCTGTGAGCGGCGCCGAGCAAAGTAATGGCTGAACACACAGGTCTCCTTTAGAGGAAAAAAAATAACTCACCAAGCAGGCAATAAATCAGAATAGCGGAATGCTTTGATCAAGAGACTGGGAGGCTCTGGGGAGCCCTCCCCGCGGCCATTCTCTGCCGCGTCCCCCGGCCCCCGAAAACGCCTGCTCCCCGAGTCAAAATCGGGTCCGAAAGGTCGCGGGAAAGTGGGGGCAATGAACTTCACCCGCCCCTCGCGCAGGAAAACACCCCCGCCGCCTCTCACACACACCTCAGAGAAAACTCACTCCCAGGCTCCCAAATTTTTAAGAAATGCATCCAAGGGAGGCCAGGGCTTCCGAGCGATCTGAGAGGGACGAGACCCCCCAGAGAGGGAAGCATAATAATGAAATAATTAGGAGGGGAGACGGCAAAACTGGGAGAGGTGGAGAAGGGAGGTGGAGGAAGGGAAGGAGGATGCTGGAGCAGTTGTGGGGTTTGCTTTTCGGTCTTGGAGGGGGAGGAGAAGGAGCTGAAAGAAGAGAAGAAGCAGACCCTGAAGCTGCCACCCACCCCCCCTCCTCAAAAAAATATCTTTTTCAGTCCCAGAGAAGAGGTCACCCTTCCTCAAAAATAGGGAGGGGGTGAGTCACTCGATGAGGAAAGCAGAAATCTCCAGCGGGAGAGACACCGGTGTGCCGCCGCCGCCTCTTCGCTTCGCCCAGCCCAAGGGAGAAGCGCGGCCAGGAAGCGCAGAGATCGCCGCTCTCGCCGCCGCCGCTAACGCTGCTGCCGCTGCCGCTGCCGCCGCCGCCGCGAGAGCCCCGAGCCGGAGGGTGCACGGCGTGTCCCCGGGCGGCTGCAGCGGGAGCCCGGGTACGGCCCCATCCTCCGCCCGCCCGCCTCGCTCAGTTCCCGCTCCTCCCCCTCCGCGGCCAGCCCACCGCCGCCGCCGCCGCCGCCGCCCGCCTCAGCCCAGCCCTGCTCCCGCCCGCGCGCGCGCGTACGCGCACCCGCCCTCCCCGCGCCTCGCTCAGCGCGCGCTCCCGCCCCCGCGGCCCCGGCCGTCTGATCACGTGGCCGACCCGGCTCCCTCCTCCCCTGCCTCCTCCCCAGTTGTAGAGTGTGTAGAAAGCAAAAGGCTGGGGGCTGGCCGCGCTCACAAGCCCAGGGCATGCGCGCTGGGGCGGCCGGGCCTGCGCACTGGGGGCGGAGGGGAGCCGGGAGTGGGCCGTGAGGGTGCGGTTGGGGTGTGGAGTGGGTCGTCCGCGTGGGGTCGGGTGCGGCCCGGCAGAGTTGGCGCGCGAGGGTGTGGAAGCCGCGAAATGCCCGGCCAGTCACACTGGGGATGCGTGCGTGCCACTGTCCCCTGTCAACTCTGTGCTCCCAGCTCCGCACCCCACCCCCGCACCCTCCTCGAGACACTTGTCCTTCGACCCCCTACCCCAGGCCCGGGCCTCCTCGCAAGGTCCCCAGGGTGTTCTCGCCGGGCGACCTGCGCTGCGAAGGAAGGAGGGATTTCAAAAAAAGGGACAAGGGGGCTTGTCCTCCATTGGGGGACACTGGGAAGCCCCACAGGCAGAGTTGCAAACTTCTCTCTCACGTGATAGCACAATGTGTGGCCGAGTGACCCCACACCCTGATGACCTCTGGGCCCTCCTCGCCTTCAAATGGGAGCCTTTGGGACGCGCAGGCAGCTTCGGAGGCGGCAGCGCGGGGCCCGGGGCCGAACTTGAACCTCAGCTGCTGCTGCGGGCGAAGGGGCGGGGCTGAAGGGGCCTGGACCGCCCCACCCGGAGGACCAGTTAGTCCCGCAAAACTCTGTCCCTACCTCAGCAGGCTTCCTTTATTTGGGGAGAAGAGGGGTCTTTGGGGCTTTCCTTATCATTGCCCCTCCTCTCGCCGCAATGTATTCGGTGCTAATAAAAAGTTGTACTAAAAAGCTGACTGCAGCCCAGAATCGATCAACAAAAGCGACCAGCCTTTCTGGGTCAAATAGCCATGCGTTTTTCGGGGCACTGGAATTGATCTACTGGGATCAGAAAGACACTGACAGTTCTTTCTTACCAGCCTCTTAGATACCTGCTTCACTTTCTGTCCAGGCACATAAACACCATGGCACATAACCCCTTACCCCGAGTAACCTACACTTGGGGAAGAAGAAAAGGAAAATGAACTGACATTTATTAATTGGGCACAATGGGTCAGGCACCATACCAGACGCTTGTACAGGACTCATCTTTTGAATCTAAATGTGCACTTTTATGTTTTTGTATTACTGGAAGGAGATGGTAAAGAAACAATAAGAGCATGACAATCTGACACACCTAAGATTTATTGATTTATTCATTTCTTTGTTTAACAACTAATTAGAGTCTACAATAAACCAAGCACAGTTCTATGTGCTGGGAATACAATGGTACACAAAACGGAGAAGGTCCTCCCTCTTAGATCTTATGTTCTAGCATGCAAGCTTCGCTCATCTTGCACTTCCTGACGCCAATTTGATGGTTGTTTATTCCCTTAGGTCACACTCCTTCATCCCCTCTTCTGGATCCCAGGTCTGGATCTATATGAACTCGAGATCAGGGATGGGAAGGGACAATGGTGGGAGCAAAGGCGCAAGTGCAAAGAGGAGCAACCACTGAACTGTGGATAGAATTTGAGTGTTATGTCTGTCCAGGGAACATACCATTTGACCTTAGGCAAAACTCTTAAGTGACTAGTTTTCTCATCCGAATAAATTCAATTAAACGTTCAAAAAGTTCTCTCTCAGCACTACTGCTGGCCTTAAAAGATGACGTCTTTTCCAGTAGATTGTGTGCTTTATTTCTTGAGAATAGTGACTGATATATGGAATCTAATTCAACTTATTTAGAACACGGAGCCACCTTCCAAAATTACCAACCTAAGATAACTGAGTCTGCTGCCCCCAGAGCAATTAGCTAAAATGGTACCTCTGTACTGAGTGTAACTTCTGTGTTAACTTCTAGGCTACTATTCCAGCAGCTGCTGAAATTCAGGCTGAAGTTATCAAGCTCACACCTACCAAAAAAGGCAAGTTCTTTGAAATTTGAAGCAAGGATTTGGGCTCATTTTTAGGGTTTTTAGGAATGTGGAAGATGTCGTAGATACTGGTAAGTTTCAAGGAAAACTAGGGACTAACATTGTAATTATAGTAACTTCTCAACAACTTTGAGGGTTGGGTAGAGAAAGGTGTGAAATTGGCAAATATAATAAAAAGTATATTATTAGTGACTTTCCAGAGTAGCCCTTGGCAGTCTTGTCTTTAAAGAGTAATGTCTGGTAGGGGAAAAAAATGGACGGTAATGCACTGCATCCAAGAACCTTGCCTCTGGCAAGAGTAATTTGCAAATGCATTTTGGGATAATGTTTAATTGTATTTTTTCAGGGTTCAAGTGCAATGCTCACTAGAATTGGTAATGCCTTTTGGGTCAGAGTTTCAATTTCCTTCTATCAGAGAATGAAACTTGTTTGTAGATTATATTGCCCATATTTGTTTCTAATTCTCCATATTGTCTATGTTGTAAGACCAAATGATTAATAATCACCATAAGCTAAACGCTGACTATGTGCCAAGCACTGTTCTATGTTGTATTGAAATAATATCTCATTTTATTATACCTATTTCACAGTTGAGTAAACTGAGGCTTGAGAAGGGTATACATAGATGGCATAGCTTTTTAGTGGTAAGCTGAATTTGGCCTGAGTGATTCCAAAACTTGTTCTCTTACTGGTTATGCTGAAATTCTTTACTCAGAATGATCCCTCAAGAAATCAAATGCTATGTATGTAGTACAACTAACTACTTTGGAAAGCTGGCAATATCTACTAAATTTAAGCATATAAAAAAAAAAAAAAAACTATGACCTAGCAATTCATTTCCTAGGAATATACCAATGTCAAATGTATACCAAAAGATATCAAACAGTTCAAAGCAACTCTGTTTGTAATAACCGCCAAGCTGGAAACAACTTGAATATTCATTAACAGTAACAAGGATAAATAATTGCTGATATATTTATATAACGAAGACTGTACAACACTTAGAATGAACAAGCTGCTTCCAAATGCATTAACATATACAAATCTCATAAATATAACACTAAATGAAAGAAACCAAACACAAACAGGCATAGCTCGTTTATGCTATCAGAAGATAGGATAATGGTTACCCATGATGGGAGCTAATGTCAGGAGGGGACATAAATAGGACTTCTGGGGAGTTGGTCATGTTCTTTTTCTTGGGATTTGGTGCTTGTTGCTCATGTGTGGTCAGTTTGTGAAAATTCATCAAGCTATTCTATTGTAATACACGTACTTGTCTATATGTATATCATACTTCAACAAAAAATATTAAATGCTGTATATAAGTATACAGAAGTATTATTTGTGAACATATGAGTATCTACATAATTATTTTTTATGTATTAATTATACTACCCAAATGGTCACCAACAGTAAAGTGGATAAATAAGCTATGGTTTATTCCCACAATACTATATAGCATGAATATACAATGGAATACTGTATAGTAAATCAAAATAAAGCATAGCATATCACCAAATTTCTTATTGTGCAGAATGAAAAATAAAGCTTAAATTTGAAATGGTCATTTTGAATGAGCTCATAATTCACATCAGCAAAAGCTTAGGTGAAAACTTTGCCAAAAGATTATAGTTGATAAAGAGTAAAGCTAAAGAAATAACTTCAAAAGAGGTTGCTTATTTAGTAGGAAAAACACTCAAGAGGTTCTGGAATACACAAAAGAAAAAACTTACATCTGTGTTCAGGAATAAGCTACTTAACCCAGGAGAGCCTCTCCAGTTATGCAATCTTTTATTTGAATCGATGATTAATACTCAAACTACATCTTGAACGTTCAACCTTGACTGGTATGAGAATACTATTATAGCTCAACAACTGAATTGAACTCTGAAGCTTCCACTAGCAATAGCTATTTTTAATATCAGATTTTCTAAATTACTAAATTTTTATATCCCTATAAGTCTTGCACTTTGCACTCTGCCAACATGGCAATGATTACTATATCCTTCTTAATATTACACACTAGTATATAATATTTGAATTTAATATATTAGGAAAATTGATTTTTAACTCAAAGCAACTAAGGTTTATGTTTTGGTCGTTTATAACTTTCAGTTATTTTGTGTGTGTGTCTGCCCTGAGATCAAGGTAGACTGAGGTGGCTAATAGATCTGTCTCTATGCCATTTCCAAATGAGCAAATAAGGAGACTAGCACATTTAACGTCCCTTCTTTAATCCTCATAAGGTCTTTTTAATAACTATTCCTGGGAGAAGTGATAGCTTCCACTAACAGACAGTTAGCCTGTTAGCAATAACATTGTTGTAACTTTGCCCTAATTATCACCTGCTGTTTTAATTTTTTTTCTTCAATGGAAGTTGTTTTTCAAACTGCAGTTTTAATCTTAAAGTTGAGCAGGGGAGGACAGGAAATGTGTGGTTCGATTTGCTAAATGTTGTGCCACTTTCCACAATATTGTAACATAAACTTTCATCTTCTCTGCAGTGGCTCTGATGACTGACATATTGATCAACCGGTATTCTTTAGACTCTGCCATATGAAGCTAACGAAAGATACCTGCTGGTGACCAAATGATGATCATGTAAAAAGACAGTTCTGGCATATTTGATAAGCTTTAGATTTTCACAGAACCAGCTAGTCTTGCTATCCCTTCTCAGAGCAATGCTTTCTACTTGAAGATTCACTTTGACATGATCAGGTGGGAAAATTGATGGATAATCATAAGAAAAAATTATAAATAACACTTGAAAGCTACCAATGGGAGCTCTCCATGTTTATGACTGATTATAATCCTGATGACCAATTTCTCTATTGGATTTGATAGATGATTTGTGATGAATCATGATTTTATTTTCATTTGAAGAACAGTAGAGATCTAAAAGGATCAGATTCAACTAAGATAACATCCTGGGTGAAGAAATCATCAATCCTTTGGAATTACATGAAGAATATAATAAGTTACAGACCTAATTGCAATCTTCTATCTATAAAACCTAGTAAGTATTTTACACTTCTGCTGTGTTCAAGACCATTTGCAGTATGGTCTAAATTATATTATCAACTGCCTTTATTTCAGCATAAATATTTTTATGCATTCTAAAATAGCTGTTGCCCAGAACACTTCCATGCCTTTGCCCATGCTGATCCATCACTCCAGAATCTCCTTTTCTACCATCTGGACTTACTGAATGTCTGCTCATCTATCAAGACCAATTTATCCATCAAGGCCAACTCATCCAAAAAGCTTACTCAGATTGCTACTTCCATTCAGAATTAACAGCCTCTTTTCTGCTTATAGGGCACTTTTATTTATGCATATTTTAATGTGTTGTTAAATATTTCAAAATAATATAATGAACAATCATGTATTTCCCCAGTAGCTTAAGAAATAAAGCATTTCCATAATATGTGAACGTACCTCTGGGATTGTGTCCTCCCTCCACCCCCTCCTCCCAGAGGATCATGTTACTGAATTCCGTAATTATCATTGCATGCATTTCTCTATATTTTTACTTCATTGGAAGTGTTCCTAAATAATATATAATATTTTGCTTGTTTTAAATTTATGTAAATGATATTAATCTATATGTATTCTGCTAAAACTCATCTTTCGTATTCGATGTTTCATTTATGAGAGTTGTTGGTGTTGTTACACATAGTAGTTCCTGTGCACTCATTTTCATTCTTGCCTAGTATTCCAATGTCTGACTATTCTATAACATTTATTTATATATTGTTGATAGCTATTTAAGTTCTTTACAATATTTTTTCATAAATAATGCAGGTGCTCAAGGATACATGCCCCCCAATTTTTACACTGCTGTAATGAAATGTACCGCACTCTTCTATTATTTTATTATTATATACACAACCCATGGCTTTTTCATATCACTTGGTAAATTCTAGAGGATAGGGATTGGGTAGGCAATGGCAGGTGCTCAATAACTGTTAACTGATTCTATGACTTATCCTGCCAAGTTAAGATTTTGTAGATGCAGGGTATTGCATTTTAATTATAGTACATATAAAGACTTGAATTTTTGAATTTTCATGCTTCTACGTCAGAAATTGTAAAAGGAAACCTGAAGAGATAATTGATTTGGTCAGACTTAATATTAAAATGAGCTCCTACATAGCATCTGTCCCTAGAAATGAGTTGGTAGTATATCTGAGTTTCTCAATGCCTCTGTCAATTTTGGAACATAGTATATCTTTGTCTATGAAATTATGATTATCCAGTGATCTCATTTTTCTTCACATGCCTGAAAGAAAGATCCTAATAAAAGTAAACAACCTCTTCGTTTGTGATGAAAATTTCTCTATGTTTAGAACAAACAAACACATTGTTGTTTCAACTACCCAAATAAAAAATATTGCCTAGTTTCTAGAATGGACTCATATTACCAGGAATTTTCATGAAATAGTTATTTCAACAGGGTAGTTGAAAAGAAATTAGCTATCAGAAGAAAACATTCACAATTTGAACTGTTTATATGTTGTTAATACAATTATACTCTATGTATATTTTCTGCAAAGTTTTATTTCTTACATTTAAAAGAGCAATAGTGTATATACAAAGATATTTACAGAATTATCATTTATAAGAAAAAAACAGAAACAACATAAATGTCCTATAATGAAGGATAATTAAATAACTTAAAACAGAAATATGTTAGAATTTTGAGTCATTAAAATTACACAAATGAGTGTGTGAGAAATGTATTTGTTAACTAATGAACAAAAAATTGTATATATCTTGTGACTACAATTGCCTTTATAATCGTTAAATTATATATTGTTTGCATAAAGTTTAGAAGGAAAAAATCTACACATTATATAGTTGCTTTCTTGTGATAACATGAATGGAAATTTGTTTTTAAATTGCTTTTCTATCTGTTAAATCTATTTAATGATAAGTTAAGCTTTATAAGTATAACATTCCTCTTCAAATGAGACGAGTGTTTTAGGGTGACTAACTATCCTGGTTTGCTTGGAACAGAAGGGGTCTCAAGATAGAGGACATTCAGAGCTAAAACTAGGACCATCCTGGGCAAAGTAAGATGCTTGGTCACCCTAATGTATTTTAGATTTGGAAGAGAAAGTGGGAAAAGATTATAATTTTAATTGTCAGGGAATAAAATAGATAACAATTTGGCCACTAACCAGAAATTAATTATATTTAGAACTCCACTATTCCATACTGTGGCTAATCTTGGAAAACTGCATTCAAAATCTTAAAGACACAACCTTCTACTAATTATATATTCACCTGGTATCTATTTCAACAAATGAAATTACTCTCAGCACACATTAATTGACATAATCACTGAAACACCAAAATCAGATTAGCCACTGTAGCTCTAAGAAAAAAAGGAATCATTGTCCAGCAAATTGCAAAAGTGTTAAAAGGCGCTTGAAAAGATTGTTCAACTTGCAGTTAATTTTAAATAAATCTAATAAAACATGGGTATTTCATTATTCTTTCTTGAGACAATTCTGGGTTCTTAACAGTATATTTTGGCTATATTGTAGCTTAAAAGTAAGTCTTTATAATATCCTGTACTTTGTTGATTGCTCTTGTAATCTCCATTGTGCTTGTTTCAGTGGCATAACATTCCTGTTCAAAGACAAATCGTATCCACTATTATCTCTTTTCATAATTAATAATCATAGTTATTCTAGAAGCATAACACCAGCAACAATAAAATCTTTGTATTTGCAAAAAGTTTACTTTTCAAATTCCTGGTTCTTTTTCCTAAAACACTGACATCATAGTAAACATTGTTCTCCCTGCTATGGGTTCAAATCATCTGATAAATTAGAGAAAAATTGAAGAAAACAAAGGAAGACATAAGTTAGCATAATTCCACAAGGCAAAAAAGTCTTTGCTAGGACTTCTCTATTTCTAGTGCTTGAATACATGGACTCTATTGTTTCATGGTCTTACTTCTTCATTTCCTATGCCAGATTGTTCTTGTCACTTAAAATGTAATCTCTTGCACAATTCACCTTCCGTGCTCTCTGTTCCAGCTACTGTACTATTATTAGCATACCTTTACTTTTCAGGACCTTTTATCAAAGCTCATTAGCATTCTTTATCCTCATCATGATTATTGCTATTATTATTGACTTTTGCTCTTCTGTGCAGAATGTTTCTCTTTATTGCAACATTTGGTTTGTTCTCCCTATCATTAATAACTAGTCCCATATGACAGTATAGAATTCTGCTTTTGTTGAAAATTAACTTCAATAAATCAGAGAAACATGAAGAAAAAAATATAGACATTGTGATTCAATTCTTCAAGATAAAAAGAGCTGTGTTCAGATTCTTTGTTACTCTTACTTGATCACAAATCTATTACAAACTTTTGCTTCTCTCATGTTAATTTCTAATTGTGTTTTCTATTAATAATGCCTAATTTCATCTAACAGAAACATAGTAATATTACAACCAAAAATACAATAGAGGAAAAAGAAGAAATAAAGGAAGGTATAACCCACCATAAAAAAGAAAAGATTTTTATCTATTGTTTGTATTATATGTGCCCATTATTCTTAAGCTCTAGGTCTTGTCTCATATTACAGAGAAACTGGAAACAAAGAAACAGTATAGTGTGTCTGTTCCCTTCGACACCTAATAAAAGTTTCCTTTTCTTAGATACCCCAGATTAGGCACCCCAATCTTAGCCTTCACTTAAAACACTGCTTAAAATGCTAACAGCATGTCAAAGCTTCTCACTCTGCCTCAGCACCTCCATCACACACACACACACACACACACACACACACCACTACCACCATCACTACCACCACCACCGCCAACAACAACAGGATTTGTCTGTGGTCAAGTCCACACTGACCAATTCTTTCCACCATCTTCCAGAGATATGTTTATTATTTCAATTCACCTTTGTAAAAGACAACCAAAACATAGTAACCTTACAGCCACCATGGTTAATGGATGCCAAAACCTTTGGGAAACAAGATATTTACAAAATCTCAGTGTTAGTCCAAGATTGCTTATTAATTATACAGGGAAATGAAATTTTAACATTGCAGAGATGTGGTGATGATCTCTTTAACCAAATGATCAAACCGTGCATCACCAGTTATGACATCACATACTTCTGATGTGATACACTGAGAACACAATACCTATATAATATTCCTTCAGAATCTTTAACCTGAATCTAATCATTAGGACAGAGCTAGGCAAATTTAAAGTGAGGGACATTCTGCAGAACGACTGACCTGAACTCTTCAAAAATGTCAATATTATGAAAAGCAAACGAACAAAAAAGCCTGGGAAATTACAGAATAAGAGAGAGGTGAACAGAGAGGGCAACTGAATGCAACAGATAATCCTTGATTGGATCCCAAGATACAAAAATAAATAAATAAATAAATAAATAAATAAATAAATAAATAATCTATATAGAACATTACTGGGATAATTGGGGGAAATGTGAATATAGAGTATATTTTTAGATAACAGTGTTGAATCAATATTAAATTTCTCAAGAAACAGACTGTGGTCATGTAGGAAAATATCCTTTTTCTTAGACGCTATACGCTGAATGTCTGAAATAAATTCTCAATAGATTCAACAATGCCTATATATCCAGAAAGGGAGTAGAGAGAGAAATAGGAAGCCAAGGTGGCAGAGTGGTAACAACTGGTAAATCTAAGGGAAGGGTATATGGTCTTTAATGTATGTTCCTGCAGCGTTTCTGAAAGTTTGAAATATTACAAAATAAAATGCTGGGGAAAATATATTAAGCCAAAACCTTGCATTTCTTAGGAAAAGCAGTCCAGAAGTTAATACATTAAACCAAAATGTTTTTCTTCAGGCCTACAGGAAAATATAATAGCCTCCAAATGTGTGGGCCCAAGCACTTCCATAAATAGGGCAGGAGCAGCACCACCAGGACAGCAGGACATTGTCCCGCAGGCTACATTGCTATGTACACTTGTTTCAGGAAATGTGTATATAGACATCTATATATCATATTCAATTACATATAATTACATATATTATATATTTTATATATCATTAGAGAGGCTATAGTCAAAGATATTCATTTTAGAAATAAGTAAACAGAGGCTCACAGAGGTATTGTGCCTTACCCCATGTCACACAGCTACACAGTGATAGAACTGGACTTAACACCTAGGAGTTCTGTGTTTTACTAACTACTTTAGGTTTCCTCATTTAGTTATTTAAACAAAACAACAGCAACAGCAATAATCAATTTAGAATTTCCCAAATGATTTCATGTTAATAAAAAGTTTACGGTTTTTTTCCCTTGAATGAGTACAGCCCAGTCCCTCCAGCTTTTCCTACCAATCCTCTCTGAAAATGAGACGATAAAGCAGAAGAAAGGACAGTAACAGTATTATAGCCCAAGTGACCTTAAATGCAAGTAAACCCTATTATTTGAATGGAGTAATTGATAGGCCTGAGCATTATCGGTCACTCTGGATGTGACAGAAGTACATTTCTTGTTAGAGCATCAGTATTGCATTTGTCTTCAGCAAGCAAAAGAG
Organism: Pteropus medius; assembly: GCF_902729225.1. Taxonomy (NCBI): domain Eukaryota; kingdom Metazoa; phylum Chordata; class Mammalia; order Chiroptera; family Pteropodidae; genus Pteropus; species Pteropus medius. The sequence goes on from NW_024352787.1 coordinate 24,395,713, forward strand.
AGATGACGATAGAATTTCTGTCTTCTGTACAACGTTTTTTCAGAAATATTTTATATCGGAAAATGAAAGCTGACATAAAATTAAGTTGCTTTGTTAAACAGTCTTATTCCTCCTATCCCTTTTAGGTTGCTTCTGTTTTGCATACAAATGTGTGAAGTGCCTTAGAAACTTTTTCTTACCCTTGGTAATGAAGACCCTTGTTTTTCCCCCTTAAGGACTTATAACCGTCTTCTTCTCTGTAAAATGTGGACACATTAGATATGTGAACACCGTATGTATTTGTTCCCTCCATTAAGCGCTGTCCTAGCATAACTTAATTATGCCTAGCTAAAGTGCCATATACAGAAATGTCTTCCACCTGGTGCTCATCTACAAATTCTTACTTTTTTTTTTTAAGAAAAAACAAGTCATTTAGGCACGTGTATGGTACCAGCATCCCAAGACAATGAAAAAAGACCTTCTTGGCTATATTAAAAATAATTTTATTCGCTCTCAGCTAGGCAAACCTAGAAGAAGATTAGGAGATAAGTTGCCCACATTTATCATCATATATGCAATCAATACATTCACTAGACATTTCCCCTGACATGCTATTAAACCAACCCCCTCTACTAGGAAGATAAAACTCTTTAAATAGAAAATAAGTAGACAGTGATGAACAGCAATATTATCCCTGACTACAATTTAAGTTCCCAGGACTTCGGTAAACTTCTGAATCCTCTCTGCTTTGGACACAAAATTGCATTTCCCTGCTCTCTAGGGAAGATAATTTGAATGACTTGCTCCTGATGGGATTTTATGTTATAGGGCAGAAGAATGACTCCTATATTTACAGAATGAGTAGCAAATGGCCTTAGGATTGCAATAAATTTGGGCAGTATAACCTTAATACATAAGCAAACAGCTTGCTGCTGAGGTCCAGCTTCTTGATTCTAGGGCACTGACTTGGACGGGACATGCGTGGGTAACTTCATGGGATCTTTACTTCTAGAGTAGTGTATTAGTCAGGGTTCTTCAGTGAGACAGTATTAATTGGAGAACTAATATATACAGATAGTCTCCGACTTAACGATGTTTCCACTGACAATTTTTCTTTACGACTTTACAGTGGTGTGAAAGTGAGACATTTAGCAGAAATAGTATTTCAAATTTTGATCTTTTCCTGGGCTAGAGATATGCCATGTGATACTCTCCCATGATATTGGGTGATAACTGGGCAGTGGCAGCATGCCATAGCTCCCAGTCAGCCACACGATCGGCAGGGTAAACATCTGATACCCTACAGCGTACTGTGTTACCAGCGTTTTTTTGGATGTTGTATTCTGAGCACGTTTAAGTTAGGCTCAGCCCTGATGTTTGGTAAGTTAGGTGTATTAAATGCATTTTTGACGTAGGATATTTTCAACAAACAATGGATTTATTGGCTCATAACCCCAACACACGTCAAGGAGCATCTTTTCCATTTACCAAATTTTTTCCAATACTCCAACATTTCTGCAATTTACTTCTCTCTCTCTCTCTCTCTCTCTATCTCTCTCCATATACACATATGTATATATGTACTATACATATACATATGTATGGATGTGTGTGTATGTGTGTGTATATCTGTATACACACACACATACGCCAGGCACATGCCAGTTCCATATTTTCCTGGGACTTTCCTCCCAGAGCCCTCTAGTCTGTCCTGGGAGCTCCCTAAGCTTGTTGCATCATTGTCATTCTTGGGTTTTCATTAGCCATCATCCCAAAACTTCCCTATGCCACTCTTCTGAGTTAGACTCCATGTTTTCTGCATCCCTAATTCAGATCCCTCTTTCTTAGTTTTTAACTCTTGTCTTGTGCAATATACTTTCCAGTAGGGAACATGGGTGGAAATAACTTAAGTTCTTGAATGGTTTAAAATGTCTTTATCTTATTCTCACATTTTATTGATAGTTTATCTGGGAACAAAATTCTGGGTTGAAAATAATTTACCTTCAGGATATTGAGGCACTGCTTCATTTGCTCTAAGCTTCCAATTTCACTATGCGGAAATCCAATGCCATTGGAATTTCCAAGCCATTATATAGGACCTGTTTTTCCTCTTTGTAAGACTTTTTTTTTTAAAGATTTTTTTAAAGAACATTTCAGGTTTAGAGAAAAATTGAAGAGTAGGTACAGAGATTTCCCATATTATCTCTTGTCCCCACACATGCTTAGCCTCCTCCATCATCCACATCCCCCACCAGAGTGGTATATTTGTTACAACTGATGAACCTACAGTGACACATTATTGTCACCCAAAGTCCACAGTTTACATTAGAGTTCACTTTTGGTGTTGTACATTCTATGGGTTTGGACAAATGTATAATGACATGTATCCATCATTATGGTATCATACAGAGAATTTTCATACCCCAAATCCTCTATTCTCCGCACCCCTCCTTGCCACTCGCACCAAACTCTGACAAACACTAATTCTTACTGTCTCCATAGTTTTGCGTTTTCTAGAATGTTATATGATTGAAATCATATAGTATGTAACCTTTTCTGATTGGCTTCTTTCATTTAGAGATATACATTTAAGTTTCCTCCATGTCTTTTCATGACTTGATAGCTCATTTCTTTTTAGCACTAAATTATTTTCCATTGTCTGAATGTACCCCAGTTTATTTATCCATTCACCTACTGAAAGATTTCTTGGTTGATTCCAAGTTTGAACAATTATGAATAAAATTGCTATAAACATCCATGTGCAGCTTTTCTTGTGGACATAAGTTTTCAACTCTTTTGGGTAAATACCAAGGAGCATGATTGATGGATTGTATGGTAAGAGTATGTTTAGTTTTGTTAGAACCCATCAAACTGTCTTCCAAAGTAGCTGTACCAATTTCATTCCCACCAGCAATGAACGAGTGTTTCTATTGCTCCATACCCTTGTCGGCATTTGGTGTCGTCAGTGTTCTGGATTTTGGCTGTTATAATAGGTATGTAATGGTATCTCATTGCCATTTAAATTTCTGTCAGCTTCTAGGATATTTTCCTTATACTTTGTCTTCTGAAATTTCATGATGATATAATTTGGAATAGAACGTTTGTCTCATTTGTTGTCATAGGCGCTTAGTGGGACATTTTAAGTTGGAGTGTTTTTGTTCTTGCTTTTCTAATTTCCTTCTCTTCATTTTCTGAAACTGTTATTCATACGTTAACCCTCCCGAATTGATCCTCTTATTAGCTTTCCTCTCATATCTTCCAACTCTTTCACTTTTTAGTATTACTTTCAGGGAGATTTCTTTAACTCTGTCTTTAAACCCTTCCTTTGAATTTGCTTCCCAACTTTTAATTTCAAAGCACTAATTTTTTCTGCTTGTTCTATTTTTAAAACACCCCATTCTCGTTTTGTGCATGCATTGTGTTATTTTCTCTCTAAGACTGTTCTTACTTGTTGTGAAATTTTCTTTCTACTCTTTAATTTTTTAATTTCCCTTTTTTTATGCCCCCATCCCCACACTCCCACCTGCTTTGTTCACTTTGGTCTCTGTCTTTCATGTTGGAGGCTTTCCTCCAATGTCTGGTACCTTGCCTGTCTGTCCCTATTAAAGAATATTACAATAACAAGCTAACTGGAAATACCAGGTTCCAGAGAAGATTGGTGCCTGGAGAGCATCATCGCAGGGCGACGAAGCTTCAAGCTGGCTTTGTCACTGGTAGGACATATAACTGCTAGTGTCCTTAGGTCTCTTCTTCTGGGACTTTTTAGTTCTCGCAGTGAAGAATCCTTTCCTGTCAGGCTGGTCGTGAGGAGGAGAGAGGTGTAAACTTGACTGCTGGTATCCTAGATACTTATTTAGGTGAAAGTTGCAGGGTTCCAGACCAGTGTCTTAGGCTTCAGAGTACCATATAACTACTAAGCTTAGGAGAGTTGATAGGACTCTTTTTTTTTTTTTTTGCTTTCTTCTCAACATAGATTTGTACTCAGAATGGAAAATTTCAGAAGCTAAAATTACTCCACTGCATATTTTAAACAGGAGAACAGGTTGGCTTTTTGTCACGATGAAGCAAAATATTCCTGAAAAAAAAAATGTCTGCTCTTTCTGAAGTTTGCCAGTTTGGATGTTTTTCATGCCCCAGAAAACTGCTGGTAACAGCCCAGGATGGTAGGGAGAATGAGAGTCTGGATCTGTTTGTATGTGCTGAAACTCTGAAGCTCAGCCAAGACATGAAGTCATTTTAGGGTCTAAGAGGTAGAAGCAAAAACTTAGAACATCACTAAATTGTAACAGATGAACTGGATTCCAACCAAAAATATAGATATATTACAATCTTGTGTTCACAAACAAATGTCTCCACTATCTCCCTGAGAGTTTAGAGAAATGCAAATGGAGGCTGAGGTTTGACTTGCTGCTGCCAACTAAAATGTATGTTCTAAAAAACAAAAGGAATTGGGTGTTTGAAAGGCAGAAAGAAAGCAGTTCTGTCTAATGTAAACACACCTGCAACCAACTAATTATTCAGCCATATAAAAATACTGCATGTACAATATAGTCCAAATCAAAAAGAGCTCAGATCTTGATTTATGTCATGATATCTCTGATAATAAGAGATGCTTTTTTATTAGAAGTTAGATCTATATTGTTTTTAAGTATCTAAGATTTGGGAAAAGTTCCCACAATCTCATGTTTTGTCCTTTAAATTTAAAGACTAAGATTGAATTTCTAGAGAGGGAAATTTGACATGAGTATGCTTAGGAAAAGCAGAATATCTGGATGCTCACTATTCACTTTTGGATTACTCCAAACTCCAATATATTTTAAAGATGAAATAATGCTACATTCTGAGCATTTTATTCTAAGGTGGTCCAAGTGGTCTAAACAGTGTTTGACCAATGTCTTATTTGTTTTAGACACATTGTACTTTATTTAACTTCGAATAATTGTTGGCTTGGGGTTTGTATGTCATCTTCTCTTCAGATCACTGAGAGGCAGCTTCCTGGAAATTTATCTCCAGTTAATAATTAAAGATACACGATATGTATAAGGAATAATAATAGCCCCACATTAGAGTCTACCTAAATGTGCAACTGTTAGGGATTGGAAATGGAAGAATTACCCAAACTTAGAAAAAGAAAAAAACATAGTCTGCCAGCTTACCAGAGTTTGACTTACTGTGTTTGTTTACTGCCTAAATATGTAATAAGTTTAAATGATAATAAAAGCATATATAAAAAGATCTGGGAGTAAAATGAAAATCCAGTTGACCTTAGATGTCCGGTTTACATGATGCCAACAATCTGAGATTTTTTGTTCGTTTGGAGGTATGACATACATACTGTAAAGTACATAGGTCTTAATGTACAGCTAGATGAATTATCGAAATCTAGACATATAATACTTCCAGTACCTGAAGAGGGTTCTTCCTGCCAATCATATCCTCAGTCAAATCCTAACCCAACTCCCACAGGTAAACTCTGTTCTGACTATCCAGAGTTTTTGAAAATATTGGTCAAACAGCTGGATTACTCCAGTTATAAAAAAGTTTGGTACCAAAATACTTGGGCTTAATGTTTCATTTTTCTTCTGTGTTTTCAGTCCCAGTACTATACTCACATAGAGAATCAATTTCTTTCCTGGCACTTTCTTTGTCAGTTTTCCTAATTTTCCACAAAGGATGAAGAAAACAAAAATTTGTCCTCCTTTCTTTTTATCTGTTGGGAACTACTGAAATATCTCTTCACCTACCTGAATTTCTATTTTAAGTGGCAGAGTAAGAACCACAAAATAAACTACTAACAATAAATAGCAAGAGTTTAACAACCTCTTCGGAGACTTCAAAGGATGAAGACTATGGCTAAAATAAAATACATAGTTGGTAATATAAAATGTCTTTAAAATACTTATGGCTTTTAACCCAGCAATTTTATATCTAAAAACTTATTCTGAGGAATATTTAAAGATGTGTGCAAAGATTCACATACAAGGAGTAAAAAAGTGAAAATGAACTAAATGTCCCTAAATGGGAGAATGTTTAAATAAATTATAGTACATTCATATAACGGAATATCATGGAGTCCTTAGAAATGAAACTATGGAAGTAAATTTATAAACAAAGAATCATGGTCAGGACATGCTAAATTTTAAAAAGCAAGTCACTGAGTAGTTAATATGATAATATCCCATTTGGGGCAGTAAAAGCCTCTCGGCTCTATCATTACAATCTGTGAGATCTTGACTAAGCCACACAGTAAGTTATTTTACATTTATCTGTAAAATAAGGATTATAACAAAAATTACATAGTGTCATTGTGAAGATGATAAACACTTGGCACATGCATGTAGTTTATAAACTATGATTAATACTAGTTTATTAATATTAATTAGCTATTATTAACATATAAATATACTAACATGTACTTAATATTAATTATTAATACAATAATTGCATATTATTTATGCAATTTCCATGTTTAAAAATTTTAAATGATATTCAAATATTTTCTCCATGTAATGGTGAAAATACTGTCTTTGAAGCCATAATCCATTTATCCTCTTTCTTTTTACCTAGTGTATCTATTAATTTTTAAGTTGTCAATAAATCTTAGTGAAAAATCATGAATTATAATACCATCCTGATGACAAGACTGCAATAATAACTTTTACACTTTAAGCTAAACATTAATTTAGCTTTTAGAGAATAATAAACATAAAAATAATAAACACAGAAGGGGCTTAAGAGTTCATAAAATTTATTTTAGTTCAAAACCTTTATTTTATGAAGAGATGAAGGAATTGAGGTTCAGTTACTTTGCTTAACATTATTTGTAGGTGACAAAACTAGGGCTTGAATCGGTTTTCTGAACGCTACATTCTCAGCTCTGTTTTCTGAGAGCAGGCATCTAATGATTACATGTGATAAAATATTTGTTTATTAAATGAATTAAATTAATGGTAATTAAATGTCGATGATAAATTAGAAAATTACTGAGCTTCCTAGGAAATAAGATGAATAAAGATAACTTCTGGACAGCTAAAAATAAGCAACATTAACAGACAAAATTTTTCAATCGTAGCTACTTTACTTGTGCAATTTAGAGGCATAATGATACTGATCGAGGCAGTATATTAAAAAAATAAATTAACTAAAACACACCATATGATATTTCATTGTCCTTTTAGAGGTTTTTTCCCCTCTGAAATGTCACCAATAAGAAGATCCTTTACTGAGAAATTACATTTAAAAGAATCTCTTCTAATCCTCTCACAAATTTATTTACCTATCTCACATACATAATACATATCTTTAAAACTTGAATATTTGTGTTCTTTTGAAGGTTTTCTTCTATCTCAGTCCCTTTTTGTTCTTTTTACTTTAGATTTTTACAATTGTCTTTCAAATTTTCTAATCACTATGAGCTTTGTAAACTCTTCATTTTCTTTTTCTGTTCTTTCTAATACTAATCATTCTTGCTTGACTAATCTTGTTTTCTTGCTGATGCAAATGTCATATTTAATTTGACCATTTTTGTTTTTTATGTAATTTCAATTACTTGAGTCTTTCTATACCTTAATTTCCAAGTTAACTCTCCATGATTTTCCTAAATATCTGTTATATATCTACATTCCTAAAGTATTACATCCCTTTGTAGATCTGTGAGTAATCACACAATTTTTCACAATTGAGAATACAATTTCTCAATTGTATTCACTGGTTTGTAATGCATTATTTTGAGTACTTCTCATATTAAATGATATAGTCCCTATTTATACTTCATCTATACTTTATAAAAGCAGTTCTCTATATACTATTGAAGAAACCATTTTTCTGTATAGATAATTCCCATTTCATAAATTTAAAATTTACAAACTACCCTTCCCTTGTACACCAAGACCCACCAGAAGCACTAAGTCAAAACACTTGATCCTTTAAAGAAGCAAAAGAGGGATGAGGCTGCGAAATAAATAGGAATGGTGAGATCTGTCTTAGAAGAAACTCGCTACCAAATGTCCTTGTCCACACTTTTTAAAATTCCAATAATCTCTCCCAGGGGAGGTTAAGGGACATTGCTTGTAGATGCCTTAGAACTGACCATGAGTTCAACAGCTTTCTAACACCTAGAGGAGCCATCATTACTGGAGTCAGCATTTGCAACTGTGTGTCTGAGAGAAAAAGAGAAAACCTTTCATCTTTTTTTCCTCTTCTTTTTTTCCCCCTCATCCTTTCCTTTCCTTGTTTCTCTTCCTCTTCTCTCTTACATTTGTCACTTCTTTCTCCCAGCTCTCAGTACTCAGGATGATTTTATCAGAATTATTACCAAGATAGAGTTCTAATAGTTAAACAGACTTTTGTGGGCTGCATTTGGAATTTAGCCACCAGTTATCACATTGTTGTTGTGGGAAAGTATTTCCCAGTTACAAAGTCAAATGAAGAAATAATTAGTGAATAAAAACAAGGAAAGTGAATTTATTTGTAAATTGCAAACTGACTTTTTTTGTTTTCAGACTTAGAACTTTCGTTCTATTTTCAAGTTCTTGCTCTTCCCAACTAAATACTGATGCTTTACATTTCTTTAAAATCATGTAAGCTTTTCAGGAAACACTTTGCAGTTTCACTTAAACCTGCTTCTGTTTGGGACACATTGTGGTTGCTCTTCTCTTTCTTACACTTGCCATTGAATCTGATTTTACTTTGTCTTTCTGGACTGTTCTCCTTTAGCCAAGTTCATTGAGTAGTCAATTTTGGCCTTGGTTTTTTATTGAATGGTTCACTTTTGTTCTCCTTCTGTTCCTACCACTGCACATCAATCCTTGTCATGGCCTTCTTCTGATCACGCAAGTCCAATCCCCTTGTCATATTAATATGAATAATTTTATGTCCACTTATTATCTCTCCAGGACTTTGAAGTGCCATCTCCGTCCTCTGCTAACTACCTTACTTTTTTTCTTAACATATATTAATTTTTAAGATCTCTTACTTTCTCTTGCCACCAATTCATTTTGTGAAAAGGGTGTACTTGAAAGAGATCTTTTTCTCTTTGCTGGTTAAAGTTAACAGTCCTCTTTCTGGCCATTTTTAAATGCACTAACAGACTCAATTGTATTCTTTCTTCATCCTTGCTTCCCTCCCTCCCTCTCTTATTTATAACCTTAACTCTTTTTTTTTTGCTGTTGTTGTTGGGTCCCCTCCACTCAGTGGTCACTCTATTTTGCTGTTATTTTTAAGGAAGTGTTTCCTGTGCCTAAATATGCTTTCTATCCGGTTTTGATCCTTACTAGTGTTGGGACAACATCAGCTCTTTCCCCTAGAGATACACATATTAAATGTATGACTGCCACTTGAAACATTCCACAAAACTGCCTTTGCTTGTATTAATTTGCTACCCCCAGATGCCTTGCTCTATCTGTAACTTCGAGCCTCGACAAGAACACTAAGATCTTGGGTCACTGAAAGCTCCAGTAGGTGTTAGCGTCTTTCCCCAGGCTGTTCACGTCTTACTTCAGCAGGATACGGACAGTGCCTTCTTCCACGGAATTCATGCTCATCAATAATTCTGAGGGTTGCATTAGCTTTTAGGTTGTAAAATAATAGCCTCCTGGGGCTAAAAAGAGAATAGGAAAGGTCAAGACTAGGGAAGTATGCAATTTTTTTTTTTTAATGCCAGAATGGGGAAAGGCAAGGCTTCTGTTTTATTGTAGTAAGAGAATCATGCACATTCAGAATGCAACAGCCAAGACAATAAAGAGATAGAGGCATAATTTCCTCTTCAGATCTATTCGCTTGCAATAAACTGTTATTTTATCTCTTTGTCTTTGATTCTCAGGTGGAGTTTATAATGGCCTTCGCTTTCTGTTTAAATAACACTATGACTCAATAGCGTATTACCAAAGATTATTGCCACTAATGGCTTTGCCTTACTGTACACTCAAGTACAGTTTAATGATATCCCACTACAATACTATATGCTGATCTGCCTTAGTTATGGTTATTTTATTCCTAATTAGCACATTAATTTAGGCTTTTATATTTCACATGTACTGTATTCCTTTTAAAAGTTTTTCCCCTTTATTCAAAGTAAATGAGGCATTTTGTTTTTGCATTGTATTTATTAAGCACATACCATACGCATTTCACATTTATTATGTATTGAGTACCTAGCAAATTGCCTGGCACATTTTTTTTAAATAGGTTTATTGAGATATAATTCGTATAACATACGGTTCAGCCATTTAAAGGATATGATTCAATGGTTTTTCATATTCATAGAGTTGTACAACCATCACCACAATCAATTTCAGAACATGTTTATTACTCTGAAAAATCCAAACCTCTTATCTGTCACCTTTCAAACTCCCTCCTGATCTCCCCTTTACCCCAGACAACCACTAATCCAGTTTCTGTCTCTATTGACTTGCCTACTTTGGACACTTCATGTAAATGAAATCACACAATATGTGGTCTTCCTTCCTTCCTTCCTTCCTTCCTTCCTTCCTTCCTTCCTTCCTTTCCTTTCCTTCCTTTTTCTATAGACACTTATTAAAACCAGTTTTGTACAGGGGCTGGGGCTTGCCCATGGTGCTCTTGATATATAAAACCTAGATGTTCTGCCAGCTCTTTTTGAGCAATGACACCAGGAAATCGACAGCTAAGTGGATGTTGTACACAAGCTCATCATCTGCAATCTTCATGCGGCCAACAGCTACTGCCAGCGCAACATCTTCATCTGGAACTTGATTATAGATTTCACTTCATTGACTTTGGCCACCATGTTCTCATTGTGGGGCAGGAAGAAAGGAAACTTGCCACGCTTTTTCAGGCCTGGGCCCAGGATTCATGAGATCTGCTTAATCAGAGACTCTGAGGCCAAAAAGGCATCACACTTCTTGGCCAGCTTCTTGACCAATTTCTTAGTTTTGCTGAGTTTCTTCAGTGCCTTGATGTCCATGTGGGGAATATCCACAGCTTGGCCTCACCACTGCTGGTCCCCTAGAACACAGATGGAGAACTTGAGGTGTGGAGTGAATTTAAGGCTGACTATGCAATCTTCATGCAACCAAGAAGCATTTGTTCTCCTTTGGGTCACAGTTCTTCAAGCTGATCTACAGCATCATCGTCTCTCAAAACTTCTAGCACTTGCGCTGGTTCCCATGAAGGACATCCTGCACTGCCTCGTGCCACAAAAACCTGTGACTGATTTTTTTCATTCAGTATGTTTTCAAGGTTCATTCATATTGTAGCATGTATCAATATTTTATTTCTTTCTATGGCTGAAATATTTTATTATAGAATATTCCATATTTTATTTATCCATTCATCCGGTGATGGATTTTGTGCTGTTTTTACTTTTTTGACTATTATGAATAATGCTGATATATACATTCATGTACAAGTTTTTGTGTGAGCATATTTTTTCATTTTTCTTGGATGTGTACCTAGGAGTAGAATTGCTGGGTCATACGATAACTCTCTGTTTAACCTTCTGAGGAACTACCAGACTGTTTTCTAAAGTGACTGCATCATTTTACATTCTCACTAGCGATATATGAGGGTTCCAGTTTCTCCACACCCTCACTAATACTTTTAATTATCTGTCTTTTTAGTTATAGCCAGTCTAGTAGATATTAGTGGTATATGATTGTGGTTTTGATTTGTATCCCTATGGCTAATGATATTGAATATCTTTTCAAGAGCTTATTAAACATTTGTATATCTTTGGAGAAATGTCTTCTTATATCCTTCATGCCTGGTACAATTTAAACACACATTAAAAATTTCAAATATTAGATTAACTATAAAATTTAATCACCATAATAAAAAGTTAAAGAAGTTTTGTTAGCTTGATTTGTAGACAAGGATTAGAAAGTAAAATTATTTACTCAAGGTCACATTGAAGGTCAATTGTTTATTTAGGTCTTTGGATCCCATCTCTCTACTATTGGGGCCAAAATGCTTTGAGTGATAGCCCTACCATATTATCTATAAAGAACACAGTCACAGTGAGAAAGTACCTCTGACAATGGCTACTTTATGTGCTGTCAACTGACTCCCACGAAAGCCTGCAAATTAGAATAAATACTTGTACTTGACCTTGACTCGATCTATCTGTTCAGTACATTTTATTCTTGTAGAGTTAATTTGTCACCTGTCTTTTATTTAGTTCATTTTTCAAGGCACATTTTAGGTGACTACAAACTGACTTTTTAGCCACTTTCAGAGATAAGATTCAAAGAGAACATTTGAGTTTTGTTTTCCTTTACTTTCAACATTCGTAGGAGGACCATTCCTAGAGATGTCAAAGGTCATTTAAATGATATATTCATTTTATGATCAAAGAGGAAGATAAAATTTCCATTCATATTGGTCTTTATTTTAAAACTACATATATTATGAATTTCTAGTGTCAAGCCCTGTAAAGAAAAAGAGATTACTCTTGAAAGGTTGTCTTTGTAAAGCTAATTTCTTTGGCAAACACCATCTAATGCCCCCAAACACTGTTGAATCTTTTCTAGCTCACCCCTTCACTTTCCTGTGTCACCCACCTTCCACTTCCTGCTCAATTTCACTGCGAAATATAGCTCTGAAATTTAAGAGGTGTGATGGGCTTTTCCTTGAGTTGTGGAGTTTGCTGCAAGCAGTGCCCAGTCCAGCGAGCAGTGACTCTGCTTGTTCGCCCCAGAGGCGTCACCACAACATTGTGGAGAGCATTGCATGTTTTCTGTCCTGCTGCCTGCCGACAGAGGCTTAACAGTACAGATGTGGGGCAGCCTTGGAAATCTACCAAAGTAAATGAATGGAAATGCTCATCATTTGCCCACATTGCATCACTGACCAGGGTGTTGAACTGAATCCAGGTCTGATTTTACTTCCTCTGGCCTTTTGCTAAATATTAAATGACTGAGATAGAATTTTTATTATGTGTGCCAATGTACTCCTCTTTCACTATGGAGTGTCTATGGGGCAATGTGTTCTTTTCATAGACCTGAGGTGTGTTATTAGAGCTTTTTGTTTCTCCCAGATGCATTAAAATTGCTTTAGTCAAAATAAAACTCAGCTTCATTCTGGGCCAAGCAGCAGGAAAGCAATTTAACATCACCACACATGAGACACTTAGAGCAGTGGCGGTCTGTGGGTAGATGTTAGTGTGTCAAGTGCACTGCTCCATGGGACAGTGTTAGATGACATTTTCGCTACTGATTCAAAGTCAGGATCCTATGAACCTTAGGGTCACACAACTGGTGAGTCTTAGACATGACTGCTACCACAGAGACCACCTCATCAAGCCTCTTATCCAATCTAAAATTGTCTCCTTTATGACCCTAAGGATGGCCACACAGTGCCCACTGAAATACTTTTGATGATGAGAGCTCTTTCCTTACAGGTACTTCTATTTCACTGTTGGAAACTTCTAGTCCTCAGAATGTTCTTCCTTATGCTGAGATTTTCAGAATGATCCCAGACTGCCCCTGCCCACCCCGCCCCCCCCGCAAAGGAGGCCTTTTATTTCAACAGTAATATCATCAGAAAAGCAATTTGCACAAAAGGTGAATCATTAAACTTCCTATGTTAAAATGTTCATTGAATGTTGAAGCTGCAAAATCTCAAAAATTGACTCCAAAACTAACTATAAACCAATCACTCCACCGCATTAGATCTCTGGAAATTGAAGTGGCTGAAAGCACACATTTTTCTGAACACCTGCATTATAGTGATGCGTGTTTTAGAGTCTCAGTCTAGGCAAAGTCTTAGACTCAAGTTTTAAAAAGCTACATTGGAATTAAGTAATGGGATTTATGTTAAAGTAGAAATTTGGAAAATTGGCTTAAAATGCCTAATTCACTGCAGTTTGGCTAATTAGTTTTGCTTTGTTCTCTGATAATATTTTGGTTTATTTTACTTATTACAGAAAATTTACTTTAATTTCAGATAATTTATGTATGAATTAGATAGATATAATGATAGGTGATAGAATATATTTTCCTCTTTGAATGTTTAAAAAAAAATCTCTAAGGATTCTGGAAATAATTCAAGACCCCTTCTTAAACAAACTATTTTGAGCGATTCTTAATTTCTGACATAAGATTGCTTCTGTCTCTCACTTCTATAACAACAGTAAAATACCACTTAAAAATATCTTTTCCAAAGTAGCTATTTTTTGTTATGTTACTATGCCTATTTTCCCTTTAAATTTGAGAGTTTCATTGAAAGTTTTGGGGTTACTCTTGGGAGAAAGTTTTGAGAATCACGGGCAGTGTATAAGGGAACTTTGAGATGGTTCTTGGCTTGCTACTCAGACATCCTGTCCAGTTTAACATTTGTCCTGGAAAAAATGTCCCAATTTTTATAATAAATTATGTGGTCTATCTTCTTAAATCTCTTGAATCCAATATTCTAATCCTAGAGAGGTGAGAATTGAAGACTAGAGAAGTTAAATGAAGAAATACAAATTAGTAGTTACAAAGCAGTCACGGAGAATTAGAGTACAGCATAGGGTATTTGGTCAATATTGTTGTAATGGTGGTATGTAGTGCCAGATGGATGCTAGAGTATCGGGGGGATCACTTCGTGGATTGTATAAATGTCTAACTTTTTAAAATTTAAAATAAACATTAAAAAAATTAGTTAAATGACTTTCACAAGATCTCCCACAGCAACTTGGTGACTGAGCAGGCCTGCAATCCACCAGTCCTGCCTGTTACAATGACAGTAGTTCTTTCACCATAGCAGGCTCACACATTCTCAAATGGGCATTTGATTTCTGGGAGACAGTTTGTGGGGCCCTATAACCCAGACTGCATCAGCAAGTTACAAAAGCTGTCCTAGAGGTGCTCCTTACCTTTGAAGAACAGCGTGAGGTCACGTCTGTTTTCCACCTCCCTTCTCCCAAGCCAGTTTCTTTCACATGAAAGAAACTGTTTGTATTTTACAAACTTTAAACCACTTTATGGCCTCCATTTGAATCACCTCCAAGTTCTTCATATCTCTCTTACTCAGGTAACTTATATTGAAAAATACATTCTTCCAAAGGTGTGCCTAAATATTTTTTCTACGTAAAAGTTAAAAAAAAAAAAATAGCATTAGGCTGGAGAGATGAACAACAGTGGCCAGAATGCCAGGTATGAATGATGAAACAAGGATAACTGAAATGGTGGGAGGTTTACGATTTGAGACTAAGTATTAATAGCTCACTTGCCATGGCAGTCGTCTCTGGTGTGAAGTGAAAATGTCTTAGTGACAATAATAGGGCAGAAGGTCTCATTTAATTAAACAACTTTTAGCTTTCAGAGCAAAAGCCTAAAAAGAAATCACTTTTCTTTGCTGATAGTTTGTTGTCTGATCTTTGCTATAACATTTACACTTGTGCACACATGCCCATCAACTATTGGTAACTCTTGCAACTATTAGGGAAAGCAGGGAACTTCCTTCAACACATCCTTACTTTGTATTTAGCCAGCAATTTTAGGCTGTTTCCCAAGGCTGAAGGGAGGATGTGTTAGTAGAATGGGAATATACCGAGTGAGAACGTGCTTCCCCTGTTTGAAGAGCTATAACTAGGACCAAAAGTGCCCTACAATATCTCAGGCATTGCTTAGAGACATGAAAGGAAAGTGTTGTGTGCATTTCACAGGCCTCTTTATTTTTCCAAATCCATTCAAATACACGATTTGTATATATTTAGGGGGTTTGGTTGTTTAAATGATCACTGAGGATTAAAAGAATTCTGGAGCCTCCAAACCCCTGCTGTGCCACTAAGTTACTGGCTGTTGTGAGAGCAAATTTTTTCAGCTGCCCAATGCTTCTACTGCCAATGGAAATAAGCACAAAATTGGCTTCTTTTCTGAGATCTAATTAGGATTAAACTTCCCTACTGGTGGTAGAATAAATAATAAATTGCATGTGCCTTTGTGCAGGCCATTTCCTCTGACTGCAAAGCCTTTCACTCCCATCACTTCCTATGGGTCAAGACCAAGCTCTTGACACTGCAGCTTGACTTCCCCAGGTGGAAGTTATCAGTCCCTCTCTTGAAATCCTACTGTACTTCATCTCTACCACTTGATATTTATACCCTTATGGCCTGTATGCCTGTTTCTCTAATTATAAAGAAAACTCTTTGAGATGTGTGTTTTATGTACCTTCATGTTCCTCAGAAAACCTAATGCTTTTTTCTTCCTGCTTTTGCTTTTATTAGCATTTATTTGTTGTTGAATTTACTCCTGGGCCATGTTTTTGTTTCTTCAGTTTCTTCTGGAATATCTTTTCTTCTGTGTAACCTCTTCTTCCGGTTTAGGAACAATCTGCTCTTTTTCAGTGAGGATCATGTCAGTGTGGCAGGGAGAGCTCTTGTAGAGGTTCATCAGCCCATGAGCTCTGTCAGTTCTGCATAGCATCTTGGGAGCTTTGTTCACCTGGATGTGCTTGATGATCAGAGAATCTACATCTAAACCCTTAAGTTCATCATTATTCTGCATTTTTAAGCATGTGCAGCAAAAATTTAGCACTCTTTTTGGGTCACTGGCCCTGCGTCCAACCCCACTGTTTGGCCTGGGCACACATACCAACACAATAACACACATTGCTTCTATAAAGCGACATCCTTCAGAAACTTAGTAGCTTTTTGGTTATGCATACCCTTGACAACCTGGGCAGTTTCACGAGAGTTCTTAAAGTGAATGTAAAGATTTGAACCTCTTGATTTGCATGATTTTGTGGGGTTTTCTAGGTCAAATGAATAGCGAACTGTTTTCAGAGGTCACCTCAGGTCGCTTACTGGAAGAGAAAGAGCGGGGATTTCTGGGAGAATTAAAAAAAAAAACTAATGCTTTGGTTGGCAGATCGTAGGTGCCTAGTAAATATGTATTGAATAAATGGATAATAAATATAAAATGGTTAATAATAAGAGTGAGAGATGAATACTCCTTACTTCCTCTGAGGTTTTTGTTTTGTTTTGTTTTGCTTTTGCTTTTTTAAAATCTGGTTTCTACATGAGCTAAAGGAGAATTTAAAGGCCCTTTCTCTTAGATGCCTTCACAGGCCTGAGATACTTGTGGTTGTCATAAGAAAAAAAAAAACACGCAATTCAGTTACTTGAGGTCATGTAGACAGCTCCCCATTCACCCTGAAAACATAACAAATCCACAGGTACTGGTTGTTTGCTCTTCTCTTGACTGAATGTAGTTGAACCAGTGTGTTTAACTTGGACATGTAAGATCTGGAAGACGCTCTTAGCACCTCTCAAGTAGTAAGCAGAAAGATAATATTATTATATATATTCTAATCTTTTGCATGATGCTTTTTACTTGTTCCTTTTTGTTCTACTATCTTGTCAGTCTTTTAGGTAAGACTAGCATTTTTATCCTAATTAGAAAATTGCACATCATGATACACTAATTTGTTAACCTATGTTCACAAATCATTTAATTACCACTGCCAGCTTTGATGTGCTGTTATTATTCAGTTATGGGAGTAAACAATTCAATAGCTAACAGGAAAAAACTCATTATTTTCTGGGAGATATTGTTGTTATTTTCACTGTTTTCAAAAACGCTTTAATCGAAACTTTAAAAAATCACTTTAATCAGAACTTTTAAGAATTCTGATATTGTTCTTATAATTGTAGTAAATAAGTAGAGTATTCATTTCTTTAACGGGCACAATTATTTGGGGGCCAAATAATAGTGCTTGAAATTCACAATGAATAGACTTCTTAAAGAAGAAATAGATACTTTTTTTTCTTGCATGCCGATTCATGATCTCCCATGATGGTATAACTTATAAAATGCAGCTTCTAATATTGATTTGTGAAGCACTTTGATGGCTAGAGATAAAAGGAGCAATCTCTTTCCTATTTGATGCTGCCATATAATGTTGCTCAAAGTCTCTTTATCCTCTAGTAGCGTTAATTACATTTGGTAAGCACCCCAAGTCACAGACACATCCTGGGAGCTTTTGGGTAGGTTCTTTTGGGTTCTTTCAGTGGCTCCTGGATGAATAGGGAAACCAGGCTGCCAGGTGCAAACTCCCGTCAGGTTTCACAACTGCTTCTGCTGATAGTTTGCATCCAGGATCAATAATATCATTATGCATTTATGTGCAAACATCAAAATTACTCTAAGCAATTAAGTTCCTACGTTCCCTGTACTCCCCCAGTAATAACATATCCTAAGGAAGGGAAATACATATCATACCAATAAGAGATATCTATCTAAACCTTGTAATAATATTATTGACCCATAAGGTCACCATTTATCACATAGCATATGCATGCTCAGATTGTTATTTATCTTTTAGGCTCTCGTCATTTCTCTTCTACTACACCATGACTTTCTCCAGGGCTGAGACTCTGCCTTTCACCTTTTGGAATACCAATATTACCAGAAAAGCACCTGGCACATGATAAGTAGTAAGCTCTCAAAGAAATGTTTGTGGTTGTTGAGCAATAAAAGTGATTCAGTGAATAAAGTAAATTTTCCCCTTGTAATTCAAGGTATGGATAAAATTGTTTCTTATTTTCTCGTTATGCCAAAATACCCTCTTCTTAAGCTTTTCCTGAGACTTTTAGGGAGCATTGCATGCTTCCTCAGAGTGAAAACTCACTCTTCGACTACAGGAAAGCACACCCAGTGAATGCTAATTCAAGGTGGAAAGATGCAGACTTCCCTATGTCTCTACTGTTAGGATTAAAGAAAAGCTGATTCGGTGGTATTTTTGCATTCTTCTTTTATCCTCTATCAGCAGCTTTACTTGTAGCCCACACTTACTTTCTGACAGCTTGCATCTTCATTTCCCCATGAATAGTAAGGGAAATGATATTAGCAGGAAGGGTTGAAGAGAGCCGTCTAACTCTAGAAGATTTTGATGGGAAGGCTCCCTAACATCTTGTCTGTCTTCAATGGCATTACAGTAGGTGCCCCTTATAACAAATCAGGGCACCTACTGTGATTCCTCCAGACAAAGTCACAGAGACTGGGCCTCCCTACTGCAGCGATGCTGGGGCAGCCAGAAGGTGCAGGGAACAGCGTGTGCTGCTCATCATTGCTAGTGAGGTGCTAGTATGTCAGGCAACTCAAAAAGCCTTCTTTGTTGGAAATATTCAATACTGTGGAACCACAGTTGGAAAAGTCTTTAAACGATGCTTTTTAAAATTCATGAGCCATAGCTTATAATAAGGGGGCATTATCTTTCCTGTTTTGGGAACCTTATCTAGTCTTTTTAAGAGAAGGGCCAGATGCTCGTGACCCTTGAGTTGGCCACAACCTGCTCTGGCCCATCTTGTGTTCACTTATTCCCCACCAGCTCCTCCTCTTAGGATCCTAATTTGAGGGCAAATGATAGTATCGAAACATTTGCCCAAATTCTTCTCCTAGTAAGGGAATGTTAAAGCAACAGCAGACAGCTTTTATCTGTCCCCTAAACGCAATTAAAATTATTGCTTTAGTTGATAAGATCTCATTTTCTTTTTCAGTAAAAGATAATTTCTTCAGTTAAAATCAACTAAACGAATAGATACTAAATATTAATAATTTTAGACACAAAATTATTTTGGGTGTTATGAGGTAAGGAACATTCAGGATTCCTTATTTATTCTTATTTGTTTTTATAGCTGAGTTTTGTCAATCTCCTGATTATCACTTTCAGTGTCGGAAGCCGATTTGGGGCCATTGTAGTTAGGTCTTATCTTTGAAATTGCTTATGTTTGGAAACTTTTAATAGATTAACTGAATTAGCTAGAGAATTTGCTAAATCTCTTGGTCTCAACTCAACTGGAAAATCTGCTTGCCACTGAAGAATTTCACTCTAATCTACAAATTTGTCTGACAGTGTCAACAGGAAAAGTTATTTATGATAGAGGGACTGAGATTGAGTCCACATATCTGAATACTTAAAGAGCGATGAGGTTAAAATGCAGATTCCCTGGCCCCACCCCAGGTTTCTGAATCAGTGACCTAGTTTAGGTTTTGCCAAAACCAGAGCCTTAGTCAAGGATTCGAATGCCAAGAGTTTGAGTGGTAACCCCAGCAGTGCTCTGGTGGGGGTCTGGAGAAGGGAGACAGGGTAGGAAGGAAAAGCCAATAAAAGGTGTACTAATGAGAGAGTTATCTCTGTGGACAAGGGAGATGCACCCACAAGGGGATCTGAGAGACTGCCAGGTACACATTTCAGAATTCTCCTATGGATAAGTGAGGAGCTGGAGTGTTTACCTCTCCCACTCCAGTTCCTGTTCCTCATCGGTTGCTCTCAGGAGCATTAATTCCCTGATACTTCCAGCCTCCCTCATGGGTGCACACAAGCTTCTGTGACTAGAGAAAGCCATCAGGCAGAGAATCGCAGGGGTGTTGGGACAGGAAGCTGTCTCTGTGTGTGGTACTGGTCACAGAAGCTGCAGATAAAGGAGGGGCTATAGGCAAGGCACCAATAACATCTCCTGCAACCTGGATAAGGGGCTTGAGAATCTGTATTTTTAGTGCCAGATGATTATAATCTTCATAAAAATTTGAGAGCCACTGCTCTTAAAGCAATCTGATCAGGTTACCCCCATGCTCCACCACCTTCCAGAGCATACAAAGCCCTTGGTATGGCATAAAGAGAGCCCTCCAGGGTCTGGCTTCTTAACTTCTATAGCTACATTTCCTGCTCCACATTTTCCTCCCTAAACTCTGGATCTAGCCATCAGATTGCTTGCACTTTTTTACACTTTTTCCTTGTGCTTAGAAAGTTTCAACTGCAAGTAACAGGAAATTTGACCAATAGTGGCTAAAACAAATAAGGATTTATTTTTCTAACATGGCAAGAAATCTGAATATGAAGATGGGTGGCTGCTGACAGTGATTCTGTGGCTCGATAAAGCCAGGCTGGGTGTCTGGTTCTTTTAGATTTGCCTTCATGGCTGCAAGGGGCTGCTACAGTTCCTGATATCACATTTGGATTCAAGCCAGGAAAAGGCTGCACCAACTTAGCAAAAGCAGTCCCAGAAGAACCGGCAGAGCTCTCTTAATGCTTTATTGGCCAGAGCTGTTCCACATGGCTACCCTGAGCTGCAAGGAGGTAAGTAGATATTTGGCTATTTCAGGCTTCACAGAGGAGGCAGGAGAGGAAGATGAGGATTGGAAAGTTGGAAATGATGTTAGGTTAGCCTTTTCTCATCCTGTTTGCCTAAGGAATACCTACTTAACTTTCAAGACTCATTTTCCCCCTTAATATTTCATTTTGAAAATTTCAAACTTTCAGAAAAATTGGAAACATTGTATGGTGTACATCTGCATACTCACTACCTAAATTCTGCAATTGACATCTTACTGTATGTGCTTTAACACATCTCTATTCATTATGCATTCCTCTATTTATCCATCCATCTTATATTTTGGATGCAACTTGAAGTAATTTGCAGATATATGTACATCTCCCCCAAATACTTCATCATGTGCACCATTATCTAAAGTTCAATATTTGTTTAGAGTTCCTTTTTAGGTAAAATTTACAAACAATGAAATGTCCAAATCTTAAGTGAGTTTTGACCTTCAATGAGTTTTGACCTATATAACCAAATGCTTATCAAGATATGGAATATTACCACTAACCCAGGAAGTTTTTTCCATGTCCTTTCCTAGTCAGGAGATCTGCTACCAACTCCTGCAGAGGCAATCACTTTTCTGATTTCTTTCATAGTAGATTACTACTTTTGTTTATTCCAGACCCTAATATAAACAGACTCATATAGTATGTAGCCTCTTATATAAAACTCAAGACATTTAGACGCTTAAGAATTGACTCCTTTGAATATCTTCTGTGCATGCACTGACTTCTGAAGTAGTAACTGTAATATATTTTTTTTACTTATCGTTTTACCCATTTATCTTTCTCTTGTAGTATGTGATTCCTTTAAGGGAAAAGATCTTTTCTATTCATCTTTGTATTCTTAGCACAGCTCCTGCAGACATTTAATAAATGTCTTTTGAATGAGTTAATGAAGGAATAAAGTTACTGGATCGTAGTAGGTTAGTAAAAAATTTTAGTTCATTTCACTTTCTTTTATATAGCCCTTATCCTATTTCATTAGAGTTAGTTGTGTGGGCTTCTGTCTTCCCTGCTAGATATGCCCAACTCAGGTTGAGTTATGCTTTAGTCACCCCTGTAGCTTAGTGCTTAGCATAGTACTTGGCACATTGTGTACGTTGCTTTGAAGGTATGTATGAGTTATGTGACTATTCACTTGTGTAACGGGCTCTCAGTGATTCTCCTTGGCGGGTCATTTCTCACTAACAAGGGGATCCAAGAGCTTTTGTTGAGAATGGGAAGATGAGGTGATGCTTTGTTTTCCTTGGACCACAGCTCTACAATCTGTGGTTTGGTTATGTAAAGTAGGCAGAGTGGGTTTTTGCCTGGCCTTGACCAGGAAGTCCTCTTCCTCTGCCCAATCACTTGCAGGTCAGGGACCCTGTGGTGATAGCTCATACCAAGGTGTTAACTGATCACTGAGATGGGACTGGTAGGGGCTCCCAGTGCAGTCTGCATTTGAATTGGGGGATATCTAGACCGCTCATATTCTGTGGGAGAGGCATACTCTGCTATGCTTTTAGGCAAGTTGTATATCTCCCCAATTCAGGTCCTATTTCTGGATTGCTGTTGAGAGAGGGTGCCATCCCTATTGCCTCTGACTGCCAGGGCCCACTCAGAGGAGTTTGATTCCATCCTCATATCCTTCATTTTATGGAAAAATAAATCCCAAAGTGAAATGCTTCTTAGGAAAGAGAGATTTCTCCAAAAGGAGACTATGTATTTGAGGCACCATCTTGTAACTTCCCCCAGCCCCATGTATATTAGAGAGAGAAATAGTTTCTTGGCTATTCCTTGTCAGATTGGTTCCCCCCTTCCTAAGTTCCATACCCACTTCTGCACACCTTTTTACTACCCCATTTGGAGCCAAGGTCCGTGTGTGGCCTGACCTGCTCTTTTATACCTGCAGGTATACAGCATCAGTTCATTGACAGGACCTGGGTCCTGCAGAAGGAAATGGTCCTGCGGCCTGGGGGTGTGACCTGAACATTAGACCTGAGTCTGAGCCCTGGCTTTGCTATAGACCCTCTGTGTTTTCTTGACAAGTCACTTCCATGCTTTGAGTCTCAGTTTCTCCATTAAGGTAATGTCTTAGATTCCATCTAAAATCACTGCCAGATCTAAAATTGCAGGAGCTATTCAAGAGTCAGGTTCTATTTGAAATGTCAAATTTAGGTTCCACATGAAAAAGACCTCAGCTGGCAGATCAATAAGGATTCCGGAGAAGTCATTTTTCACCTGTGAGTCCTTCATTCATCATTATCTTCCTTAATCATCTTGTCTCTAGTGCCGGCTCTGTGCCAGCAGATCTGTCCAGCTGCACAGCTCTTGCTCTTCTGGATGGACAGCAAACGCTGGAGGAGGCAAAGCATCTCAGTTTGGCCTGGCACAGAGTGAGACGGAAGTATTAATCAACACAGAAGTGGCTGCTGGCAAGAGATCAGAAGGCTTTGTCCAGGTTCATTGAGTGAAGAGAGTGGCCATGGACTGAGGCTGTGTGTTAGGAAAGGTGCAGAGCATGAAAGCATTTGTTTGGGAGCAGCCACCACAAAATGCTCTATGCAGGGACGCAGAGACTGGAACACCTTGTCCATCTTAATGAAGCGTGGAGCACCATGTGTTTTGTGTCGATGCAGAAGGCTAACTAATGGATTAACTTGGACAGCTTGTCTTCTCCAAGTGAAGAAAGTGGTAACTATAAATGGAGGCCAGAGTGCTAGCCAGCCTTGGGAGGGGGAGCCAACAAGGACAGAAACACTGAGGCCTCACACAGCTTACTGGAATGCGTTTCCTGAAACTAGAGCTCAGACACAGAACTGCTTACATATCACACACTATCCATTTGTTTCCAGACTATGTTTCTTAATTAGAGGAGGTACTTTGGATGCGTGTCATACTCCGCTCCTTGTAACAGCACATCTTCTCCACTGTCTACTTCATAAAGTGACTTTCTAAGGAATATTTCGAAAGCTGGAATGCAAAGGGAAAAGTATTTTCAAAGGCAAATGTAGTGTAAGAAAAAATTGAGAGAAGTCAAACATTAATCTTTATCAGAGCATCTTAACCATTTCTTTACTACACATTGTTACTGGCACAAGTGTACCTAGTGCCTTATGGAAATCTGGTAGATGAATATTTAGGTGATTAAAAAAGAATAAATTCAGGGGCATTTATGCCTTCTACAAAAGGACTCCTTCCTTTACTGAAGATTGCCTTCAGGAGTTTTTTTTGTTTTTTTGTTTTTGTTGTTGTTTGTTTGTTTTAATAGCACCTTCTCTGAGTGCTTAAAAAGTGATATGATTTATACACCTCAATTGATTCTACTCTATCTCGACCTAATTTTATACCATATTCCTAGAGGCAGGAGAAATGACTGTCTTTTTCTCTCTGCATCCTTCTTTATTTTCTTCTCCTTCCCTGGGAGCCTTGCCACTGACTGGGTTTGGATTTCCTACAGAGACTTACAGTGCCAGAACTGGAAGGGCCTGGAGATATAATTCAATCCCAGATGCAACAAATGAAAAATGGGGTCTGAGAGAGATGACATGACTCTTTTGAGATTATCTAGCAAGTTAGGTGCTATTCTTAATCCACGATATTTTTCTTTTACTATAGTCCCTTACTTTACACCTGCCCATCCCAAATGGTATCCCCAACCCCTCAGACTTGTTAAGGAATTGTCTCTAGTGAAAAAGCAAACCCCTAGCCCAGAGGGTTAACACATGCAACTACCATTCACTTTCAACTTAGTGAGAATTGGTTTATCAGGTTCTTTCTCAATATGACAGCTCTCTAAAGAGGTTTAAAGTGCTAAGTGGTGGAGGCAGGGAGCCATGGGCCAGAGGACATGGGTCAGCCTAGAAAGTGAGGCGGGACTGGAAAGCCTGTGAGCAGCTCGAGTGCCCAAAGAAGAGGTGACAGAAGAGGAAGGGGAGATAAACTGCAAAGCAAAGTGTGCTGGCTTCTTATGTATTTCTACATTCAAGCTAAAAACTGGCTTTTATTACCTAGTATTTTTTATGTTTATATTCTTCGATTTCGTGTGCCTTGCGTAGAGCCCAAGTGTGCTTCAAAACCAAACGCTGAAATTGCTATTTCACTGTTTCCACATCTTTATCTTCCATGCTCCTTCAATCCATTGCAATCTGGCTCTGGCTCCCACTCTTAAGTTCATCAACGACCTTCATGTCCTGAATTCAATGTACATATTTTTAAAATCTTACATTCTCAGCACCACTTAACAATTCCCTCACTCTTGAAAATCTCTGTTTATTTACCATTAAACCAATCCAAAAAAACCCCAAACCAAAAAACAAAAACAAAACAAAGCAAAACAAACAAACAAACAAAAACAATCCTCCAGTGTTCTTCCAGGCTTTCAGGCCATTCTTTCTCTCCTTTATAGGTTTATTCCCAAATCTCTCCTGGAGCCCTCTTTTCTTCTCACTTTATAATCTCTCTGGGCAATCTTTTCTCATTCATGGCCATAGGTCTAATTATTGCCTATATAAGAATGATTCACAAATTTGTATCCCCAGTCCAGACCTCTACATTCCACCTCTATAATTTTGCTCGAGGTGGCCCTCTTGTTGGATCTCCAACTCAATACATCTCAAACCAAACTCATGATCTTTGTCCTACAAATCTGGACTTATTACAGTACACCACATGGTACAATCATGAACCCAGTTGCATAAGCCTGGAGTGTTGGGGTCACCCTTTACTTCTTTATAATCACCCCATGTTCAATCTATCATCCAGTTCCATCAAGTTTACCCACTAAAAATCACTCCAATCCACCTGTTCTCCATCTCCACATCCACAGCTATCCTCTTTCACTTGGACATCTGCAATACTCATCTAACTATTCAATCCACATCTATCTTGGCCTCCTTCAATGTGTTTTCTGCATTATATCTGGAATAATCTTTCTAAAACACAAATTGTGTCCACCTTTCCCTATGCTTAAAGATCTTTTATGGCTTCTCATTGTTATTAGAATAAAAGTGTAAAGCCTTTCTTTCACATGGAAGCTTCATACTGAGCTGCATTTCTTTCATGTTCTGCCATCCAATCACATAGACCTCCTGTTGTCATGTTTAACTCCTTCCCACCACGGGGCCTTTTCATGTGGTCTCCCCTCTGCCTGGGGGCACTGATCCCTTTTCTTTCCATTTCCTTACCTCAGGTCACTTTACTTCCCCAGAAGAGCTGTGCTGGGTCTCCTTGGCAAGGCCAAATTTCCATATTCTCTGGGCTTCCCAGAGCAATATATTTTTCCCCTTTTCATAAAAAACCTGGCATGTTTTAAAAAACCTGACATGTTTTTAAAATCCATGAGTTGCACAGTCTTTTGATAGAATATATGGATGAATATATCACATTCAGTTGAAATTTTACATTTGTTGGCATGATTATTTGCTTGTCTATTCCCCACACCAGACAGTAAACAATAAGAATCAGGGTTGCATCTGCTTTTTTAATTGTTGTACCCTTAGCATGTAGTGCAGTGCCTGCCACATGGGAGGCATGCCACAGGCACTCAAATATCTTCTTATTAACCGTACCTTGGTTTTCTTGTCTGAAAAATTGGAATATTACTGTGAACTCAACCGGGCTCACAGGGTCTATGACAGAATCAAATATTAAAACTAAATATGCTTTATCAAACCTAGGTGCTATTCGAATGTTAATGTGAATTATTGACACTAATGAAGGAAACGTGTCACCCACATTTATCACAGAAAGAATACATTAAAACCATTTTACTCCATTACCTAAATGAGGCAAAAATGATTTGGTATAATGTTCTGAAAGTCTGAGGGCTTTTAGGCTCAAAACTGAACCTTATCAGACAGCTACGTGTTTTGGATTTAGACTCTTCAGGTAGCAGATGTGATGGACAGTTTCTCAGCTGATTTAATCTACAAGATAGGGAACAGGCGGGTCTTGAGATTATTCGCTACAGGTACTCACTGTGTATCAAGGACTTAAACTCTGTAGAGAAATCACAACTCTTGAGATTATTTTCATTCTCCTGCCTATAAGCAAATGTGGCCCACAGGGCTTTATCCATCCAACTGTGTATTACCTGGAAACTCACATCATCTCTCTGTGTCCTCACCTATAAAATGAAATACTAAAACCTACCTTGCCTACCTCAGGGTCACCGGTAGAGTCTAAAATAAAGTTAAACAAGTGAAATTATTTTGTGAATCATAAAGCTCAATACATGTGCAATTTATTCTTGTTAATACTAATTGTTGGTATGATTAGTATTAACATTCTACATAACTATAAATAGCTGCAGTGATTAATTAAGTTGTAATGTTCATGGCCAGACACCTGCTATGGAACAAGAAATGTCTCTCAGATGACTTGGGTGTAGGGGGAGGAAGCAGTAATTAGGAATCCAGAATGTTTCTAGATTTAGCACTTTATTTTCCCCAAATGGCCCTTTTCTGTCTTTCCAAAGAACTGTGCTATATCACTAAGAGGAATGGATTTTTCTTGGTCAAACATACATATAATAACTTGATAATGGCAATGCAAGACTTCAAACATAATGGTTGGGTGTTCTGAGCATCATTTCAGCTGGTGATCCTGAGTGGGGCTCTGGCCCTTTAGCCACACATCCATTAAAACACTGAGCAAATCTTGTG
Source organism: Pteropus medius (assembly GCF_902729225.1). Lineage (NCBI taxonomy): Eukaryota > Metazoa > Chordata > Mammalia > Chiroptera > Pteropodidae > Pteropus > Pteropus medius. The sequence continues at coordinate 24,423,399 of NW_024352787.1, forward strand.
TTTTAACCACAAATGCCAGGTTTTAGGGAATAGAAATCTCTTTAATTATGAAACAGTTTGCACATTTGCTGGGTGTATAGGAGGTGCTATTTTATAAACGCACAACTATCAGAAAAAAAATTAACACAGAGAGATGAATCTTGAACACAGTAGGAAAGAAACTAAATTGCTCGAAGAGAAAGGCCTAGAGACCCTTTTGGCTAAATTCTGGTGGTTCAGAGTTTTGCACCTGTCAGTGTCTTTCATTTGCTTCAGTAGAAGATATTTCTTCAGGCTTATGGACAACTCTGAAATTGCAAAATATGCATGGAAGCACATTTGTGGAAATGTAATCTTGTCTTCCCCCAGACCTTCAGGGACTATGAGTGCCAGAGACTTCTATGAGCTATACTGGGGCTCCATGTGCCAGAGAGATGGAAAAATGTGAGCTGTTCAAGAGAAAAGTGACCGTGAAGGAGGAGCTTGATCTCAAGGGTCAGACATGCAGGAAAAGTGAAAGAAGTTCACATTTTTAAGTAATTGGAACAACTGCTAATAAATATGCTTACTTCAGGGATGTGAGAGGATAAGGACAGGCAGCTGACCCAAACTCCCCAGGCAGCAGAACAGAGGGAAGCCAGCATCCTTTATTAAAATGCAACCAGTGTTGGAGATTAGGCACCAGGAGGAACTTACTGATGGCAAAGACTCTTTGAGCTCAGAAGCACCATAGCTTGAGGAATTTTAAACAATGGAATAGAATAGCACTAGACTAATTTATTTGGAGACTGGGGGATGAAAAGGAATTCAGATTCCTTTTCCTCTTTTAAGCACATTAACGGGTGAACTGATGTCATTTTGCCTAGGTTTGAAACCAGATCTGCTACTTACTGCTAGCTGTGTGACCTTAGACAAGTTACTTAATCTCTCTGTGCTTCATTTTCTCCTTGGTCGAACAGGGATGATATTGACAGAATGATCCCTTCAGGATTGTTGTGAGGATTAAATGAGATAATCTATGTAAAAGGCTTTAGCATACTTTGCAGGTGGTAAACACTTAATATCTGCTATAATTATTCTGTTACTGTGTTAGTATTCATCTTTGGCTTTCTTCCCTATTCTCCATACACAGTCCACTTCTCTAATCCTGTTCCTATTGCAACCCTATCTTTGCTCACTTTAGGCTCCAGTCTTATTATTTCCACCTTCTGGGCTTGTCATATCCACTTGGATGTGCTGCCATTCCCTCAAACCCAGAGGGGCACTCATCATTTCTCCAAATATCTAATATTTGTCATCAATACTTCCTCATTTTAGTCTCCTGGACAAAACCTTTGTAGTCTTTGATTCTTCTCTACGTTCATCGCTGTTATTTTGCCATTTCTTTAAAATGTCCTTTTAGTTATCTTCATCACTACTGTCTCACTGATTCTCTGACTTGAGCGACATTCCAATCCTTCCCCTGTCTTTTTCCCTCCCTCTTCTATCCTGACGGCCCCCACTGTCAGTTCATCCTAGTCTACTCACTCCAATCACCTTGCTAATCTTCCTATAATTCCATTTTGCCTTGGCAAGTCTCCTGCTTAGGCACCAAAAATGACTTCCAACCATCACTGCATTCAAATTCAAACGTCTTTCTGGCATCCTGGAAATGGTTTTACCTGGATCTGCATGGTGGTTCCACCGTATATGGATTAGGCTGCTTTGACCTCCATAACAAATACACAGACTAGGGGGCTTAAACAACAGAAATGTGTGTTCTCAAAGTCCTAGAGGCTGGAAGTTCAAGATCAAGGTGCCTGCAGGGTTGAGGCCCCTCTCCTGGTCTTGCAGATGGCTGTCTTCTCCCTGTGTCCTCACTTGTTCTTCCCTGTGTGTGTGTCTGTGTTCTAACCTTCCTTCTTATTAAAACAGCTGTCATAATGGATCAGGGCCCACCCTACTGACCTCATTTCAATTTAATCACCTCTTTAAAAATTCTATCTCCAAATATAGTCATATTTGGAGGCAATGGGGGTTTAGGACTTTAACAGATAAATTTTTTTTTGGAGAGGGGCACAATTCAGTCCATAACAGTATATGTATGTAAAAATTCATCAAGTCATAATCTTAAGGTGCATGTACTTTAGTCTATCTACACTATATTTAAATAAACTATTTTAAAAGTTGATAGCAGTAACAATAAAAAATCAACCTCTTTTGTTTGTCCTCAAATCTCATTTTTTCTAATCTCTGTCTTGAACAAATCCTCCCTATCCTTTTCACTTCCCTTGTTCTCTCTATGCACTCACTTCTGCACTCACTGCCATCTTTATTTCTGTGCCTACACTCACACCTTTCCTCTTCTTCATAGTCATTAAAATCTATCTTTCAGGGCCTAGCTCAATTTCCATCTCCTGCATGCATATACTTATTCACATGCTGGTTTTTCATTCAACAAGCATTTACAAAGTGTGTTCTATGTGCCAAACCCAATGTTTCGGAGACGGACAGTGAGAGACATGCTCCTTGATCTCAAGGAGACTGCCATTTCTGGGAGAGACAGATCAGTAATAAACAACCTGGCACATAAACGATGAACACAGAATATCTCAGTCTGCTGAAGCTGCTATAACAAAATACCACAGATTGGGGGCCTTAAACAACTGATATTTATTTTGCTCAGATCTGGAGGCTGGGAAGTCCAAGACCAGGTGCTGGCAGGTTTAGTTCCTGGTGAGGGCTGTCTTCTTGCACTGATCCCATCACAGGGCCCCACCCTCATTACCTCATCTGATTACCTCCCAAAAGCCCTACCTCCACAAACCATCACGTACGAAGTTATAGCTTTATCATATGAGTTGAGGGGAATATAAACATTCAGTTCATAATGCAGGGCATAACGGGAGTACAGAGGAGGGACACTTAACCAAATTTTGGAGGTCGTTTCCTGGTGGCTTGTAATCAGAGACCATAAGGATGAGAAAAGGTTAGTCAGATGATGAGATGGGGAAGGAGGAACACACTCATGCAGAAACCTCTTGCAAGGGCCCCAAGATGAGCCAACAGATGGCTGAATAGGAAACTGCAAACACTGTTCCTGGGGTGCAAGGGTGTGAGAAGGGGATGTGGAAAGAGGGTGCTGAGGCTGAGGGACTCCAAGAACTACTTTGAGGACTTTGGATTTTATCTTGCAGTAGTAGTGGGTCACTTAAGGATGAGAGTTTATCAAAATTGTAGTTTAGACTCGTCTCTCTGGCATCAGAGAAGGGGGAGAATTAGAGGTGCCCCACTGGAAGTTTTCTTTAAACTCTTTACATCTCAGTTTAGAATTTAATGGTTCTATTTTTCTCTCCCAGGGAGCTAGATTTCTCTCTCTCACCTGATTAGAAGCTTGTTTAGGACGGGGGATCCTGTTTTCCAGGTGTACAGCATTAAGGTCTCCATAAAAACTCCAGGGGGATCCTCTTCTGATCTTTTTCTCCCATTTCCATATCAGATATCACCATAACACTTTCTTTCGGTAGAGAATGTTCTTTCAATATGATTATTGTACATATTTTACTGGACTGCCTTGGGCATGTCAAGAAAATGGTCTGATGTCCAGTGCAAAGGTCACAGAACGATGGATAGTGGCGGCTGAGTTGTAGAGCAGGGTTTCTGAGACTTTAACATTCACGCAGACACTAAGGGCTCTTGTGAAAATGCGGATTCTGATTTTCTGGGTCTGGGGCAGAGCCTGAGATTCTGCTTCTCCAGCAAGCCTCTTGGTGACGCTGATGAGGCAAGTCCACGGACCACATTTTGAGGAGCAAAGGCATGGGTGAAAGAACCCAGGCTAAAAATCTGAGGGCCTGAGTTTGAGTTCTGCTTTGTCAGTAGGTGGGTGAGAGAATTGGACCAAGTTATCCAAGTTCCCTGGGCCTCAAAATTTATCTTTACATAGAGACTTTGTCTAGTTGATCTTTAAGGCTCTTTCCAGCTCTAAAAATTAATCTGTAATGTAGTAAGTTACATTTGGCAAAAACGTTTTGAGAATCTTGAAGAAAAGAGGTATGTGAATTCAGTCCATTATAGTTATTAATGTTACTGATAGAAGGGCCATAGCTTGAGTTTCAGTGGATTAAAAAAAATAATAATCCTTTAATCCTCCTAGCATAGTCACCATCACTTGGCTTGGCACAATGTAGATTATTGCTTTGAATGAGCTGGGCTAAAATGAAAATCTCAAGTTGGGATCCTGTTACATTTATACTGCATTTGTGACCGTGCTATTTGGGATGCATGTTGAAATAACTTTTCAGTCGCAAAACAAACCTCCGTTAACTTTAAAATGAATTTTTAAAGTAAAGTTATGTACAAACCCCAAATTTACCATGGTAGCCCGGAAAGAACAGGTGCAGCTGAGTGTGGATTTTTATATTTAAACAACTCTAACTGGGGATTTGGTTGATGTGATCCCTCAAGGTCTCAGCACAGCTACTGTACGTGGATGAAAAGGGTGGATAATGAAGAGAGGTATAATCTCATTTGTTACGGAACGCTATTTGTGACAGCTCATTGGAGCCACCACACTGAAGGCCAATAAAGAGGTTAACCGTTTTTTTTTTTCTTTCTTTTTTCCCCGCCCCCTCCCAATACTGATTATTCAAAGCAGTGGCAGGAGAACAGCATCACAATAAGATAAAGGCAAACCTTGCTTTCAAATGCAATCCTCTTCTTCAGAATTAACAAGCTGTCAAGTAGAGAAACAGCAGAGGAATATCCCTAGGACTGGTAGGTTTCATTTAATTTTGACAAGGCTGGTTGAAGGGAGATGAAAAAATGCAACTCGAGGGGCAGGATTGCCAGCTGTGGGGCTGTGCATGTGTGCACTGTGGTGGAGAAGGACAGGAAGGAAGGCTGTGAGGGAGCAGACTCCAAAAATGTACCAATAAGCCTCAAAAAATTACTCATCTCAAAAACACTTACAAACCCTCAATTCAGATCCAGCTTTTAAATGTTATTTTTTTCTAAATGAGTTTGAGACAGTAGGTGGAATTGTAAAAAAATATAAATACCGGTATATGCCATTTAATAATGGGGATGCATTCTGAGAAATGAGTTGTTAGGTGATTTCATTGTGCGAACTTCATAGAATCTGCTTACACAAACCTTGATGGTACAGCCTTGTACACACCTAGGCTGTATGGTGGAGCCTATCGCTCCTAGACTACGAATCTGTATAGCATGTTACTGTACTGAATACTGTAGGTAACAATGGTAAATATTTGTGTACCTAAACTTAGAAAAGGTACAGCTGAAATTGGTATAAAAGATAAAGTGTGTGTGTGCACAATGTGTGAATGTTGGATGGGCTGGGGGAGGGTTGTGGAGGGAGGTGCCGGAGGAGGGAGAGTAGATATCAGGAGGAGGGAGGGAGGAAGGAACAGAGAGAAGGAAGAGAAGGAGAGAGAAAGTGAGCAGAGATTGAAAGAGACCCAGAGATAGAGCTTGAGAGAAATAATAAAATGGAGAAGGGGAGGAGAGAAGGAGGGAGAGAGAGAGGAAAAAAGAGAGATAAATGGATATGGGGAATGGGAAGAAAGAGAGATCAAGAGAAGTGGGACGGAAGGAAAGTGAATTTTTGCACATGGGCGTGTGTGCATGTGTGGGTGCAGGGACAGGCGGGAATGGGATGGTGGCAGCTCTGGGCTCCCCGATCCCTTGCCAACTCTGGGTCCCAGCCAGGGGTGCGTGGTGGGTATACAGTGTGCTGAGCCTCCTTGTCCATTTAAACCACTCAGACTAGCAGTAAATGCAACATTGTAGTTGGGTCCAGCCTTCTCTTTCAACGTTGTAAACAAAGTTGTTGTTTATAATCCATCCTAATCTTATGGGGCCACCGTCATCTACGCAGTTCCCTGTTGACAGAAATGTTGTTTTGTGGCACGTGGCTGTAGTGTCCTTTCCCTCTCCATCAGCCTTCTCACCCTGCAGCTACAGCTGGGTGTAAGTTGATGTGGCAATAGCAAAACTGTCCTTGTCTGGTGTGTCCCAGGAGAGGCCACCTTCTCTGTATACTTGGTGCAGGAACCCCTAGCTGTCCAGACTCTTCAGGAGGCTGCCTGCACAGACTCACACCCATGATTCAATTCTCAGAGGGCCCGTCTGCATTGTTAGAGAGCTTTCATCTCTCAGCCGCAGCTGCTGGCCTTGCCTATATGTGATGCTGCTCCTGTTGAGCCTGCATCATTTCCTCTGGGTTGTGCATCCTCTAGGTGCTGCCCGTAATTCCATTTCTAAAAGGATCCCTTTTCTCAAGCAACCTGGGGCCATTTAGATGTTGTTTGTGTCTCTCCCCTCAACATGCTGCCCAGCCAGAATTCAGTTCCCTCCTTATTGCCCTAAGTCACAAAGCTCTTCCACTCTACCCTTATCCTCCCAGAAGCTGGTTCCCGCCAACACCACCGCCCCACTATCATACAGCCAGCCCCTTCCTTCTCCCTGGAAGTCAATTTAATTTCAGTCTTATGTTTTCCTCCAAAACTTTAGCTACCAAAAAACAAAAGACCAAACAGACATTTTCTTGGGGGATTTTTTTTTTTTTTGCAGTATCAAAGTGGGAAAACAACTCGTATGCATCTTTAATTTCTGCTTATACTGTCTTAGTTTCTATTGAGTTCTAAAAAGGCGGTGCTGGTGTTAATGGCAGTGCATATGACCGCAGTCACCCTCCTCCCCTCTGCTCCCCGCCCTAAACTCACAAACCGCAGGCTTTAGCTCTTAAGCGAAAGGCAAAGACCTTTCACAGATAATGACTGCAGGAGAAGCCTGGACTGGCAGTCACTGTGGGTTTGGCCTCTTAGAGCTGTGGACAGTCACTGCACCTCTCTGAGCCTCAGTGTCTTCATCTGAAACATCAACCTACCATTTGGGGAATAAATTGAGATATTGTCAGTGAATGTGCCTGGGTATACATGGTTGTCGAGAACACGTTCATCTGCTCATTTTTTTTTTTTTCATTTGTTTCTCCTCAGTTAGGAAGACAGAAGCACTGACCCTTGGCCCGGCTTCAGAAAGCTTGGCTGTTGTTCCATCTTTATAAACAATCTGGACACCAAGAATCATGATTTTCACGGGAACATTAGATGGAATAAAACTTCAGTCAGTACCCTGAGGAAGGAAGGAACTCTGCTTGGGTGTAGGTCAACTTGCCAGGGTTGGTAGACTCCTCCTGGCTTTGGGCAGGCTCAGAAGAGGGAGTTTTGTTCATTCCCATGGACTAATGGGAGGCCCCAAAGCACAAGCTCTGTACCCTCTCCTCAGTGCCATTCTCTCAAGGTAGCTAAGAGCAAGTGCACCTGGTTTCAAACTTTACTCCACTGCTTGTGTCCACACGAACCCATGCAGCCACAGCACAGCCAGCATGTATGCACGAAGCTCTACTGTATGCCAGACACTGTGTTGGATGCTGGGGATACTGTGCTAAACACAAAAGCAGGGGTTCTGCCTTGACAGATCTCATGGTCCAGTGCAAGCTGCTTAGTTGCTCTGAGCCTCATTTTTCTCATTTGTAAAATGGGAATGATAATAATACCTAGCTCACAGGTTTGCTGTAAGAAATAAGGTGACAGCTAAGGAGCTGAAAACAGTGCCTGTCGCACGGTAAATAGCATGTTTTGACACGATAGCTTCAGTTATTTATTACAGCTCTGAACACAGGTGTGAGATTGTTTTCCTGGCACAGAAGAGGCATTCGTCAGTATCTAACAACTAGAACTTCCTTATGAAAAAAACAAAACAAAACTATGCATGTGAATATGTTTAGATGTATTTAAATAAATGTAGGAAAAATGGCAAATTCAAAACAGTGGGATTGGAGGGAAAAAGAGAAAGACTATTATATACCTCCAAATTATTTGATTTGCTTAAACAATTAGGCACCACTTTTTGAGCAAAAATATTCCAATGTTTTAAAAAGCAAAACATTTTAATATGCAAAATACATTAAAAAGCAAAACATTTCAATATACAAAATACGTTAACCAGTGCCACCACGGAAATTGATCAATCTACCGAGTGAAATTTCTCCTCCTAGGAATACGGACAAGTTTCCACAAAACAACCCCTCCACAATGAGCCCCGCACCCCTCTGGCCTCAGCCACAAGCAGCACTCGATGAACTACTGTAAAGGGCCAATGTTATTGTTAGGCTGTTTCCTTTTGCAGTCTTCTGCCAGGACAGAGCTACCCGAGTAAACAGTAATCATTATCATCTCTGACAATCTGTGAAGATTAGCTCTAAGGGGAAAAAAATGAAAAATCACATATGCAAGTTATACTATATGTCTTAGTTTAAAACCACGTCGAAACCACAGAGCACTGTAGCATGCTGCTATTTATCAGAGGCAATTACTAGAAATGCCAGTTTGCATAGTACATATTTGTGTCCATAAAAATGCAGTACATACTGACCTGTCTGGTCTCTGAACTCCAGATTGCTTTTTTGCCTGGATATCTTAATTTCTTCCAGTCCCCAGACCAAACAAGACAAGTGACAAAAGAGCTATTTGCTCCTCTTGGTAGATTAACAGGGTGTCCCAGAACAGTTTTCCTTGTGGGCGGCAAGAACAGACTGCCAGAGTTCTTGGCCCAAGGGAAGGCTGAGGTCACAGTTTGGAACAGGGCTCAGGCGGTGGGCCAGGTTCCCTCGGGAGCACCTGGAAGAGCTTCTGAGCACTCGAGGAGGATCATAACGGGGAGGGGAATGCCAATGGGGTCATAAGTCTGGCAGTTCTTCAGTGGGATTTGGCACTAGGTACACTGGGGATTACTTGCTAATGTAACATTATTTGTACCCCACTTTGCTAAGACCTAGGAAGCATTTGAAATTACAATAAGAAATGCAGGAAACTCTCTTTTGGGGTAGTTCTTGATAATTATTAAATTCTGGCACAGGAGTGGGCGCTATACGTTTTAGACCTAATTTTTTCACTTTACCCACCCCGGAGTGGGTTTCCATACTTGAGCTGTTCTGGAGACCTACAATCTTTCCTCCTTGTCCCTCGGGCATAGATCAGACAGGGAGCCCTGCTTTAATTCAGAGAGGGAGACTAAACTTCTGTCTGGCACTGGCTGAGCTTGTCTTCCTTCAGGTGATAAAGTCCCTTTTCCCCTCCTGTTTCCTACCTTTTGACCTGGGCATGGTTCATTCTGTTACTCCTCCCTTCCTCCTTCTCTGCCCCAACCTCTAGCACTCAGGACTGGGAGAAAAACCTGGGGCTATTCCATGGGTTGGTTTGCCTCAGCCTCATCAGCCTGCCCCAAAGCCAAACACCAATCCTGCTCTAAAGGGACTGGGGTGAGGGAGAAGTCGGAGCTCATGAGCTCTGGGGGAACCCCTCAACTGCTAGGGCTTGCCTTGGTCCCTTATACTCTGAAGCACTTATAAGCATTTATAACTCTCTAGCATTTATAAGATTTTTAAGTGAACACAGGGCATGCAAACTACACCCTGTTTTTGATACTATGACACACTCTCATCACCACTGGGATGGGCAGGGGGCGTGGAGTGAAAGCATATTGGTGCAACTTTTCTACAAAGTCTCAAAAACCTTCATGCTCTCTGTGAGGATGACTCTACTATGCTGTGTGACCATGGTTCCCTGCTGTCAGAGTGTCATGAACAGTGAGCCATTGGTCAATGGTTACTCAGGTACTGTGGTAGCCTCTGCAGCGTTCAAGTTCAAGAAAGGAGTCTCAGGAGCCTTCTAACTTGCTCAGTTTCTGTATCATGGGGGTTATTTGTGGCAGGAGATGAACAAGCATGTACTGAAACCTCACTCTCAAATGTCAGTTCAGAGAGTACATTGAGCTTGCCTGCTATGTGCTCTGAGCCCTAGCAACTTCCCTTTAGCCACAGTCAGCTTAGCCTGAATACCAAAAACTGGTTTTATAGCATTAGTGATTTATTACCTTTTTTTCCTGTATCAGATCACTCCCAAACAGTTATCATGAAGTTAATCTTATATCCTTCCTTCGTCCTTTTCCTTATAAACTGGGGAAAGGTAAAATGTTTGCAGCAGACACACACAAGCACTTGGGGCTAGATGCAAGGCTAAGCATGTCAGATTTTAAGGTTGAGGGTTTTGACTCTTATACCTGAATGTTAGTGTCAACTCTTACTATCTGACCTCTTTAGGCTAGTGATTCTGCTGGTCTGTAAACCATGCTGTTAGAACCACTGGTCTAGACCAACATTCCACCACATAAAAGCAAATTTAAGTAACTTTTGTTTGATTCTTTATCTTGTGGTCAAATCGAAAAGGTTAACTGCCCTTTTATGTATTTATGGTTAAGCTGATCAGTAAGTGTGACTGGCATGGTTAGGCTTGAACAAGTCTGCCCACGGCTATCAAGATCATCTTGTACCTAAGACCTCAGTCAATTCTTACAAACTATTTAGCTTCAGGATCATCTTTTGCTAATGGCTATGCTTAAAAGGCACACTTTTTACTTGAATGAACCTAGAAATCATAATTACTACTCTAATTCTGAGCATAATTTCAGTAAAAGATCCAAGTTAGAGATTTGATTTTAGAGGGTCAAGCATGTTCTGAAATCCTCTGACCAGGGAATTATGCCCCTGAAAAAAATCTACCCCAAGTAAATAACTCAAAATACAAAAGAATATTTATGCACAAAAATGTCCACTGTGGCATTACTTAAAATGGTGAAAAGTTAGAAACAAACAAAAAGTTAATTGCAGAATAAATGCAAGAAGTTAATAGTAGATAGAACAAGATGTAGCATATATTGAAAATCTATACTATCTTCTCAATTTTCGTTTTATTTTGATAAATCTAAAACTGTTTAATTGTATGGAAATGTAAGGGACCAACAATGGTCGAAACGATGTTGGAGAAGAACACATCTGGAGGACTCACATGTCGCCATTTCAAAACTTACTAAATAGCTACAGTAATCCAGAGAGTATGGTACTGGTAAAAGAATAGGCCTACAGATCCGTGGAATAAAACTGAGTCCAGAAGTAAGCCCTTAACATTTAAGGTCAATTGATTTTTACAAGGTGCCAAGATAATTTAATAGAGAAAGAATATTCTTTTCAACAATGGTGATTGGTCAGCTGGATATCTACATGTAAAAAAATGAAGTGGCACCCTTTCTTTACACATATGACAAAATAAACTCACAAAGGATCATAGACCTAAATATAAGAGTAAAAACTATAATGGTCTTAGAACAAAAGAAAGGAGTAAATCTTTCTGACCTTGGGTTAGACAAAGTTTCTTAGATATGACACCAAGAGCACAAGCAACAAAAGAAAAAATAGATAAATTGGAAATCAAAATTTTAAACTATTGTGCTTCAAAGGATACTATCAACTAAGTGAAAAGACAATCCAAAATCGGATGAAAATATTTTCAAATCGTGTATCTTATAAGGAACTTGTATCTAGAATAGATATAGAACTCATATAATTCAATAATCTAAAGACAAATAACACAAGGACTTGAAAAAATATTCTCCAAAGAAGATATATACAAGTGACCAATAAGCATATAAAAAGATGCCCAACATCACTTGTCACCAGAGAAACGCAAGTCAAAATCCCAATGAAAAACTATGTCACATCCACTAGGATAGCTAAAAAAAAAAAAAAAAAAAAAAAAAGACAGATGATAGGTTTTGGTGAGGATGTGGAAAAATTAAAAATTGGACCCCTCATGCAATGCTAGTGGCAATATAAAATGGTGCAGACACTTTGATAACTGTCTGGCAGGTCATCAAAAAGTTAAACATAGAGTTGCCATAAAACCCCGCTGTTCTACTCATAGGTATATACCCAAGAGAATTAAAAGCTTATGTTCACACGAAAACTTGTCCACAAATGTTCATAGCAGCATTATTCATAATAGCCAAAATGTGGAAAAAACCCAAATGTTCATCACCTGATAAATAAAATGTGGTATATCTGCAATTTCTAGCACAACTGATGCTGAGGCTATCACTGTGGGAAGGCCCTTCCATAAGAAGGTAGTGAATATTTCAAAGCTTTTGTTTCCCATTCTATAAGAAAGAATTAACTTTCTAGAAGATTTACAACACAAGTTATGTGAGTTTTGGAATGTTCCTTAAGTTTTTTGTGCCTCAGTTTTTGTTTTTTTTTTGTTTTAGGTTTTTCTTTTTTTCTTTTTTTTTCATCTGAAAAGCAAGATTTATACTACCTACTGCTGGGTTGTAAGAGAATTAGAATGACATAATATGTAAAATCACTGAGCTCATGGCAGGCATATATATGACCCTCAATAAATGTTATTTTCTTTTCCCAGCAGAGTTGGTATTTGACACCTTTACTGGGGACTATGTTTATTAGAGCTCTCTTGATTGCTAACAATTAAAACAATACGAAATAGATGAAACCAAGAGAGGATTTGACTCATGAAAGACAATTGGAAAAAGGGTGGCAGGAGTAGTGTGGAGGATTGTGCAACAGGCCTCCATTATGCCTTGAGTCAGGCCTCCAGGGCCTCCAGGGCCTCCAGAGAACTCTCTCTATTTCTTGATTCTCTGTCTCCTTATATGTTGACTTCGGTATCCATAACTATACCCTAGCTTCTTCCACGTGGTGGGGAATGCAGCCTCTGGTCCTTCTGGTGTCACGTTCTTCTACCTTGGCCTCCACTGACTCTTTTCCCTTAGCTGGAAACTTTTGGGAAGGATTCTGATAGTCCCAGGTTGTGCTATGCATCCACCTCCGAGGGCAGATGTTTGGGTACTAGGGTACTAGTAATAGCAGCTCTCATTAGAACTATGAGGTTGGAGTTGAGAGGGTACCTGCTCTTCAAAAAAAGAGGTTGATGATTTAAACAAGTGAAACAAAAGGTGTCAAATATTGACACTTTACTCACTAGGTGCCAATGAAACAGAGATAGTATAAGTCTACAGGATCTGAGAATGGTATTTCAGCCCCCATTCCCCATCTTGGCTGGAAAACCTTGTGCAGCGAACCAGTTATTCAACTGTGCACAGTGGCCTGGTGCTTCTAGACCCCCACCTCCACCCCAGCAGGTGTCGAATGAGCAGGACCGCTGAGCAGGCTCTATGGGCAAAGAGTTTGCATTTAGGGATGACTTGATCATACAAACTGGGAATACTATCCAACTAGGTGGACTATCTGAAGGAGATTGGCAGAGAAAATATGAAGCTACAGAGTGGAAACCAGATTAGAGGGACAGAGGGCAAAACAAGAGGTGGCTGATGAATTCCAGATGATTTGTTAACTAGGAGGGCCCAACTTCAGCTGCATCTTAGAGGAATCTGTGACCCACTGAGGGCAGGAACAGAACTCTCTATGCTGTGGCCTACATTGGTCACAACTGGGACTCCATGGATCTATGATAATATCTCAGTGTCTTTACCTAAGAGCAGCACAAACCTGCATGGCAAACAAAGCTCTTGTACCCCAGCCAATGGCCATGTAGAGATTGCTCTCCTAAGGAGGGTCTTAAGAAACAGTGGACCCCAACCTTTTGGCACCAGAAATCAGTGATCCTATGAGAATCTAATGCCTGATGATCTGAGGTGGAGCTGAGGCGGTGTGCTAGTGCTGGGGAGCAGCTGCAAATACAGATGAAGCTTTGCTCACGCGCCCGCTGCTCACCTCCTAATAGGCCACACACCCAATACTGGTCTGCAGCCTGGGGGTTGGGGATCCGTGGTCTAAGGAGAGGAACAGTTCCAGCAGCTAGAAATGGCTCTGGCAGCAGTAGTAGCCATAGCAGTGATAGCGGCAACAGCATAGAAGCCCCTAGAAATGGTGACAAATTCTCTGAAGTGTTACCTGCCTTCTAAGTGGAACTGCCCCAGGAAAATACATGGGAAGCTGCCTCTGGTTAATAGATCCTGTGCTGCCCATTTGTCCATGTGATTTTGCAAACCCCTAAGTGGCTTGCAAAGTCTCTCCATAAATTTTTTTCAACAGTGCACTTTCCCTTTATCTTAGATGTGCACGAAAAGGACCAGGCTGCCCTAGAATGCTTTTCAGGTCAGATGGTTGGCTGCCTCTTCCCTTTAGCTAAATAAAGGACACCATCTTCAAAGGACGAGGAGGAGAGTCCATCTGGTCTCTCTGATTGCACTGGTCAGGGGAGTTCCAGCCAAGTCCCAAGCTTTAGCTATGTGGACAGTCAGCTCATACCACCCAGAATCTACATCTGGCTGCCAAATGCACCTTGCTCTGGCCACCCACATATATGAGCTCCAATGAGCAATAGCCTCAGCATTCTCCTGGCTGAACAAAAAGGGTGATTGCCACAAGCAGGGCTATTGTTCAATTGGCATTGGCATCAAAGGCCCGGGCCAGCTCTCCTTTGTCTGTCAGCTGCTATTCAGAAGGAAAAGAGAAGAAAAGCAAACCAATAGGTTTCTTGGAAAGAATCATCTGTGGATGTGGGACGTTTGCTGTAGTGTCGCGCTAACGTGATTCTAATAACAACTTTTAAAGATACTTAACATGGAAAACCTTACCATCACATATTCCAAAACGTCACGGTGCCTGGTTATAATGGGCATGCTGTTTTCCAGACTTAGAGCTGTTAGGAGTTGAGTCATCCCTACCTGCCTATGTGGAACAAGGTTTGTGCATGGTGTTTTGGGGCTTGTCGTCACATGGATGATAACCTTTTCACCCTACATCAGTGTTAAGAACATGCCATTTGGTCTGTAGATCACATATTGCAAGAGGCTCTTTTCCAGAAAGCCAGATATTTTTTTTTCCCACCTGGACCTATGCCCACTTCATGCCACCAATAACAATGGGCTTTTGACACTTTCACATGTCAGCTCTTTTTCTGAACCATTCACCTGCACTGATGAATGAGGGATCAGGCAGGCATAGTCCTCCCTGTCATGCAAAAGTATTTTTTTGTGTGGGGGTCAAAATTTTATTTATATTACAAAATATTTCTGACATATAAAAAGAGAACAGATAATAAAAGTAATGAACTTGTGATTTCCACTTCTGGGTTTAAAAAAACTACAAATAAGAATGTCCCATTTATGCTTGCTGATTGCTTTCCTTGCTCCCCACCTCCATGGGTCACAGTTCCCCCTGGGGTTGGTCATGTTCATGTACTTTTGTACTTTTACAACACGGATCTACACATGCCCTTTGTTTTATGTGTTTTAAAACTTTGTGTAAATGACATTAGACCATGTAGCCCTCTGTCACTAGTAACATTATGCTTTAGAGTTTCCCAGGTCGAGATATAGAATGCTGGTCCCTTTGTATGAATATAGCACAAAACATTCATCTATTCCTTAAGTGAAGGACATTTAGGCTGCTTCCAGTTTTTCACTGCTATAAACACTAATGTAGCAAGCATTCTTAAGGCAGGAATATTTAACTAACATTTTCAGGATTGCTGGTGTGTGGTAAGGACAAAAAGCAGCCAGATGTTTAGTCACTATCATTGTTTTAAAACTTCTAGGAACAATGTTTTCCTTATCGATGTGGCCAGTGGGGTTCCCGCCTACTGCTACTCTTGATTCTGCACTGTTTTCTGGGGCCATCTTTACATCTATTTCCTGACGGGTCTCTGATGTCTTCAGTGTCTGTTTCCTGAGGTTAGCTTGTCTGTCAACATTCTCTCCCCCTGGACTCCAGCTTCCCTTGCCTTGTTTGATTATACCACTTCTAGCTATTCTAGGTGAAAACCTCACATAGTCTTGCCCCAGATCTTGTTCCTGTGGCTAGATGCTCTTGGCAGGCATCCCTGCTGAATTCCTCAGGCTCTAAGAATAGTGATAAGAAGGGGAGATAAACAGAATTTTCTCCGAATCCCCATCATCCCTCACAAGGTTGGGTGCAGAGAATATACTCAGTGATTGAGTGATTTACTGAATAAAAGGAAAGGGTAAAATGGATTTTGATAGATGTGGTATAGGGTCGGGGTTACGTAAGATCCTTTTAACAATACAAGTAGATTGACTCTCATTGAATAGAGAATCTTTTATGGAAACACTATGGCACATAAGCTGAGTTATTTAAGAAAGCATAATAAATTTGATGTTTCCTTTCACCTTACTGCATTCCTGAAGAATATTCAATGTTCATCACCCACACATACATACACACTCAGAGGCATACACAGCAACACTTCCATTTCCTGAAAAGATTGAGTGATAATCTATTTTAAGCACTGCTAAGCAATTTAAATAGAAGAATACCAAGTTGTCTTTTTAAGTAAACTTTTATTGAAGTATAACAAACATAGAATATATGAATCATGAGTGTATAGCTCAATGAATATTCATAAACTAAACTCACCTGCTAACAGTGCAGATCAAGAAACAGAATGTACAAGTTCCCCAAACCTCCACATATGTCTTATCTATTCTGAGTTCTAATACTTTAGTTTTGCCTGATTTTGAACTTTAAACAAATAGAATCATACAATATGTACACTTTCATATCTGACTATTTTTGTACAAGTTTGTGAAATGCATCTAAGTCATTATATGCAGTGTAATTTATTTTCATTGCTATCTGGTGTTTCATTGTATGAATATATCACAGTTTGTTTATTTTACTGTTGATGGGCATTTGGGTTGTTTTAGCATAAACTTGGGAGTAGAATTGCTGGTGCAAAAGGTATGCATATAATCAGCTTTCATGTTGCCAAACAGTTTATGTACTGTTTTACACTTATATGAGCAGTGTGTGATAACTCCAGTTACTTCTCACCAACACTTGATGTTTTTCATCTAGGGCATATAATAAAAACTGTGCCCAATCCTCCAACTTGTAGCTTCTTCAAAATCACAAGTTCTTTTTTCTGTTTCTTGCACTAACTCCTCTTCCTTTGCTTACTCTTTACGTGTTATCTTTTTTCCTAAGGTTTCATCTTCTTTCTTTTGCCTTTATTATTTGACTCACACTAGACAATTCATTCAGTTTTTCAGTCAGCAAATGGTGAGTCCCTACTATGTGCTAGGGATTATGCTTGCTGATGAGCAAAGTAGGCCTGGTCTCTGCCCGTTGAAATGCAATCATTTAACAGGTAAATCTAATAAATGACTTTACTATCAAACATCACAATCACTGCCATAAAGGAAAAGAAATGAGTGTCATGAGTATAACTTTGGATTGAAAAGTTTAGGAAAAGCCCCTTTGATGAATCTGAGATAAAAAGTTGAGTAGAAGGCAAAAGGATAGGTGTTGGGAATCAGTATGTGTGAAGGTTCAGAGTGAGGAAAGTGCTTGGAGCATTCAGAGACCATGGGAAGGCAGGCCGGTGTTGGAATATGGGAAGCAAAGTAGCTTGCTGTAAGTCTAAAGAGGGAGGCAGCAGAAAGAACATGTGGAGCCTTGTCAGCCATGTTACCATTTTGTACTTTATTGCAAGTGCAATGGGAAACAATTAAAATAGAATAGGATGTCCACATAATCTGATAGGCTTTGTCGGGTCACTCAAGCTGCTGTGTGGGGAAGAAAATGGAAAGAGGTAAGAGTGGAAGCAGGGAGACCAGCTGGAAGGTTACTGCAGTAATCCAGAGATAATGATGACTAGTAGCTGAGCAGTAAAGTGGAGATAGAGGGAAGCGGACACAGGTGAGGCGAAATTGGAGAGGGGAGGGAGCACAATGGGCAAGGTCTGGTTTCCCATTGAAAGGGGTGGGTGAGAGGAAAGAGTTGTCTTCCAGATTCATGCCTTGAGCAATTGAATGGATAGGGGAGCCATTCTCAGCTAAGGGAGATTGGAGATGATGCAGATTTGGGTATGGGGAGAATCACAAGTTTTAGTAGCATTTTTTTATGCCTCTGAGACATACAGGTAGACATGCTTGATGGACAGTTTGATGTGGTGATTTCATTCTCAACAGTTTGGTTTGTCCCAGGGCTCTACACTCATTGAAGGTGAGGTATCTCATTGTTTCGGGGGAGGGCAGACATAGCTGAGAACAAGGTGTTAAGGATTAGCCTTGCTTTAAAAATAGACTACTTAAAAAAAGAAGCATAGAAAAAACTAATCCTTTTCATTTGCATGGGACAGATTTTGTGAAGAAAAGAAAAAAATTGAGATTTCCAAAGAGGTAAAACTTGGAGAACTGAGCTGAGAGTTTACTTAAAGACCCAGAGGAGAGAGGATGAAAGACATGATGTAAAGTCAGCTTCTCACCACACAGGAGGGCAATGGGCTCTGCTAGGCTGAAGGAAAAGAGACAGAGGTTTAGAAAGAGTATGGAGCCAGCAAGGGATAATAAGAGAGATAATAAGAAAATACTATGAATATGACATCACAGACAACAATGAAGATAAAATATTTTAAGGAGTAAATAATTAACCTCATCAAATGCTGCCGAGAGATCAGGTAAGAAAAGAACTGGTGAGTCTATGGATTTAACCAGATGGAGGTCACTGGCAGTCTTAGCAGGAGAAGCCTCAGTGCTGCAAGGAAGAGCAGATGAGAGAGTGAGTAGACTGACGCGGAAGTGGGGATGAGAAAGTAGAAGCACCTTTGGTGGAACTTTTTGTAGAAACTTGGATGGATATGGGAATGAGAGAGCATTATTTAGAGGAAGATTTAAAAGCAAGAAAAAATTATCTAAAGATGCAACTTTCTAAAATATGTTTGAGTACAGACGGATAAGTTGAAGATGTGGGAGCTAAGTCCTACCTCTGCCTGAGAAGGCAGGGGGCGATGCGCCCATCCACATTCTTGGCTGCCATGGTGGTGGTGAAAACTAGCTGCTTAGCTCTCCTGCTGTGGGAATGTAATTGACTGATGGCTCCAGCTTCTCTCCTTCTGGATCCACCCCTGCATCCTTGCTGAGGCCATGCTTGCCACAGATTGTTTCCCAAAATGACCAAGCATGGCAGAGCCCTTCCTAGGGCAATTTTGGCATGAGGACACCCCTACTCCACCCGATGGTCCTGGATAAACCTTTCTTGGAACTATGCTGCAATCTGAGACTCTTCCTGCCCAAACTTTCTTTCCCCCTCCTTCACAGTTGCCATGCCTGCCTTATAGTTTGAAGGCTCTCTCTGCCCTATACGCCTCCCCCTTTTTATCCTTCAAAGGCATTTCCCCCAGTAAATCTTGTGTATGTTTAATTCTGCCTTTGCATCTGCATCTAGGACCCAAATCTACATAGCTACTGATTCCCAAATCAGTTTATATCTTTGGATCTCTTCTGACCATCAGACTTGTTTTTCTAATTTCTGATTGGACATCCTCAACTGGAGTATTGCAGTGAGTGATCCCAGCTCGTTTCCTCACTGCTGTTCTCGACTCTTCTGCTGATTACATTGCTCACACTACTATCAGTATCTTTAAAAATACACATTTGGTCATGTAATGTTTTAAAACAGAATAAGCTTCATTACTTACCTGCTTTAAATTCTACAGTGGCTTCCCATCACGCCTACAATAAAACAGAAACTCCTCACCATGGCCTCCCTGACATCTATCGTATTCCCTGGGCTATTTCTCTATCATGCGCAACTTGTTCCTTCTTGAAAGCCTTTCCTCTTGCTGTTCCCTGGAACATTTTTTTCCTCCAGATTTTTAGATGGCACACCTCTCACTTCATTCAAGTTTCTGCTTCAATGCCACCTCCTCAGATACCTTACATGATAACCTTATCTAAAATTGCTCACCCTATCTCTACCCACTATCATTCTTTATCTTCGTACTCTGCTTCATCTATTTTTTTTTTTGGTTGGCATTTATCACTCCGAAATTTTATTAGTTATTTGATTACCTCTTTGGGCTCGATAAATATTTAAATATCTATGGCATTCTTTAATTTAAAGCTTTTGACAGCTATATAACATCTAGAGCAATACAATCTGATAATAATACAATGTGAACCACATATGTAATTTCAAAAATTTTAAGAGCTCTCTGTTAGGTGTTAAGCGTCCTGGATAGTGAGTGTGAATGAGATTCGGCAGCTGTATGCAGAGATGCAAAAACCCCAGGTGGCCATAACTGGTAGGAAGGGCAAGCCCACTTCATAGAGGTAAAAGCCTTCTACCTCATAGAAAAAGCACTGAAAGAAGAAATGTGTGACTTGGCTGTACCATGAAGTAGTCCTAGACCTTGGGCAGATCGCTTGGTCCACGATGGCAAATAGGTTTTATCTTTCATGTCATCTTCTGTCAATCGATAATGGCTGCCTGGAGGTCTGCTGAGGGACAGTTTCTGAGGCTTAGTCTGAGCTTCTGGTGAAGAGTTCCTTGATCAGTTAGTGTTGTCTGCCTTGGGCACCACTAGAATTGAACTGAATGTTCTAACTCCCTCGAAGACTCACTGTTTACCACAATCTAAAGAGGATAAAATAACAGCTCTCTCAGCCCAACATGGGTGTTATGAAGCTCAAATTTATGCATAGAAAATGCTGTGAAAGTCTAACACGATACTAAACTATTATGAGAAATACATCTTAGTGGGGTCAGGACAATGTGTGTGTGTGTGTGTGTGTGTGTGTGCCTACAGTGTGCCTATTTTCCCCCAGGGAAAATAGAGAAGTACAGGTCAATATTTTCCAAGAAGCTGGGTCAGAAAAATGCTCAATCGTGCCAAGCTCGGGATGTGGAAAAGCTTCCTGATGAAGATTAAGCCAACTGATGAGCTTTAAAAAATCTTATTTTTTAAGATCAAAGTATCAATTTATTACATGTATATATGCACATATTTAATCTATACATTTTCCCCAAAACAATGATCTCTTTACAAATCATTTGAAATTTTTAATAGGCTCAATTTTTGCTGCTTTGGGAAGGAGAGTGTCGTTTTTCTTCTTTTATAGACCACTTATGGTCTGACCAAATTTACTTCTTCTCTCTACTTGGGTATCTTTCTTGGCTTCTCTCCTTTCTGCAGATGCTCAGACCACCTCAATGAATCTGCTATTATTGATTCAGGAAAAGGCTTTGATTCTGCAAACCGCAAGCTGTTACTCATGAAACTATGACAACTTGGTATTAGCTACAAATCAATGAACTTTTTAAATGCAGTCGAAGCAACAAAACTCTCTTACTGCTAAACGTTGATAAGCTCAGCCTGGAACTGCCAAACCTTTATCTTAACAGCCATGTGATCTTTGTTGCTTTGATAGCCCTTTTGCTGCATTGATAAGGATTACACATCTTAGAGGAGCTGTTGCCCTCTCTAGAGACATTTCTAAGGTGGCTGCCAGAGAAAAAGGAGTCTCTTTATATGGGTGGGCTCTGATAGGTCAGTATTCTCAAATAAACCTTTCTCAGGCCCCTACCTTTTCCCCCAAGCTGTTCTTTAGAGACAAAGTAGAAAAATGGAAACATGTCAAGGAAGAGTTGAAGCTGTGTTGAAGGGCTCTTGGTATGATTCATTAGCAAGGGCGATTAGATCTTCATTCTTCTGAACCATCCCATGGATATAGCCTCCTGATCCTTGCTTCACAGCCCAAGTAGTCTCTTTCTCTCTTTATTTCTCTCTCTTAGTCCTTAGGCAATAAAATGTAAGTAACTGGGTCACTTAGACATCTGGTGTTGGACCTTATCATTATGAGCCTCATTTACTTTCACCTGGAGTATGGCTGCAGACTAATTTAATATAACTTAGGAGAGCAACGGGAATAGCTATCTTAGGGAGACTTTAGAGGTGTATGTGCGGGAATAGCTATCTTAGGGAGACTTAGGGAGGTGTATGTGGAGACTGATACTGATCTCCCATGTGTCATCAGCCTGAGGCTGGGACTGCCTGAAGGTCTGTGGTAGTAACTGCTTGTTAAATTGACCCTCTGCTTGCTGAAACTCTGATTCCCACCTGGTCAGGCATTATTTCAGGAACTGAAGCTTTTGTTATTTCTGTTTCTTCTTTGTAGCCTCTTCCTTTTCCTTCTGTTCTTCCTTCTTGTCTTGGACAGCACTTCTGCCCCATTTCACATCCTTGCTCTTCGCCTTTCACTCAGGCCATTCTTGCAGCCACCAGCTCTGTGCAGGTGAAATCTGATGCTGCTGGCTCAGCTGTACTGTCTGGCTTTCACTTTCTGTCCTGGGCTTCTATGAGGTCACCATGTCTGGATGCCTACAGAACCTCCGTTACACTCGTGCATTTGCCTCCTGAAGGTGAAAGGAAGATAACACTTAGGGAGCAAACTTTGTCCAATGTGAATTGGGAGAAGGTAGATAAATACTCCCTTTATTCATAAATAATCTCTTTATTTTTCTCTCCTGCGAATGATTCTGAGGTGCATTTTACTCAGCTTCTCAGAGATTCTGGCAAGATCGAGTCCCAGTTTCCCACAGTGACTTTCCTTCTCCCCTGTCACCATTCCTATCCCTGGAGTTACCTCCCAAATTAGCTGCCTGGACACAAGCCCCTGTCGCAAGTTCTGCTTTCCAGGGGAAATTCAGGCCAAAATGGTCTAGAAAGCAGCACTTCAGAATGCATTCTGGAATGAGATCACTCTCTGGTCTGCAGGGAATGGGGATCCCACTGCTCGTGTTAAGTGGGGTGATGACTTCTGACCTCCAGTAACACCACAGTTATTAGAATCCTACTGGGAAAACAGTGGCCTGAGAGGCTTATGCAGTAGCTTTGACACTTGAATAATATGGGGACAATGCTAATTATAAGGATTGTAGGGTCGGGTTGACTTTCATTACCTGCTTTAGGAGCTATGGTGAATATGCTGTTGCCTGAGCTAAGCCGGAACTACATTTCCCAGAATTCTCTTCCCTACACAGTGTGGTTTAATTTGGGCCACGTGCATTTGTGTGAAATTTGAAAGGCAGCCATATTTATTTCACAATCAGAAGGTATCTTAGTCCACTCAAGCTGTTATGACAAAATACCGCAGACCAGAGAGCTTATAAATAACAGAAATTTATTTCTCACAGTTCTGGAAGCCAGAAGTCCAAGAACAGGCTTTCAGCATGGTCTAGTGAGGGCCCTCTTATAAGTCACAGACTTCTTATTACATCCTCATATGGTAGAAGGGGATAAGAAGCCCTGTAGGTCTCTTTTTATAAGAGACCCATTCTTTCATAAGAGACATATATAATCCCACTAATGAAGGATACTTCCTCATGATCTAAACTCATCCCTAAGGCCCCACCTCCTAATCCACCACCATTGCATTGATTATTAAGATTTAATCATGAGTTCTGGGGGAGACACAGACATTCAGATCATAGCAGAAGGTGAGCAGGAGTATTATCCGCTGTTGCAGCTTATGAATGTTGTTGCTGATCTACTGGCTCACCTTGGGGGTGTGAAGCAGCTGCCAGCCCGCAGCTCTTGCAGTTCTCACAAGATCTCCCCCTTCAGCTTCTCTGACTCCTGTGCCAGACTGCTTGCCTGGCTACTTCAGTTTTAGCACTGGATGCAGAGGCAACAGCTAAACATAGACTATATAACCATTTCCCACAATTGTGTAAGGTTGAATCTCTGTAATAAAGCCCCTATTCTAGATCATTTCTAGTGGTTCTATTTTTCTGATCAAACTCTGACTGATACAGAAGCCCTGAAAATAGAAAATGTAGGCTCAATTTGGCTGTCAACTCAGGCACACTGTGAATGTTGGAAAGCCCCCAAGGCAGTTTTTAAAGCGATTCATCTCTTGCAGCTGCAGGGCAGATAGTGCTGAAGTCCAACTTAGGAACCAATTGTAAGGATGGTAATTTCCAAGATGTAAGAATAGTAATGTTACAAAGGAGACTGAACGCACAATTCCCCCAGGTCTTCTATGCCAATGCCAGGGCCCTGATGGGAGAAAACTCTGAGTTCTAGTATTAGGACATTTGAATAGACAGGCCTCAGAATGTTGGGTGCCCTAGATTCCTGTATAACCCTGGGCCGACAGAAGCAGAATTTCTCCTTTGTTAGGGGAAGACAGCCTGCTTTTGTTTGGAAACCTACAAAGCCTCACCAGATGATCCTTATCTTCCTCACGGTCTTGCCCCTCATTGCCTCCTGACCAAGAGTTACAACCAAGTCACAGAGCAACCCAACTGAAGAAATTAGGTCATTGCTCTGGGAGGAAATAGCACTCTACTCCCCCAAGCTGCAGAACCTAGCTGATATAAACTGATGGCAATTGGGGGGAAACATATGAAAGAATAGATCCTGAGAAAAACTCAACAGTGCTGGGACACCGGCATCTTTGAAAAGCTCAGAGAAGCTCTGAATGATTTCCTAAGATTTATCATCCAAGTCACTAAATTTCTTTTCCCCAGTGTCTAGTCTGCTGTCCAACCTACCTTTGATTATTTTTATTTCATGAACTATATCTTTTGTCTTCAAACTTCTAGTTTTTTTAAGTGTTCTTGTTCTTTTAAAATAATGCCCAGTCTTGTCTAATACATTTTATTACTTTATATTTAAAAATTAAAACATAGTTTTTTAAAGGATTTTTTAAAAGACTGATTTTTATTAGGGGCGTAAACTTCTGAAATTTGTTGCCTTTGTTGTCTCTTCTCTCATGAGTTTAGTTCCCTCATATGAATTGTAAAAATAACTGGTACTTTGGGTAAGTATATTGTCAGAAAGCAATTTTACTTTTATTTCTACCACCTTTTAAAATTTTCTCAGTTAGTCTGGTTTTTCCTTGCCATTGGGTGTAAACTTGTGCAAGCCCAATGCCATTTTTATACTTTAAGAAATAAAAAGTTCTACAGTCACTTTACACTGAAAGCACAGTCATATATATCCAGTCCTATGTAATAATCAGCACTTCAATTTTCTTTAAAAGGCCAAGAACTTGCTCCTCTTCTCAGTAGGTTTTCCTGGAAAAAGGGCCATGGTTGGGTTCTTTCTTTCCCCAGTTCTTTTCTGTCAGTTCAATGAGAATGATTTCTGATCCCCGTGGGGCTGGAGGAAAGATAAGAGGAGGGAAACATTCTTAACTTATTGCTACTGTCGTTCATTGGCTCTGTAATATCTGGGCCTGGCAAATGTTCAAAATTGACTTGTTTTCCTTGGGCGTTTTTACGGATTCTTCCAAGATTTCTCTTCCCACCTGTCTAATGTTCCCTTTATCTAGGTGATACACATGCCTTCAGCTGTCTCCTGCCATTTTTATAGCTCCTAGGATCTGGTGGTACCTTCAGTTTCTCCCCGCTGAGACCTGTTCACACCTCTTGGTGAACCCTATATCAACTCTTTCCTCCATTCAGTCCATGGGAAACACGTATGCATCTTTTGCCTCAACACATTCTGGAGGGCAGATACCACGTAGTGAGAGTATTCCCAGAGTGTCTGTTCACAGCATACCACATTGTTTCTTGAATATTAGATTTCTTAGATGAGAATCAGACTCTAGTACGTGATGTCTGCCCTTACTTCTGTCTCTCTCTCCCCGTTGTGTGAAGTAGGTCTTGGCATGCCAATAACTATCTCCAAAGAAATCATTCACCAATATCTCCTTGATGTGGATGAAAGGTTTAAGAATCATCTGACTTGTTCTTCACCACTTCCTTTGAAATTTCTATATGGAAGTCTGCCTCACAGCTTACTTTGGAATCCCATATCCATCAACATAAGATCTCAACCTGTTAAGTAATTTTTAACGAAGTGGGAATGAATTTTCTTTGTGTGACCCAAGACCTTGGGTTTCAGAAGTGTCCCAACCATATGGTTCATGAGTTTCAAGTGAGTGTATGTATTGAATTCTCAGTATGTACTTCCTGCAACCTGTATGTGGTTATGAACTTGGACTCCACTCCCGAAAATAGTGCCAGCTTGGGATTTTGATTTCTCTCAAGTGACCATTTTACCATCTGAAACTCTAGGTAAGTGACCCATTCTTCTAACCAGCTGAAGATGTTTTTAGGAATTTCAATTCTTTTAGCCAATTTATCTGCCAACCTTGATTCTCTTGAAAAACTTTAAGGGCATTAGAGAGGGTGATTTCTGATGCAAACAACAAAATAATCAACCTATACTAGCTTAATCAAAAAACAAAAGTGGGGATTTATAAAGTCATGTAGAGGCTCAGGTTAAGCCTGGTCTCATGAGAGGCTTTTTTTCTGGGCACAAACAATGTGACCCACACTATTATGCCTTTCTCCTTTTCTCAGTTCTGCTGGCTGAGAGTTGGCTCTGTTCTGCTGAGGGTTTGCTACTCAGATTGCCCATGTTGCTACTCAGCTACTACTGATGCAGGACAGGGCGAATCTGCCACCTTCTCCCCTCACCCTTGCCCTGCCAAGTGGAGATTCAAGTCCCACTTCAAAGACAGAGCATTGTCTCCTCTCAGGGACAAATTGTGAGAGAGCCTGAGAAAGACTCAGAGGGATAGAGAGAGAGAGAGAGAGAGAATGAGGGACCGAGAAAAGACCTAGACAGAGAAAGCAAAGAAAAAAAAAAGGCCCTGAGTGTTCAGGGAATTCAGTTTATATATTATTCTTAGTTTCTATGAAGTACTGTTTAAAGACTTTGACTTTGTTTACCCATTTTCCTTTGCTGGTATGGGTATACAGTGTGAAAATTAAAGGTATGTAGAATGAAAAGTGAAAAGGTGTGTTAGCCTGGGATCCCCATGGTTTTAGCTCCAGGGAATGAATGATTGTGTTTATTTTATGTAGTGCATGACTTAAAGGCTGTTTTCCTGTTTCCCCTTCACAGTATGGGCAAATGGTTTGTTAGTAATCCCAGCAGGACTCTTCCTTAGTTCTGCAGGTGTCCTCATGGTTTGGAGTGGTTTGGCCACAGGGCTGATCAGCACATTGCAGTCTCTGAACATAGCTTGATTCAACATTTAGTTTTCTTGCCCTATCTTTACATTACTACTGTTGAGGCAGTAGTTCTCAAATGGGGGCAATTTTGCACCCCTAGGGGACATTTGGCAATGTCAGGAGACGTTTTTAATTGTTACGATTGGAGAGAAGGGGCCGGATGTTACTGGCATGTAGTAGGTAGAAGCTAGGAATACACAGGACAGCTCTCCACAATAAAGAATTATTCAGCCCAAAATGTCAGTAGCGCTGAGATTAAGAAATCCTCTCCCTGGTCTACATGCTTTCTCTTTTTAGCTAGTAGAGAAGAGATAATCTGTGCCAGAATTACCTGAAAAAGTCCTGATTGGACCACTTTGATAAGTCACAGCCACTTCTCAAAAGACACTTCCTCTGTTCTGTAAGAGGAATCTTTTCTCTTTACTTCCTTCTTCTTTCCTCCAGCTCTTTATTATGTTGACAGGCTTATCTTTTTTGCTTAAATCCTCCACCTAGTTTTTCCAGCTTATCTTCCAGTAGTGGGTGGAGAAGAGAAGGTACAAATACATATTCTAAATCTTACTTTTGTCACTTATGTGTACATTTATATTACATGGTTGAGAGTACATTATACACATGTACAAAACATAATATTAAGTACGATGCCTTTTTTTCCTTGATATTGTATAACAGGTATTTTCCGTGCCATTAAAACCTTTTTATAATGACTATTTAATAATTCTGCATATTTCAACATGTGGGTAAGCCACACTTAAATTAAATTACCTATTAATTTCTTTGACTTTGGAGTCTTTCATAGTAAATTTATAGAAGACAAGAATGGATTCTTTATGTGGCCACTTCTGGGACTTTAGGAGCAGAACTAACGTAGGCTACTGTTTCCTTTCTGTGGGCTAGGAGTGTAAAGGGAGGATTTTAATAGGTAGTTTCTGAATGATTAAAGACTGATCATATTTGAAGTATCTGGGAAATTTGTTAAAAGTACAGATTTCAAGGCCCTGATTCCAACCTACTGAATCAGAATTTCCATGTATGGGACCTAAACAAAGGTCCCCTAATCATTCTGATGAATAATTAAGTTTTGGAGCCACTGGCATTATTTACCTGAAGAAACATCTAGCTTGCTCTTGGCATAAATTCTTTCTTAAATCCTAGTTATTATCTACGGCCATGCCACCCTGTACGTGCCTGATCTCATCTGATCTCAGAAGCTAAGCAGTGTTGGGCCTGGTTAGTACTTGGGTGGGAGACCAACTAGGAATACCAGGTGCTGTAGGCATTAAAAAATAATCCTAGTTATTATAATGATGTTTTTAGAAGTATGATACCAAATGGTAGTTGTAATAGACACTTGTCATTTATCACAGCCAGGCAGCAAGTGACTCCTTTTCTTTGCTTAGAGAACTCTTCAATTTTCGAGAATTGGTTTGGGGCAAAAACTACCCTGCAGAGACCCTAAAAATATCTTATCCTTGTTTTCTTAGTGTGCCTTGAAGCTAAAGCTCATGCATAAGACATAAGCCCTGCTGATTGGTTATATTCATGTCATGCTCTAACTTTGGTCCTAAAGTTATTAGAAGACAGAAATGTGGAGCTTTCTCAGCACAGGAGGCAGCAGCAGTGGTGGCAAAGGGGCGCTCCTGGTGATAGAGAGACAGAGGGGCCAATCAAGGTGTCCAGAGTTCAGGGCTGGTGTCAATGGTTTCCTCATTAACTTGGTTCTGTGGTATCATTTCAGGCATTGTTCCTGGAAGCTGAACCTCAAACCTGATTCTCCATCCCATGGCGATTCTATGAGTTATGCAATATCCATGAGGTAGCAAACAGAAAAATCCTCAAACAAATGAACAAACAAACAAACAAAAAACAAAGAAATAAGAAGTCTCTCTGATTAGTCAGCTTCAGTGTGTGAGCTTGCAAGGATTGATCTATTCTATTGTTATCCAAGGAAGCAATAGATAAGTATTTTAGAACCCAGTTTACAAAGATTCCTTTTTATTCAAGAATGAAGTTTAAAAGCCTGTGTTTTTGTCCTAAAGCAGGGGTTATCTCAAGTTTGCATGGTTGTAAGCCACAAGGGACCCTGTAGACAGAGAATATCTTCCTCAAAATGAGGTTAGGAATATACTTGGAATGCCTGGAGAAGTTCTCATCATAGAACCGGGAAGGGGGCATGTTGGTGAGGAAAATTAGAAGGTCATGGTTATAGTTGGCTTTCTGAACATGACGTGACCTGCGGGAAATCCCTGCTGAAGCCTCTTCAGAAGCATAGTTCCCTGATAGGCCCACTAGAATGAATTAGCTGAAAATCATACCCTTGAATATGATGACTTGATAACTTGATGGATGGAGCTCTGTAGTATTGCCCATTTGAACACTGACAAATCAATCATTTCATTTTGGTATAGTTAAATTTGAACTGCTCTTCTTGATGATGATTAGCCAACAATTTGAGCTGGATCTAAAGCTCCTTTTGTTGTAAAGCTTTACCCAGGTATTCCATCTTCCATTTTCCGTCTTCCTTTTAACTATGGTGGGTGGGCAGGCATCCCATGCATCTGAAAAAGGAATCAAGTTGCCTCATACATACAAGTTGAAAGGAAGTAGAAGTCAGAAAGCCCTGTTTTATTCTATCTAACAATGGAATTTTGTTTGGCCTAAGTTAATTTCTAGCCATTCTGATTCTGACAATAGTATTATGATACATGTTTTAGGACATGTTAATCATGTCGGATTTTTCTTTTTTTTGCCAAGATCATCAAGTTTAGTGTAAAGACAGTTCCTGTCCACAGAACCAAAGGCTGATGATAGACTAATAAATGTGTTATGAAGTCTCCATTGTTCATAACTAACTCCTCAAGAAGATTTATCATACGCAAGAAGTAGAGTATAGATTTGTACTTATGTATAAGCTATACCCCAAACCTTTTGCTCTTCATGTAAGATGCTTGGCTGAGAGGTTTGCTCAGAAAAAAGACAATATATAATTCTGAGAATACATCTATCAAGTTAATGAGTCTATAATCTTTGAAAGCTCTTTTGAAGAGGGGTAAATTGTTCAGTCTGAGGAATCTATAGTCATTTTATTTAGAATTTTTAGTAAGGATAGGGGTATACATCCATACTTTGTTTTAAAGATAAGGAAATGTGTTGGTGTGGAGGAGTTTCTTATGCCCAGCTGTAGAGAATTTTGGAGTCTATTAAATATAGAAAGGTCATCTTTGGGCTGTTAGCTTCAAAAGACTAACTTTCTCAGTTGTCAGTAGTTATTTGTTTTTCTACAGTTCCTTACAGAAGTCATGTTATGAGCAGCTATACTACCAAATCTGTTAAAGCCAACTCCAAATTTCACTAAAAGTTAATTTTTGGCAAATGAAATTATTTACGTGAGGCTTTGAACTTGAACTTCTATGCAGCTTCCAATGTGTTCCAATTGTAATGTCAATTCCTTAATTTTGTCAAGTTTAAATTTTTCTTCCCTAGTGTTCAAATTAAGAGGCCAGGTCACTATTTTTCTGGTGGCTCATATTGTTGGATGATAATCAGGGATATGTTTAGTCTGTTTCTAATGAGTAACTTAAAAAAAAAATCTTTTGGACCACAAAGTGTTATTTATGAAAACTTAAAACCTAGAACTTACTTTAAAGATATAGGTGTTTGCTCACAGCAAGTTAGGAAGGCAAATAGGTGGAGGGCTGGTATTTGATGCATGGTCAGGGCAACAGCACAGGGTCATGGTGTAGGCAAACTGCCTACCTCAGAGTCCAAGAAGTGATGGAGTTCAGATTCTAATCCAGTTCTATTTAGTTTTGGGTTCACATTCTTTACATTTTAATTTTTAGGTTATCTATTTATATGTTCTTTAGAAGCTAATTAGAAATATAGGTCATAGGACTGAATAGAACCCTGAGTCAACTCAAGGTATAATTAATTTTCTAAACAACTTCATTTAAAGTATGCAATTCAATGCTCTCTAATATATTCACAAGGTTGTGCAACCATCACCATAATGTCATTTTAGAACATTTCATCGCCCCCAAAGAACTACATGCCCATTAGTAGTCATCTTCTACCTGCCCCAGCCCCTAGCCCTAGGCAACTACTAATCTACTTTATATGTTTATAGGTTTGCCTATTCTGGACATCTCATATAAATATAATCATACAATATATGGTCTTTTGTGCCTGGCTTCTTTTACTTAGAATAATATTTTCAAAGTTCACCCATTGCATTATATGGATATATCACTTTGATATATATGCTGTTACGTAAATCCATTCATTAGTTGATGAATATTTGGGTTGTTTCCACTTTCAGCTATTATGAATGCTGCTGCGCTGGGGAGGAAAAACTTCTCCCACTTTTCTATGTTCTTTGGCCTAATAAATTAAACTGACATAAGACAGATAAACAGGAGAAAAATACACAAAAGTTTACTAACATGTATACGTGGGAGAGGCCCAGGAAAACTGAATAACTCTCTGAAATGGCTGAATCCTTCACCTTAAATACTATCTTCAGCTAAAGCTAAAAGAAAATGTTGGGTGTGGGGAATCAGTTATGGGAGGTCATCAGGAAAAGCCTGATAAACAAGGCTAGGGTCTTTACACAGGTCTCTAAGTCCTTGCCTTCTGGACTGATAAGACTTTCTAAAGATAAGGTCATCTCCTTCTCCTGATGTGGTGGGGGAAACACCCTTACAAATGGAGGTAACCCTTATATATGTAAACATGTCCTAAAAAAGGGTAACTTCTATTCAGTTTTAGAGCTTTTCCTATGTCTTGGATTTCTTAAAAATAATCAGCCTAAAATAATCCTTATGCCAAAGAGACATATTTTGGGATGGCAAATTCTGCTCCCCTCCAACTGCTATGAACATTCATGTAGAAGCTTTAGTGTGGACATATGTTTTCACTTCTCTTGGGTATATATTTAGGAATGAAATTGCTGGGTCTTTTGAGGAATTGCCAAACTGTTTTCCACAATGGCTGTACCACTATATTCCCACCAGCAATGCATGAAGATGTCAATTTTTCCACATACAGGCCATTGCTTGTTATTATTTTTTAATTACACTTAGTTTTTTTATGAAGCCCTTTTATTTTTCCTTTCTGTGTCCTCCTGTGATTTTCCGGTACTTCTGTTAACTGGTGTCCACTATTCTAGGCTGTTTTCTTGCTGTCTCTGGACCTCCATTGCACTGTGCTACCTGAGAATTTTGTGTGCAGAACTCATGTTTTAGATGTTCCCTTCCTCCATCGAAATATAATCATCCCATATGCTATTCCACTGTGGCTCTACTGAGTTTTTATATCAATTTGATAAACTCATTTTTTAAAGAAGTACTGAATGATAATAGTTTGCTAGTCTACCTCTCCCTGGAATGCTGGATTCTAACAGGAGGCTCTTAAAGATATATACCTTAGCCTACAGGATAAATTATTCATAGCATAATTTAAGCAGGATACAAAGACATGGTTGAGAAATATGTTTCAAACAGGTCCAAACGACTAATCTGACTTAATTTGGTTCTAGGCACGATGGTGCCCAGAATAGGGAGCTCTCAGGACTGGAAGATCCAGCCCTTCTTCCTTTCACAGAAAACTGCCCTTAAGGTAATGATGTATATTGTCGATCTGGTCTAACTATAGGTAAAATCCTATTTAGCACATTATTTAGCCAACTTTTAGTTACATAATTCCTTAGCAGATTACAGTGGTGTTGTGAAGTTGGTCAAATCAATATATACAAACCATGCTAAATAAATATATTTTAAAAAATATCTGAAGGCTTCTAGTCTTCCCCAAATGCTACCACCTCTGACACTTTTGTTTGCATTCCAGAAATTTATTTGAAGAACACTAAGAAACAGAAGATCTTAAAGGACAGTTCAGCTTTTTTGAATCATGGGAAAATTAGGCTTTCTAGTAATTCACAGTAAAATAAATCACTTTATTGAGTTGTAAATGTCATTATTTATGTTGTTGTTTCTCCCCTGGCACATACTTGGCTATCACCATGTTATGGGAGTTGGCTCTTATGGTTCTGCTCTTCATGAGAAACAGAGCTGCCGAAAACAAGGTTCCACACTGCATAATTTCCATGGCTTGTATTAATGCCGACAGTATAGTCACCATAAAGAAGAAAAATTACCAGTAGAAGATAAAACTAAAATACTAGTTGCATTACAATCGCATTCTAGTGCTGCAATAAATTGCGTGAAGCCAATAAAGCAAAACTAACTGAAGATATTTGGCACAAACCAAAAATGAAATGAGAGTCATTATGTTGTCTGCAATAGGGACGTACCTCGATGTAGTTAAAGCAATAAACTACCTGGGAGTAATCTTTACTTATTTTAAATTGCATATTCCAATTGCAAAGCTGTTTCTGGCTTTTTTTTTTTGCCACACTTAACTTTACTGAGCTCAGGAAAAAACTTACACATCCGAGTAAGTCATGTTCTACTAAGTGTGCTTTCCCTCTCCAGGAACTTATAATTCACCTGAGTCATAATATTGTTTATTCTAAAATTAATCATGGTTTTCTGCCATAAATTAGCTTTTCTCCAATAGACTGGAACTGAATTGATCCTAAACTCCAATAGCTACTTTCTTTATCGGTAGCTTCCAATCTTTCCTCATTATAATCCCAGGCTTTTTGGGTTTTCAGGATCAATGAGCCTTTCTTATGACTAAAGGAACCCAAACAAGTCAACCGTGTTGAGATTTTAGGAGTGAACTTTGATATAATGTTAAGCAGTCTTCCAGAAAAGCAGATTACCTGAGTTGATGGGTGATTTGCCCAGGTGTGTACTATCCTTGTATGTGTTAATAAATCTTTTACCTTCAAAGGAATGTTTCCTCAGGTCAGCAACCCAGAAAGTAATCCCGTCTTTAAAATGATAAAATTTACAAAGTTAGGTAAAATCTGGCCAATGGATTACCTAGGAAGCATCCAGTTTGTATAGGGAGTGGAGAATTCCTGGAAAGGTAGCAAGCCCATAGAGAGGACAGGATAAACTTATTCTTGCTTTAATCTAGTTGCATTTTGATGGTTAAACTGCATTAACAGAGCTGTTTGCACTCAAAAATTGAGCATCTTTTTGCACCTGGTGGAGATATAAGTCAGCGCATCCTTTGTTAAGGTCATCTTGGCAGTAATCATAAAAGCCTTAAAAATAAGTATGTAATTTGGCCTAACGGTTACATCTAGGAATTCATCTTATAGAGATAATCATGATTGGGCTACATATGTTTGTACAAAAAGCATCATATGTAGTAGTAAAAACCTAGAAACCACCTTGACATCTAAGAATTGGAGACTGGATAGAAGTTTTAACACCTGCACAAAGGGGAATAATACCATGCCTACAGCCATTAAGTGAGCCATCGTGGAACTTGAAGGGGAACACTCAGGCTTTGGGAAAAGGTGAACAAAATATACCTGAAAAGCAGGTTAAAAAATAGCAAGAACAGGATGATGTCAATTTTTGCTATTAAAATATATGTATTTACATAAAACAAAACAAATTAATGCATCAGACTGTTAAATGTGGTTGTGTTTGGTAGTGTGGGCTGAGTCCCAGAGAGACCTGCTCTTTCCTCCTGGGCCTCCCTATACTGCCCAGGCCTTGGCAGCTTCAGAACCATTGCTATCTGTGCAACTTTGGGGATGAAGTGTTAAGGGTGTGGTTCTGGTCAAAGATATGCTAATGGCCAATTTCTGCTTCTGTAATCTGCTCGCTTGTTTGATGTTAACTAGGGTGTGGTT
Organism: Pteropus medius; assembly: GCF_902729225.1. Taxonomy (NCBI): domain Eukaryota; kingdom Metazoa; phylum Chordata; class Mammalia; order Chiroptera; family Pteropodidae; genus Pteropus; species Pteropus medius. The sequence continues at coordinate 24,457,862 of NW_024352787.1, forward strand.
AATCTGTTTGCTTGTTTGATGTTAAACTAAGGTGTGGTTCTAGGCTTTTTAAGCTGTCTCTTTTGGAAGCTGGGGCTGATCTCCTAGAACCCTGCATGGTAGAGAGTCAGTCGCTGGCTGGCTAATAAAAGCTCATAATTCATCTCAATTGGCTCTGTGGGTCTTAGAATAGATCTCACCACAACAGAAGGTCATTTGATGTTTGAGATTGGTGGTCTTTGATCCAATGGGGATCATATCAGCTGCCTTTGTGGTGAAGAGGTTCATATAGAGGGTTCTGAATGTTCTTGTACTCTATTCCTTTCCCAAATCCACTCTTTCGCTGCCCTAGAATTTTTGTGGGCAGTGGGTGGGTATCTTCTGATGACCTTCAGGCCCCTTCTGAGAGAGGCAGTCATCGAATAGTGTGAAAAATTGCTCTAAAGTCGAAGGAAGTTGGGTTCGAATTCTGGTTTTGTGTGCCTTTGGGCAAGTCAACCTCTCCAGAGTTTCCTCATCAGTAAGATAAGACTTCCTACCTCACAAGGCTGTTCTTATTTTATTGCCTTTGACTGGATTGTGACCCAGGCATGTGAAGGCAGTGTAGGATGTCAGAACATGCTACATCAAAATATGCCACTTTGGCATATTATTTTAAATTAAAGGCACTTAAAGAACAGCAGATGCAAGAAGGTCCCTCTGACCTTCCCTTTTCTTCTTGAAAGCAGGAGATAAAACTCCCCTGTGAAAGTTGTTCTCTCTGTATCAGAAGGAAAAGAAAAAAAAAAAATTCTTATCACCAGAGACGGGAAACTGAGGCTGAGAGAAATCTGTGCAAACAGACCTTGTTAAACTAATTCTACATCCATCCCTGGTAACTTTTCCACTATTAACTGTTTCAGCCCAAACCCCTTTGTTTTGTTACCTTTTCACAATTTACTACTCTTTGTCTAACCTTGTATTGAAGCTTCTGGCCCTAAATGCTTCTCTGTGTCTTTATTTATCTTGTAAAGTCTTCCAAGTATATGTAAAAAAAAATCACTAAATAAAATTTGTATGCTAGTCTCCTGTTAATGTTTTTGTTTGTTTGTTTGTTTGTTTGTTTTTTGGTCAGTTTAATTTAGGCCCAGCCAGAGATCCTACAAGGTGGAGGCCCAGCCAGAGATCCTACATTTTACTTGCCCTATAGCAGTCACTGAGGAGTATTTGCTAAAAGGAGTATTTACAAAGCGGACTAATATTACCGAGATGACTATTTATTGATGTTTTTATCTTTTCAGGTCTTGTGCTAAGAGCATAATAGATGTGCTCTCAACCGTCAGCATGCGTTTATGGGGTAAACCCTGCCATTACATTCCCACTTTTCAGACAATGAACCTGAGACTCAGGGCCAACAACTTTGCAGCTATTAAGTGGCTATTAGTCCTGATTCTATTTTGTCTTCAGTCTCTGAAATCAATTATAATATTTAAAAGTATTTGTTAACATTCAAGTTTTAGAATTAATTTCTCTTCTAATTACTTATCTCAGGGTCAAAATGATCAACAATTCTAGCTGCCCAGCAGCTAAGATACCAAGCTGGGTGTGTATGAAAGGGACTAGAAGAAAATGTCCTTTCCTATATTCAAGGTTCCTAGCTTGAATCCATCATCTAACTAATAACCTAAAATAAAATGGGTGTATTTGCATGAGAAGTGTCTTCTGAAAGGAATGCAAATGAGGTGAATGGCTGCACATTGTGTCTCCTTCATTATGGACAACAACCACTGGCATTAATTAATTACATTTTCTTTCTTTTGTTGCAAAGTAACTGCCCTTAAATTCTTGTTACAAAGAGAACTAATTCCATTGTGCTTCCATCAAATGTCATCTTTTAAATAGGTGGGGTTTGTTATTGCTGATGTTTTACAAACCTTGTAATCTTGTCTACAGCATTCTTTTCTGTTTGGCCTGGCACGTTCATCAAGTTTTTGAAGAAAGTCTGTGACATCACAATGTATATCACCTTAGCTTCCTTCTGGAATCTTTTGAGGTGTTTGAAAAGCCATGTTTTTCTACAAAGATGGGAAAACTCACAGCTGCGAGACTGACTTTTCCTCTTAAAACGAGGGTTTAAAAATGCCAGCCATCTGAAAAAACAATAAATAAAAAGAAATAACTGATTCTCTTTTAAACCAGCCTCCTTTTTTCCTAAAGTTGTAAACTGGTGACAAAATGAATTGATTCAATGTTTTATTACTCATTGACTGTAAAGTATACAGTCTTGGCAAGTTGATGAGCAGCTATATAACTAAAAACACTTCTATGAACATTCAAGAAACTTACGAAATTATTATACATACAAAGCTAAGTAGGCAAACACTACTACTATTACTCTTCTGCTACTATTATGAGTTAACATTTATCAAAGGACTTAGTATGTGCCAGGCATTGTCTCTCATTTAAATCTCATAATTTTACAATATTTTTTAAAATCTCATTTTAGAGATGAGGACATGGAGGCTGTGAGAGGTTTGGTAAATTGCCTAAGATCAGCACTGCTGGTCAGTATTAAAACTGAGATCCCTACCTAGTTTTGTCTACCGTTTGTCAATGCCTGTCTACTTAACCACACCATGTTTTACTGCCTCCTCAAATGATTTCTAATTAGTCTTCATGTTTACACTAACTTATGCTACATAGCTTTGCTCAACTATCATTTAAGAGAAATTATAAGATCATTACACTTATAGCCCATGCTGTCAATTTGACTTTGGACATGTAAAGTTCATTGTTTCTTGGAGAGAGCAAGTTCTAATTTCAGGGCTGAAATTAGAGATGGAAGGAAATCTATTTCTTATATGTCACATAATCATTTTTTAAAAAGAGCTTTGTGTTGGAGAAATCTATCATCATGTTTGAAATAGTTTTGAACGGAATATAGAATTGAGAAGACTTGACAAATTCAAGACATTTAAAACACGACTACGTTGGTGAGCATTTGGCTTGTGTTGACTGCAACTGCTTCCTGCACAGCCCCACCTCTCTCCTGAGGTCCTGTCTGGAGTTCATTTAATTGCTTGCTGTACGTTTAAATCTGATCTATGACAGGTACTATAAACTATAACTGCATTCATGATCTCTCCTCTTAACCTTCTCCCACAGGCCCTGGCTGGTTACTAGCATAACTATCTTTTCAGTTATTTAAGATAAAAATGCTCAATAACCTTTGACTGCCCTGATTCTTCCAAACTAGTCTAATCAGTAATTTAATTAAATACCAAGTGCTGTTGTTTCTAGCTCAGATTGTCTCTCTAATCCATTCTCTCTATTTCTATGACCACCTACTTAGTTTGGCCCCTGACATCTATCCCTCTCTTCAGACAACTTCCGAGCTTCCCGATCAGTCCTTCTACCTTCAGTGTCTCCACCCTTTGATTTCACCTCTTTGTCAGGAGTTCTTTCCTGATCTCTATGAGCTTCAGAAAGTTCAAATCCCACTCTGTAATTGCTTAGAAAATTTGGTGTATATATACCTCCCTCCTTCCCTGCCTGGGAGAGAATCTATAGTTATCATGAGATTCTCAGAGAATTTTTGATCCAAAAAGGATTAAGAAGTGCTCTTCTACTTTATTACTCATTGACTGTAAAATATACAGTCTTTTTGACTAAAATGGCCAGAATGATCTTTCTAAAATATGCATATGATCATGTTACTTCTTTGCTTAATAATGTATGAAGCTCATACTACCCATAGAGCCAAATAAAAGTCAATTCTTTCAGCCTCTGTAACTATAGTACTAGTTAATTTCTCTATATTCATCTCTTATTCTTTACAAATAGGATACTAATTTCGTTTGGTGAGACATTGTGTTCATTAAGAAGTACTAACTTTGGACATGGTTCCATAGCGTAGCGGTTAGCATGTCTGCTTTACACACAGAAGGTCCTGGGTTCACGCCCCATTGGAGCCACGGTCCATGGTCTACAGCCATGCCACCCTGAACAAGCCCAATGTGTGATCTTGGAAGTTAAGCAGGGTCGAGCCTGGATAGTACTTGGATGGGAGATCTCCTAGGAAGACCGGGTGCTGTAGGCATAAATACTACTACTACTACTACTACTACTACTACTAATAATAATAATAATAATAATAATAAAGGAATATTAACCTTTCCAGACTCTCTTGTAGCTAGGAATGTCCATGTAATCTAAATCTGACCAATGAGAAGAGGTGGAAGTTTATGGGGTGGGGCTTGTGGGAAAGCTCTTCAAAGGGGACAGATTCAACTGTCCCATTCCTTTGACTCTTTGCTACTCAGTCTTACTTTTTACTGCAAGAATGCTGATGAAATGTGACATTTTGCAATTATGAAAATGAAAGACAAAAACCAAGTGCTAATAATGAAGGACAGATGAAAGACAAAAACATGTACCAAATCATGAGCTTCTCTACCTGCTTAGCATAGCCTATGCCTATACTGCTTTTTCTGTGAGACTAATAAAACCCTAGCTAACTTGTTCAAGCCGCTGTTGGCCTAGTGTTCCTAACTGATGTAGCTTACCAAGCTTCTAGAATCTGACCCCCAAAACTTTCAAGACTCATCTCCCCTCACTGTCTTTACTACCTGATACTCTAACCATGCCAGATTTATTACTCTTTCTCCAACTTGTCCTATTCTTTGAAAAAAAGTCTTTTTGTTTTAGAATAGTTTTATATTTACAGAAAAGTTACAAAGGCAGTTCAGATAATTCCCATATACTTCCTACCCAGTTTCCACTATAGTTAACATCTAATAATACCATGGAACATTTGTCACAACCAAGAACCCAACATCAGCATATTACTATTAACTAAACTTCAGTCTTTTTTCCTCCTTCTGTTACCATATATTTGACCCCCTTTGCTCACTTCTCCTCTTACTCTCCCTTTCCCTCTGGCAATGTTTTGTTGTCTACATCTATGAGTTTGTTTTTGTTTCTTTTGTTAATTTGTTATTTTTTGTTTTATATTCTACATATGGGTAAAATCATACAGTTTCTGTCCTTTTCTGTCTTATTTCACTTAGCATAATACTCTCAAGATTCATCCATGTTGTCACGAATAGTAATTTTCATCTTTTTATGGCTGAGTAGTATTCCATTGTACATATGTATCACATCTTTTTTATCCAGTCATCTGTCCATGGACACTTAGGTTGTTTCTATGTCTTGGTCTTGTAAATAATGCTGCAATGAACATAGGGGTACATATATCTTTATAAATAAGTGTTTTCATATTTTTCAGGTAAATACCTAGAAGTGGAATCACTGGGCCATATGGGAGTTCCAGTATTAATTTTTTCAGAGAATTTTATACTATTTCCCATAGTGGCTACCTTAATTTACATTCCCAGCAGCAGTGCATGAGGGTTCCTTTTCTTCCACGTCCTCTCCAGCACTTATTATTTCTTGTCTTTTTGATAATAGCCTTTCTAACAGGTATCAGGTAGTGATTTGCATTTCCCTAGTAACTAGATTTGCATTTCCCTAGTAACTAGTCGTGCTAAACTTCAGTCTTTGTATGGATTTCAGTAGTTTTTTTTCACTAATGTCCTCTTTTTTCCCCAGGATTTCATCCAAGATACCACATAATATTAGTTGTCATCTCTTGGTCTCTTCTGGTCTGTGACAATTTTTCAAGTCTTTTATTATTTTTGATAACCTTGACAGCTTTGAGAAATACTGCTGGATATTTTGTAGCCTGCTCTCAGTTTGGGTTTGTCTGATGATTTCTACATGGTTAGGTTATGGGATTTGGCGGGGAAGACTACATTGCACCAAAGGCATATACTATCGACATGACTTCTCACTGATATTAACCTAGATCAATTGGTTCAGGAAGTGTTTGCCAGATTTCTTCACTGTAAATTTACTTTTATATTTTACCCTTTGTATATTCTTGTTTAGATGTGAGTGCACTCCCACACAAAAGGTGTGTGTGTGTGTGTGTGTGTGTGTGTAGGAGATTAGGCTTGATCTTCTGGAAGGAGGAATATCTATATAACTTGTCTCTAAGACCAAAATTATTTATTTATTCAGCCATTTGTTTATATCAGTATGGACTCAAGAATGTTGATTGTATACTTTGAGTTTTCATCCAATACTACATTATTTTGTTGTTCAAATTATTACAGTTTGACTTCTGTATTCTTTTGACATGCCCCTATTTTTCTTTTCTTTTTCTTTTTTTTTGTGGTGGGGGGAGTAGTTTCTCACTCTTTGCCACTATAAGATGTTCTGGGCTTATCTTGTATCTTCCCTGACCCAGCCCTAGAATCATCTATGTCTCCAAGGAGCTCTGGTTTCTTTTATTGAAGAATGATGTTAGAAACAAGTTCTGGGCACTGGTGTGCTCATTGCTACTGAGATGTCATTCTTCTAGGCCCTCCCAGCTGGCAGAGCTAGAACATTTACATGTGTATACTAACTCATGACTACACACATATCTGTAATTATTTCTACATCTATCTGTGTCTATAATCATGGGTTCATGCTAATGCTTCTGACTTGAATCTAGAACTCTGTGGTATATTCTAGCCTTTCCCTCCTGTTTGTCTGTCATTTCTTGCCATGCCCCCCACCCCCCAATAGTGATAAACCTGGCTTCTACCACTTACCATCTATTTATTTATTAGTTCAATCTTGATATACATGTCAAAGTTACTGAGGTCAGTGTTTCTTTCTCTAACCCCCTTTACACATTTGTAAAACACATTTAGGTTTTTTCGTCTCAGTGTGTTTCATCCTGCAACACTCCTCTCTCCATCTCCTGGTCGATTAAAAAAATCTGCATGTAAACCTTTAGGGATTTAACAAATGCATAGCAATGTATCCACCACCCCAGTTCCATACAGAATAATCCTATTACCCTATAATTCCTCTGTGTGTGCCCTTTGTAGCCCCTTCCTTTCTTTCTGAAACTTTTACTTTACCTAAAACTTACTTATGCTCTTCTGCTGGTGTCTTGCTCCTCCATTTAAGGATGGCTCAAACATCTTGTCTTCTGTGAATTCCATCCTTTGCATTCTTACCTTCCAATCTCACAGTACACACATTGTTACTCAAATATAATCATTACTAAGGTTCCCATAGTATTTCAGTATTATTTCTATTATAGAGTTTAAATTTTATAATGAAATTATTATTTTATATTTTGTCTTCCCTACTCCATAGTCAGCTTCTTGGGACCAAGGACTATGCTTTGTTCATTGTTATTTCTCAAGAACTAGGCTTACAGTTTGTGCTCATTAAATGTTTGTGGTTTTCTAAATTGGATACGTTATAGCTAATATTCAGATTAACCAGCTAATTAAACTGAACAAGTATTTATTGAGTACGAGGTAAGCTCTTGGCAGTTTAATAGGCGCTGCTGTGGAGATTACAAAATGAATATTTCATTTAAAATATCTGTCGGTTTATAATATCATTCAAACAATAGTGGTTGATGTTGACATGTGTTTGTGGTCAGGAGGTTGGGGCTAGGGGTGGGGAGGGTATTTTGGGCAGGCAACATTTCAATGATGCAAAATTTAGATTAAGGTATTCTAAGAAATATTGGTTCAGAAAAAGAAAAAGATAAAACAAAAACAAAAAGCAAAGGTAACTAGTTCTTTCAATATCTCCTCTTAAAAGGAAAAAGGACAGACTCAGGGGCCATATGGCTTACCTGACTAGCTATATTTATTCTGGCAAAAGCAGCACATGTGTATTGATTAATAAAGATCTGTCTGGTCTTGGTTCCAGATTCTTGGACAGAGCTTCTGAAACCTTTGGAATTTTCCAAGTGATAGGAGTGTCTTGTTATTCGAGAACACCCAGATCATACCTGAGTTTATGCTAATGAGATGACTCATGGGCCCTTAGGTAGCTTCTGGATGAGGAGGCTGGTCACCAGAAAGATCAACAATGTGATTAGAGGGTTGGAACTCTGAGCCACCTAGACTGCAAGGTAGCATATGGATTGAAGACTGAGTTCAATCACATGGCCAATGATTTACTCAATTATATTTACATAATGGAATCCCAATAAAAACTCTGAATTTTGAGGCTCAGGGAGCTTCCTGGTTGGTGAACACATTGATGTACTGGGAGGGTAATGTGCCCTGATTCCACAGGGAGAGGGTATAGAAACTGCATTTAGGACCCTCCCTGACCTTCCCCTATGAGTCTCTTCACGTGGCTGGTATGGATTTGTATCCTTTATAATAAAACTGTAATCCTATATATAATGCTTTCTCAAATTCTGTGAGTCGTTCTAACTAATTATCAAACCCGAGAGAATCATTTGATCCCTAAAATTTGTAGCCAGTCATTCAAAAATGCAGATGGCCTGGGAACCTCTAAAGTGTGGCTGGCATCTGAGGTGAGGACAATCTCATGGAGGACCGAGCCCTCAACTTGTGGGGTCTGTGCTAACTGCAGGTGGTTAGTGCCAGAACTTAACTGCAGTAAATGCATTGAGGATGGAATAGAATATGTGCACCAGCAATGAGTGAATGCAACATCAATACAGAATTCCAGGCTTGATGTGAGGTCAGAGGCATGTTTGAAGGACTGGTCTTTTAAGTTTTTTCAAGTCACTGCTCGTGGGTTTCTTGCTACTCCTCATACAAAGGTGGGGGCAGATGGGTTGGTGCTATAGACTGAATGTTTGTGTCGCCCCCCAAAATTCATATGTTGAAACCTAATTCCCAATGAGATGGCATTAGGAGGTGGGGGACTTTGGAAAGTGATTAAGTCATGAGGGTAGGGCTCTCATGAGTGAGATTAATGCTCTTACAAAAGAGGCACCAGAGAGCTCCTTTGTCCCTTTCACCATATGAAAACACAGTGAGAAGATGGTCATCTGTGAACCAGGAAATGGGTTCTCACCAGACATCCATTCAGCCAGTGCCCTGATATTGGACTTTCCAGACTCCAGAATCGTGAGAAATTTCTGTTACTTAAAAGTCACAGAGTCTATGGTATTCTGTTACAGCAGCCTGATGAACTAAGACAATGGGAGAAGACACTGTGTGAACATGGCGAAATGTGGGCCTGGAGCTGGGCCACCTGGGAGACCATTCCAGTGGTAACATTACAGCATCAAGTCTATATTTCCTCCAGGCATGGGTGCTTCGGGGGCCACAGACCTGTAGGACCCTACCTTCTAATGCTTCATATAGGGAGGTTCCTAATTCTCAATAGTTCTGGTAGTAGGTGTATATTTTTTTCTCTAACAGTAAATGTTATTGATATTGATATCCAAATGCTGTGTTGCTGAAAATAATCACATTGCCAAAATCTAGCTTTATGCTGACAGACTTAATTCTGACTGAACACAGTTCACAAATCAATAAAATGTTATTATCTAAAGTTCCATGCCAGGATCTGAACACTGCGCTAATTTAATATGACTTAGCACAATTCCATGTTACGTTTCTATCTTTGTTCTGTGAGCTCAAAGAAAATGAAAATATTTTTGAGGTAGTGACATCCTGGGTTACACACACCCAACTCCTTCGAATGTGGTTTTTGGCGACAAAGTTTCAAAGTAAGATAATGTACCTGTGGGACCTCTCAGCCTGTCCCTTACTCTTTCTGTTTCCCACCAGGCCTTAGTTCCTACAAGACCTTCCTTTGTCAAAATAACCTTCCCTCAGCAGGAATTAGCTCCTAAGGTGGTGCCTTTCCCAGGGGCATCTGCATTTTAGCAAGAAACGCGAGAATGCCTCTAAGTCAGAACTGCTCAAAAGAAAGTGTTGGAGCATGCTAGGTGGAAAGAAGCCCACGAGTGGAAAGAAAGTGCAGGCCCAGCCAGCATCAGCAAGACCTGGGTTTGAGTTTCAGTTCTGCTACCCTTTGGCTTTGTGAAATTACTTAGGTTTTTAGTTCCTCTGGGGCTCAGTTTCTTCACCTGTAACTCCATGGAAAGGGAGAATTAACATTTACTGGGCATTAACAACCTTATGTAGTAAACATTATTATTCCCATTTTACAGAAAAGAAAACTGAGGGTCAGAATAAATATATAAATTTCCGAAGAACATGAATCTGGTGGTAAATGAGAGAGCTTCTAAATGTTTCTGAAACTAGTGACCTAAGACCTTCACTTTGAGTTGTCCTCATAGGATGATAAACTGTTCTTACTCCTCACACAGTACCCTTCCCAAAGGGACATTGGGCAGCAATGAACAGTAAGTTTTGGTAATTGATGGAAAGGCAGATTTCCTTCAGCTCCTCAGAAGGGAGAATAGCTATGGGGCTGGGAAGACAACTAATCCAAAGCCATTTGCCCATTGGCCATTCATCCTTCCTCCTTGATAAAGGGACCTGTCTTTGTATGGATTACAATAAGGCAGCCATAGTCATCCCTTTCCCCTAGAGCAGATTCACACTTGCCTAGCTGTCCTCCTTGCAACTAGCTCTGGCTATCTCTCCTAGTTCTGGACATGAGACCCAAAGGACAATCTTCTGGGGAGATTTCTAGAGAAGCTGTTCTCCTGTAATAAAAATAGAGAGATATGGGAAGAGAGCCTCTTTCTTTTCTTCCTTCTCTGGGAGTGTTGCAGGAAGACCAGTGTTTAGAATGGCTGCAGCCATATTGTGATCATGAAGTCAAGGCAAAGAGTATTGCAGAGAGGCTGAATCATCCAGATAGAGCTTCATCTCGGTTTTCTAGTTAGGTGAGATAATTATATCTCTTTGTCATCTAAGTCACTCTTGGTTCCATATTCTCTTACTTGCAGCTAAGACACCCTGTCTAACTGTCCTGGTCTGTAGGAATCTGTGTTCCCTTCTCATTCTCCACCCCTGAGTGTCCTGTCCTAGATATTTTAATGTGGTAGCGATGGCTCTAGAGTTTCTCAATAGTCTGACCCTGTGAGATACACACATCTTTTAGGTCATGAGAGCTCCTGAGAAAAAGCTATCCCATTCCTTATCTGTAGGGACTGAAGAACAACACAGTGGAGACAGCTTCTTAATTGCAAAGCCCAATACAAAAGAAAAATCTGGTGCCCCTTGTTCAAACATTATAAAAAATTTCAAGACAGTGACATCAGAGCATTAACCCAATCATGAAGCCCTTCTGAGCACAGGACCCTGTATGACTGCTCAGATCATTAGTTCATGGAGCTATCCTTGCAAAAGAAAGATGATTGAGAGTCACTGCCTCCCAGCCAGAATCAAGACACATGACTCTCTACTGGTGGGAAAAAAGTGTTCTCCAATTCCCACTGTTTCCTACTCAGTTTCCAGGTAAGACTATCTTTTTGGAGCTTATGTTTTCTTGTGCTGGGTCCCTTAATTTCGGCCTGGGTGCCTTAATATTTGTTCTGATATGATTCTACTCTAAATTTTCATAGGACGAAAGGGAACTAAAATTATTGAACCCCTTTTCAAAAGGCATTTTTCTGTGTATTATCTCTTTTATTATCATAATCTTTAGGGGAGAGGTGTTTTAGACCTATCTGTGTTTTACAGATGAGCAACCCAAAATTCAGAGGCATGAATTGACAGAGATGTAGTTGAGATTTCAACATAAGTGGGTCTGTTTCCAATGTTTGGATATTTTCTTCCTCATCCCCCTTCATCTTTCCTCCCTTGGTAACCCTTTCTTACCAGTAAAGCTTCAAATAACACACCTAGTTTCCATGAGCGAGTCCCCTCCCTCCCAAGTGAAGTGGGAGCATTACATCTTGTTCAGCCTTCTCTGTCCATGGCAGAGGATGTTTTAACAATTACTTATATTCTGTTTAATCCCACAGGAGTAATCACTGTTGGAGGGTAACAATAAAACAGGTTCACTGGAATTTCCTGAAGGTAAGGCTCTCCTCTAAACAGTTTCATTGTAATGAATGGTAATGGCAGAGGCTGTTCCTTTCTACGGCAGCTTTGATTGGCAGGGAAATCCAGACTGCAGGCTGGAGCCAACAGTCTGTTCTTTTGTCACAGAGATTGGGCTGTGTTCCAGGCACCATTTCAGTGAGTGCTGAAGCTGATAAATGCCCTTGATAATCATCTTCCCTCAGCTTTCCAGTCCATCCCTTTGCATTCCATAAATATTTCCTGAGTGTTCACTGTAATCACTGTGCTGCCTTGGGGCCAGAGAGTTGAGACAAAGCCTCTACCCATAAGAAATTCATTATAGTTAATATAGTACAGTACAACAGTAAAGTGTGTCAAAGAGGGACTGATGTCTGCTGGGAATCCAAGAAGAGTTTCCAGAAAAGATCTCTGAGTTTAATTTTGAAAGATTAGTAGCAGTTTTCCAAGGTGGAGGTATTGGGAGGGTAGGTTCTAAGCAGAAGGAACAGCATAGCATGTACAAAGACATGAAGCAGCATTGTGGGTTAGCTATTACTGTGTAACAAATCGCTCCTAAGCTTAGTGGTTTAAAGCAATAATTATTTCTCATGGATTTGCTTGTGGGCTGGTGGATTTAGCCTGGGCTTATTTTGGGATTGGCTCTATTCCACGTGTCTCTCATTCTCCCAGTGCCAGACCACTAGCATGTCTTAGTCATGGCATCAGCAGAAGTACAAGAGAACAAGTGGAAACACAGACACTGTCATTTCTGTCACATTCTATGGGACAAAGTAAGTCATAGGGCCAAGTCCAGATTCAAAGTGTGGGGATGAAGCCCCGTGCACAATGGGAGAGCATTGCAAAATTAAAAGGCTTAGGGTTTGGATACAGGAACAGGTGAAGATTTGGTTCCATTAATGCAATTTACCAACGAAGAGTTTCTCAACTGTGGTAACGCTATTGACATTTTGGGATGGATTATTCTTTTCTGTGGGAGACTGTCCTGTATATTGCAGGGTATTTAGCAGCACCCCTGACCTCTTCCTGGTAGGCGCTTATACATCTCAACTTCTGACAATCGAAAATATCTTCAGAGATTCTAAACGTCCCCTAACGGGAGTTGGCAAAATTGCCCCCATTTGAGAACCACTGTACCAAAGTGTGTTTAGAATATAAAATATCCCAAATTGTTCGAGTGTAAGATACAAAATAAGGAAGTAGAAAGGGGAAGGAGAAAAGAAGGGAGTAGAAATGGCTGAAAAAGCAGCTGCAGAGGTATGTTTTTGTAGGATTTCATAGGCCAAAATTAGGAGCTTAGATTATATCATAGGATATTGGATTTGGGTTTTGGGTAACTGACTGTGGTGTGTGGTGACCCATTCATCTGCGGCAGTGACCCTTTTGTTCCCCTTGTCAGTTGATGGCCAGCCTTGGTACAGGGCTTTTCTGAGCTATAACAGTGGCAGCTCTCTCAGCCACCCAGGGGTGGAAGGAGAGAGGCCACTCACACAGAGGCACACATTTCTGTGTGCTTCATGTGGCATGGAACACTGGTTTATCTCTGCAACTGCATTGAGATTAATGATAGCCCTTTTCTGAAACATTTTGCTCTTGGGCCTTGAGGAATACATTGTTCCGATAATGCCTTTGATTTTTCTCTTCAGGGGATGCTGCTGCTGAGTAATAGCATTCATATAAATACTTCTTTGCCTTTCAGAGAACATACACCCTTCTGAATTATACACTGCAATTTAGAAATTACACTCACATGTAGAATAATATGGCTTGGTGTACTTATTAGGGAGGCTGGCATCAGTCCTTCAATTGTTAAGGATCCCTGGGTAGTTCTATTATGGTGTAAATTAGCTAGTATTTTTCCAAGTTCATTATTGGTATTTTTATGTCCATTATTTATTTATAAGGCATTAGAGGTACACACAAGTTCATGGCCTTATGAGAGAAATGTCTTCCAGTTAACTTGGCATTGCAGGTCTTAGCAAAGAGGCACACTTTTCTTGAAATCAGAATTCTTTCAAGTTGATTTGATGGTTATGGTTTATAGCACAAATACATAGAGGGTGTGTCTTTTTTTTATTGAATTTTTGCTGAGGGGGACAGAATCCTGTGAGAATAGAGTGCCTCCTGAATGATGGCTTTTGACAGTCTAAGCAACTGGTTTCATTTTATGACAGGGAACCATAATGTCTTGTGGGACTGTTACTGTGTGAAGTGATTAGGGTTTGAAGGATGAGATTTGAGCTGCATGTGGTGTTTCTAAGCGTGCTGGAACATTATTTCCTGAACTTGCTGGATCCCAAGAATTACCTGATGTGCTTGTTAAACATTTCTATTTTTGGGCCCCATAGAGAGAGGCCTGGGAATTTGTATGTTTATCAAGAACTGCAGGTGCCTCATGACTGGGTAAGTTTGGGAAGGAATTGGCTAGGCTCTCAGATTTGGCTTTTCCTTCTAATCACCGAGAAAGATTTTCAACATTCAGTTTCTTAGTCTTCTCCTGAAGTCTCTGGGGATAGGGCCCTGTAATCTGTACTTTAAAAAGTTTTCTAGGTGATCGCTCCAGTTTAGGTAATACTGCATGAGATTGCAAATTTTATGAGGTCAGAAGCCAAGAATCCAGCTTGTCTACCTTTGGATCCTAGATCTGCCTAGAACCATGCTTGGGCCATAGTAGGTGCTCAATAAATATTAGTTTAATGAAAGAAATCTTAACACATCATGTTCCCATGAATTTCTTCTCTACTGCCTTTTTCTCTTCTGTTCTTTTTCAGATGCTAGAATGATCAGATTAAACATATTTCCACTCTTGGATTTTTTCTTAGTAGAGAAACATGCATTTAACTGAGTTAATGTGCAGTAATTCATTTGGGGCCTGGTGGGTGTGTATGCGGGTGTCAGCATTTACATATCTGATGGGAAAATGTTTGGCTAGCAATCCAGGGTTTACAAAAACAAAGCAAACCCCAAACAAAAACTTTTCTTTTTTTTCACATCCTTGATCTAGAAAGTTCTCACAGGACCTACCCTATTTCTGTTTGTAATCCAATTACTCTGCATGGGAACTGCTCTAAGGGGAAGAAGAAGACAGACTCTCGGGACCAGGCCAGTTACTTTGGGCAAAACACATTACTGGAGATAACGCCTACTCCACAGGGTTATTATGAGAAAAAAGTAGAGTTTGACAGCCTTTAGTGAACTATAAAAAGTATAGAAAGTATCTGTATATTTATAAAAAAATATCTTTGCTCTTGGGAGACAGTGTATTAAAATAGAAAGAGCTCAGGTTTTGGTTTCAAACTGAACAGGATTTAAACCTGGCTATCCTACTTATAAGCTCGGAGATGCTCTGAGCCTCAGTTTCCTACAGAGCAGTTTAGAAGGTTAAAAGAATAAATGAGGTCAGGCTCCTACATGTGGAGAATTTGATAATAGGAGATATCCTCATGGGCATACAAGTAATCAGTCTGGTTCTAAGACCCTTATGAGGTAGAGGACACAGTAGCTCCAGCCTGTCGGGCCAGATGTCCCTCATGGTGCCACTATTGGGGAGAGAGGGTAGAGGCAAGTTACCGTTAATTGCATTTTCAAAAATTGTGTTAAAAAACACATAACATATAATTTATCCTTTTAACCATTTTAAAATGTTCAATTCAGTGGCACTTAGTATATTCAGTGTTGTGCAACCACCATGACTATTTAGTTCTAGAATATTTTCATCACCCCCAAAAGACACCTTGTATCTGTTAAGTAGTCACTACCTATCCCACACCCTCCACACCACACCCCAGCCCCTGGCAACCATTAGTTTGCTTTTTGTCTCTATGGATTTACCTATTCTGAACATTTCATATAAATGGAATCATATAATATGTGGCCTTTTGTGTCTAGCTTCTTTCACTGAACATATTGTTTTCAAAGTTTATCCATGTCATAATATTAACTATATATTACAGATGAGGAAACTGAGGCTCAAGGAAGGTAAGTAACTTGTCCAAGTTCACTTGAAGCCCAAGCAGTTTGGCTCGTGGCAATCCTCATCTTTATGCCCTTCTGACCATTCTTGGATGGGCTGTACCCTGGTTGTTCTCCTAATTAAGTGACTATGTGGCTATCCATTCAAGGTTCTTAGTTGAATTCAATTATATGTACTATGGAGATAAGTGATCCATCAGGCTCGGAGTTTGTCCAAACTTCTAAAAATAAATCATATTTCTGGGTCAGCAGTTATGAGGGCCACACTGAACAATGACAATACCTTGGACACATTTAGCCCCAAACTTTTAGTCCTGTTTTCTATTGCATCCTTAGATAAAACAGCATTTCCTTGTAGATTCTGATCCTGCTCCTCCCTGCCCCCAGCCTCTCATCATCACACACACACACACACACACACACACACACACACTTATGATGGAGGGGCCTGGGAATCAGGTGTTCAACAAGTATTCCAGCTGGTCTTTAGGAAAGAAGACATGGTCAGGTGATACTAATTCTTCAGATTAGGAAACTGAGACCCAGCAGAGGGGTGACCTCCCCACGGTTCTAGATTATGTTCTCTTGACATCTCCTGATGAAGAGTGGAGGCCGGAGGTACCAGAGTATTAGTTTTTCTAAATATTTATGTTTTATTACCTCCTTAGCTCTTTGAGGAATGGTTACATCAAAGGCCTATTAACCTGTGAGCTCCTGGAGGATGAGGACAGATTGTTGGAGTGCTCTCCTAGCATGTTAAAAATTAGTGATGACTATAACACACTGATGACAATGATGATTAAACTCAGCTCGAGGGCCTGGATCCAGTCCCTTAACTTCTCTGGATGAAGTGTCTTCCTTTGTTAAATCAGGATAATGACACTCTCCTGCTGTTGTTTGTGAGGCCAATTAACTACTGTCTTGGAAGGACTCAGACCTATAAACACTTTGTAATCTATTCAAATGTAAAGAGCTTGTTGACTAGGACTTTAGTTTGTGAGCTAAAGCATACAAAAGCCAGAAGATGTAAATGTGTGCCCTGTGAAGTCAGGCTGCCAACCCTATCCCTATCTGCCACAATAATAGTTTTTCTAGTGATTCAAACCCTATAAAACAAGCAACCAATGGTTCTGCATTACAAACAGAACAACAAACAAAACCTTGTAGGGAATGAGTATGAATTGGTCTTCAAGAGATATTCTCCAGTTATAAGTAATGGCCTGAGGGGTGTGTGTGTGTGTGTGTGTGTATGTGTGTGTGACGGCTGTTATTTTGGAGTTCTTTTTTCATGGTGGTGTCAAGGCCAAAATCATTATATGGCAGATCTGCTTTTGGAAATCATGCTAATTTAAAATTACTTGTAGTAAGACTCCTATCTTAGTCCATTTGGGCTGCTATAA
Organism: Pteropus medius; assembly: GCF_902729225.1. Lineage (NCBI taxonomy): Eukaryota > Metazoa > Chordata > Mammalia > Chiroptera > Pteropodidae > Pteropus > Pteropus medius. The sequence goes on from NW_024352787.1 coordinate 24,475,038, forward strand.
TAAAATACCATAGATGGGGTGGCTTATTACAAAAGAATTTATTTCTCTTGGTTCTGGAGGCTGGGAAGCCCAAGATCAAGGCACTGGCAGATTTGGTATCCGATGGGAGCCTGCTTTGTGGTTCCTAGATGGCCATCATCTTGACCTAATCTCCTGACAGAAGGGTTAAGGAAGCTCTCTGGGGACTCTATATAAGGGCACTAATCCTATTCATGAGGCCTCCACCCTCATAATCTAATCACCTCAAAAAAGGCCCCACCTTCATATATGATCACACTAGGGACTAGAATTTAACATATAAATTTTGTAGCAGACACAAACATTCGGTTTAGAGCAACTCCCAGCACAGCAATCCCAAGTTATATTGCTACTTAGTAGCTGACTGCAGGCTATTTTGTCCATGTTCAGGCTGAATGAGGGCAGGCCAAGGAAGAAGGGTGTGGAGAGGAGTCACCCTGTCTAAATAACCTCACAATTACTCCAACCCACATCAGAATCTTTATTTACTTTACCCCTTTGGCCTTCCTCTGCAAACCAGTATCTTTTACAGCTTCTATAATTGACAAAACACTTGAACACTGCTTTACCTCATTTGAGCTTGAGAACGACCCTCTGAGGCAGTCAATATTTTTATTTCCGTTCCATTTTACAGATGAGGAAATTGAACTCTAGAGATGTGAAGTTTGCCTTGTCTGTCTTCTTTGGGGTCATTTTTATTACAAGTCACCTCGCTTCTCTTGTGTGAAGTTAGTCTCCCCAGTGACGCTGGGACCCAAATGACACAGATTTGGGAAGATTTTGTTCTGAATGATGGCAGTAAACAGATCAGGCAGGGTGCTCTCCTAGATATGGGAAATTGATGTGAGTTTTGGGGATCCCAAAAGTGTGATCTGGAGGAGGCTCACATTTCTTCAGTACCTTTAGCATGTCTGGCCTTGTGTTAAGCTACTGATATGCAGTATAGCCTAGTGGTTAAGTATGAGGTTTCAACTCCTGATTTTCCCATTTATCAAGTTATTTAACTTCTCTGTGCCTCAGCTTTCTCTTCTGTTTAAAAAAAATAATAGTAAAAACCACAGCAGTCTGTTTTTCATGGAGTGATTGTTAGGATTAAATAAGTTAATACATAGAGAATTCTTATGAACACTCACATTAGGGACAGTCCCAAGGCTGCGCAGTGAGTAAGTGGCATGGCTGGAACATGCATCCAAGTCCCTCCAGAGCATGTGCTCTTAAACACTGACCTTTTCTCCTTTGAGACTACCCAAATGTAAGTACCAACATAGTCAGGCTCTGATGTCATTCATTCATTTAGTCATTCAAGCATTTACTGAGTACTCACCATGTGCCAGGCCAAGCTGAATGCTGGGAATCAGGCCTCGCCATGAATGAGGCACTGCTCTGGCTGTGGGGCCTAGGGCAAGGGGCTTGGTAACTGCAGTGAGAGAGGCTAACGTGGCCATGCCAGGTGATAAGTACCACAATGGTGGGAAGCCTCGGAGTCTAGGGCTCCTGAAGAGGGGCACCCAAACTAGCCTTGGAGAAGAGGAGGACCTCTGCACTGAGTCCTGAAGGTGGGCCAAAAGGCCAGGAGCAGGTTTGGAGTGGGTGGAGGCCTCTTGTGGGGAGGGTAATTCACTGGTAGTAGGGCCTGAGGAGCCAGGGCACTGTGCTCTAGGAAAGAGTGAAGGGAGCAGGTGGGGCTGGAGAGGGTACGAAGACCAGATCTGGAGGTCCTGGTACACCAGCCACAGAACGGGAGCTGAAGGCAGTGGCCTGTGATCGCATTCACATCCAGGAAGGATTGGTGTCTGCCGCGTGGAGAACAAATAGGACGAGCAGAGGGACACTAAAGCAGAAGCAGGGAGATGAGCTAGCCATTCATTACAGAAACGGGGGGCAGCAGGGAAGATAAGGGGGCCTGAATGAAGGTGGCAGTAGTAGTGGTGGGGGCTGGAGGGAGGGGCTTGGATTCCACAACAGACTTGCAAGGCTGGAACAGCTCCATCTAACTTTTAAAAAGGCCTATTAAGCTACCCTTTGGTGACTTTGTCCTTCAACTACAGTTAACCAAATTTCTTGTGGAAAAACCATTTGGCATAAACTGATAAGATGTAGGGGTAAGGGAGAGTCCCGTCCATCTCTTGGTAGGCCCTGACAACCGATCTCTGGGAACTTAATTTAACCCAGGGGTTTAAATCTTTATATGTGCCCAGTTTGTAGCAGGAAATGTACTGCTGCTGAGGAAGGCTCTTAAAACTATGAACGAGAGGTCCGGATAGAGTTTAGAGATCTTGAAGATACCAAATACTTTAATTTAATATTGGCCGTTTAAGGTCCAGTTGCCTGGCACCCCCAAAGACAGAGGATGAAAGGCAGATAGATAGAAGAGGCTGCCAAGGACCGAGTAGCGCTTCGAGAAGGAAGGCACAGCAAAGACCTGGGCCCTACATGAATGAGGCACACCCTGCCTTTGCCCAGCTTTCTGCTCTAGCAGGAGGCTGCTTCCCAAAGCCCTGACCTAGAAGAGCTGATATGTAACAGTTGCCAGTTTCTGTGGTGTTGATACCCTACCACGTCTGACAAACTGCTAATGTCAAATCACCAAATCTGGAGTTGGGAAGAGAAGGGCACACCATTCTATAGCATTTCCACAATACTGACAGAACACACATAAATAACTTCAATAGCATAGATTGTAGTAATAGTAAAATCCAGTAAAATAATTAGGAAGTGATACATTTTAAATATTTGTCACCTTTGTTTTTAGTATAATTTAATCACAAGATTATAAAATTTAATTTTTAATAATATCTGTGCAAATTTCCTGGTAAGAGCTGGCTCTGGGACCCCACTGACTGTAAGGCAAGTCTTGGCCATGTCTACCCATTTTTGTTCCATCACCTTGTGTGCTGTGACTACATCTGGGGCTTATGCTAGACTTGCTGCTCCAAACTTAAACAGTAGACTATTTTCCCATTAGCCTGAGTTCATAGAGCTTCTCTTCTCATTTTCTCAAATGTCAGGCTTTGGCCCTTTGTATTCAGTTGTTTTTTGAGAGCAGGGATTCTAGTCCCACCACTCTCTTTTTTCCTCAGGGGAGACAGCTGGCCGTTCTAACTCTGTTTCTTATGACTTTTTTACCCCCCAATCAGACAGTTATCAAATCCTTGCCCTTTCCAACAATTTCTTCTCTGCGGACTCCTGGCAGCATCTCTTCCTACTGTCACCCAACACAGGTCGTTATCCATCTCCCTCTAGCTGGTTGCTTTGGTGTCTGCCCTGGCCACCCTTTCTTCTGCTTCTCTCCTTCTCCAGTGCGCCAGCCCATGGAATGGAGTCCTGATCACCATTCTGATCATGCTCCCTCTCTGTTTAAGATCCTGCGGTGGGACTTGCTCCTTGTCAGATCCTTCTGGGTTCCCTGTTCTTTTATCGGCCACAGTACTCATGCCCCCTGCTGTGCAGGGCAGACCTGGTTCTGCTCAGGCTGAGGGTTCTCTGTTCTTGTTACACTGAGGCCACCCTCACGTGTTTGCTGGCATGTAACATTTTTTTGTTGGTCAGACCTACTGGCAAAACCCTCCTGAATCATTTCTGTAACGTTTCCTCCTACTGATTTAACTCATCTCTAGGGGGAATTTAAAAATTTTAATCAGTTGCACAGAGGGAGAGAGTGAAAGGCATGGAAGTCACAATTTCAGCAAAGATGAGTCTGCGTGGATTCAAATTTGAATCCAAGGTCTTTTTTGGGACACACAAGCTGAGCCCTTGTTCTGAGAGGGAGGGGTAGGGAGGACATCAAGACCACAGGGCTGAGGGTGAAGCATTGAGGCCACCAGATGGTTCTGGCATTACTTAGGCAAACAAATGAGCAGGATTAGTATTGCTGATGAATTGCGGTAGTTAAAACTGTATTATGCAGGGCATACAGGTGCATGGATGGTCTGGGGAGGTGAGAAAAATTTCTCCAAAAAAAACAGACCAAAACAAAACCCCACTAACTGTAACTACTTATAAAGCTGAAGCAAAATGGATCAGTCCTAAATCACTTCTTAATTTTTCTTATATCTTTTTTTTCCCTCTGTGTGTTAGACAACAGCCAAACTAGAAAAGCAAGCTTTGGAGAAATAAGTTAGACTCATGCAGGAGCACAACCTTCCAGTCAGGATGCCCATCCACCCAGGCCCTCCCCACCACCGGGAAGAATTCCCACCAGCCAGTGGTCTCTTCAAGCTTCCAGCAAATCCTCTACCTCAGTGCAGAGGAGGCAGATGTCTCAGACTGAGGGGAACAGGTTCCCTGAAGTTGAGCTGATTTAAACAGTATTTGGAGAGAATGTTTTTCCAAAATGTACTGTCAAGTTTTTTCTAAGTGACTTATAGTACGTGATCTCTAAGTGCCTTATAATAATTACAATTTAATTAGAGTGAAAATTTATTATTTACTAAGTTCCAGGCACTATGTTAAGTGCTTTATAGGTATTATCTCAATTAATTATCACAACAGTTTTACGATAGAAGTAGGGTGATATTAAAAATATTTAACAACTAGTCCAGCATTAACCTTTTTATTGCAAAATAATGGGGAGTTCTGGGGGTCTAGGGGGAGGGTCACTAAGGGGGCTGGGATGGCTTTTATTCACTGATTGGTATGGGGGTATTTTAACAATTGGTATGACTGCACAGCTGCATACCATTTGATTATCAGCCCCACAGGGGTAGGTACTGTGAATATACTCATTTAACAAATGAGGTATATTAATAAAGATTAGGTTTGATTTTGACTAATAGAAAATGCAGAATGTCAGTAGCTTAAACAAACAGTTGTTTATTTCTCACAGAGACAGTGAATACACTGATAAAGGTTACTGGGGCCTAGAATGTTCTGGTCATCATGAGAGAAAGCATTATTTTGGGGGCATTAAAAATAGGTAGAACTTATTGTCCATCAATGGATGAATGAATAAACAAAGTATGATATATACATACAAGGGAATATTATTCAGCCTTAAAAAGGAAGGAAATTCTGACACATGCTACAACACGGACATTATGCTAAGTGAAATAAACTAGATGAAAAGGGCACTCCTTGCCTTCACTATGGAACCAAAAAATCTTAAATTTCTTGGGTTCTCTGACGGCTAGTGGTAATCATATAACAAAGTCTGGCCAAGAAGTGAGCAGAAACCCTTTGGGGTGATTTTGAGGAAAAGCTTTCTTTTTAAAAAGAGAAGGCAACGTTGATGCTAGGCTTCACTCTCTTTTTGTGCTTTAGTGGTAGATACGATGTCTGGAGCTAAGGGAACCATCTTGTGACCATGAGGGAAAGAGCAAGAGCATCGCTGACATGTTGTGTCTGATATCACCGACATGTTCGACTGATACCAACTGCCACCTATCTCTAGATTTCTTGTTATGTGAGAAAATTAAACCCCTAGTAAAGCTACTTGAGGTAAGCAAAAACATTCCCAGCTGATACAAATATGTCTAGTTAATTCTTGTTTTTTGGGGAGTCAGTGTAGATGCACTTACAGTCAATGTAGAAGACACTTTATTTAATCCTGGAATATTTGTTGAGTGCCTACACTGTACCAGGCTCTGTTATAGGTTCTGAGTTTTTGACAGATTTCAGGAAGTCTTCCTGGACCTCCTCAGACTGAGTGAGATGTGCCCTTTCTGTGCTCATGAAAATTCTATATTCTACGTGTGTAGATTCTCCATTTGATGGTAAATTCCTTGAAGACAGAAATCATATGTCTGAGTCATTTCTACATTCCCAGTGCCCAGGGCAGGGTCTGATGCACAAAACAGTAATCAATTAGTTAAATAAATTACTGAATGAAAAAAAAGTACCATTTCAAGTGTCGGGTTTGTTAGCTTCTAGGTGAGTTGAGGCCTACCCCCTCCCCGCCACGCCTGCCGCCTCCCCCAGTGAGCCCTTACTCCTCTGGACAGAACTTGGCAATGATTACTGTCATGATTTCACCTGAATCAGGCACATGGAATGGGGCTGGGGAGCCAAGGCCCTTTATAAAATTAATTATGAACAGGCTCTGAGAAGCCTCTGCAGAGATGCTGGCAGCCAGGTTCTTAGCCTTTTGGCTGCAGGGATTGGACACTGCTGGGAGGAGCAGCGTAGGTAAAAGTAAGCTAATTAGGCCTGGCGTGTGGCTGTGCTTTGAAGTGTCCTGTGCTCCCTTGGTATGGTGCTGTCTCGCTGTCTCTGTGCAGTGGAGAGAGGTCAGAGGACACGCCCCTGGACTAGAGAGCCCTGGGCACTTCGTCGGGGTTGCAACACGAGGGAGAGGAATTCACTGGGTAGGACGGGAATTTGGTTAGTTTTGTTGGAACATGGTTTTCAGCACAGACCGGCAGCTTAAAGGAGGAGAAATCCTCCTCTCTTAATCAAAGCTTACATTTATGTATTTTTTTACGTTACATTTTTTACACTTAACTTTCACTTTAATGTGTTATGTATTTTCTGTAAAACATCTGGGAAATAGGAGGCCAGGCTGGATAGACATTTCCTACTTACACTTAGCAGCTTTTTCTCCCTCAGTCGGAGGTTGTGCAGTGTAGTGATAAGAATCTGGATGTTGGCGTCTGGAAGCCCAAAAGTTCATCTCTGGGATCTGCCACTGACTGCTGTATACGCAGAGGTCAGTTACTTCTCTGAGTCTCAAGTGCCTTATGGCTGAAATGGGACCCTAATCATTCCCTCAAAGGCTATTGTGAAGACAAAAGGAGTGTAGATGAAGTGTCTCTGTTGTGGTAAGCGCTCAATTAGTGGTAGCCATATTACCATTATTATGGTAATCATTGTTTATTCCAAGGAATACAAAGGAAGACAGGCTAACTTTATGGGTGTGTGCGTGTGTGTGTGTGTAGAAAATGTATGCACATCCATTCCTTTTTGAACTTCCAGATTTGAAATATCTGCAAATGGAAGCTTACTTTGGATGGATAATTTTCAGATCTCCTCAGCAGTGTTTTGGTTACTAATCTGAGCTCATGTTTACTGAGCCAAGCACATCCCTCATTTTATTTAAACTTCACAAATAACACTATCGGGTCGGCGCAAATCTCTCCATTTTAGAAGACAGCAAGACTCAGGGAAGTTAATATTTGCCCGAGGCCCTGCAGGACTCATTTTCTGGCAGACCCCATTCTGAGTCCCGACCTTCCCCCACCCCACCACCACCCTGCCTCTCATAAAGATGCACCCTAGCCCCTCCCCCGCTGTGCTCTGTTGTGGAGTGTGTGTCTTGTTGAATAGGCAGCCTTCTGCCTTTGTAACTTCATTTGAACTGTTGACTTTGCTGGCTTGCTGTGTTGATCCCCTTAGTTGAGATCAGCTTGTTCTTTTCTCAAAGCCAGCCTATTTGCACAACAGCACTAAGGAGCCCAAAGATTGCTGAATATTTAACATTCACAGGCAACATGCCACAGTAATCAAAAACACTTGAAAGAGACCCAGACAAGGGGGTGGGGGAAGGAGAGGACTGGAAGAGAGGCCCAGCAAGCACATTGCTGGCCAGCGGCAGTGTCATTCAGGCACTTCTCATAAGCTGGAGGAACCGCAGCTTCGTTAGGTCAGAGAAAGACTAGCCAGCACTGCTATTGTTCACATCTGCCAAGGGTAACTGCCTTTAGCAGCCGAGTTTGCAAAACCCCGAACAAAAGAGCTATTGATAGAGATGAGCATGTGAATAAGTCCAGGGATGACAGTAACATATTTAGACAGGTAGTATCTTGGAGTTAGGGCCATGGTTACAGCTAAACCACAGCAACTGCATACTTCTGGCACTTGAATTTCCCCTTCACACAGAAGGCAGATAGCTGGGAAAGTTCACCTATGAGAAGGGCAAGGAGAAGGAATGCTCGGCTGGGGCAGAAACCACTTAGGGCAAAGTCTACTTATGATCAGAATTTTAGAACTTAGCTTGCTGGGAGTTTTCATTTAAGCCATTTATTAAAAATTTTTCTTCCTGCTGTAATGCATAGGGCGTACGGGGTCCATATTTCTTTCTTAATTGCAGACAGAGAGGTACAGATTTACTGAATAGAAATATAATGCTTGTGGTTTGAATTGAATTGGGTTGTCAAGTTACATTCAAGAACATGTTCTTTAGTAGGGAGCAGGTACATAAGGCCAGAGTTCTTGGCTGGAGAGGTGAAAACACAGAGGAGTTAGAAATGCCAGGTGTATGATACTGCTGTGGCTGGCAATTGCATAAGCCAGACAAATAAAATAGCTTATGTGCTTGAGGAGAGAAATACAGTTTAGAAATACGCGTCATTATGAAGACACCTCAAACCTATGAAAGAATGAAAAGAATAAAGAACTATGTTGGTATAATTTGTTTAATTTTGTAATTTTACATAGGAAACAAGGGTACCTTGATTAACTCTTAGAAACAGTTCCAGGAGTTATTTCGTCTAACTAGGTGTACTCCAGCTCTTTTTTTACTTTGGAGTGGGAGGGAAGTAGTCCACCCAAAATTAAAGTCACAAAATGTCAGAATCAGAAATTCAGGGCCCTGGAATCTTCATTTTTGATAGGCACCCCAAGAACTGCTCTAAACTTATAGCCAAAATGTACGACTGGCAGACAACCAGCTCATGGGAAGTGGGGCACTGCCTCCTTCCATCTGAAGGACTGTGTGGGCAGCCAGAGCATCCTGGTGAACAGCTGACTGGAGAGGACCCTTTCCCAGTTTGCCATGGCTCTTTGGATCTCGGCTGATGCTTCCAGCTTCTGGAGGACTCTCTCACAGATAGACCCTGACAGAGATGAGAGTCTGCATCCAGCTGGAGACTAGCTTCACATTAGGTAATACATTATACATACATATCTCTTTCAGGTGGGGTAAATTGAGTGAATTGAGTGGTGGGGGGATGTGCCAGGCACAGGAGACTGGGAAAGAATCTCTTGGTCAGTGGAAGAGGTAGAAATAGGGTTCTGGTCTGACTGTGAACTCCTAGACAGCCTGCCTTGCCTTTGTTGTAGATAGACTTCACATCCTAGTGCGCAGGTAGACACTGAACAAGAAAACACATGGGTAAGAGTAATTCCAGACCGTGGTAAGGGGAAAGGAGAAACTAAAAATGTGTCGTAACAGAGATGAATGATGGGTGAGAGTGACACTAGATAAGAGCCAAGGATTAGCCAGCATAGGTGACATTTCAAACAGATACTTGAACAAGGGGCAATTCTAGAGCTCTACTTGCCTTGGGCCCATAGAGAGAGTGCTGTCTGTAATCCCCATCCACTATTAATCTTTAGCTCTGACCTTGTGAAAACCACATGCATGCATGAGGGTGTGGAATCAATTTCCCTGATGACGAGAAGCCACAGGGGGTGTGGACCTGCTTCACCAAGCAGAAAGTGGAGAGAGTGACTGGATGTCAAGCAAAGCTTGGTCCTGCTGGGGAGTTGGGAAAATCCAAAGGAAGGGAGGGAAGGGGTAGTGCTACAGAGAGCGTATTCGAATCAGTCAGACATCTCAGTTTACAATTTCAGCTCTGCCACTTGCCAGCCCTCTACCCTTGGGAAAATTAGAGGACTTCCCTAAGCCTCAATTCTGTCTGTTTTAAAATAGGAATAATACCAAGCTCAGAGAACTGTTTTCATGGCTTAGGGAGTGGACACATGCAAAGCACTCGGCAGAGTGCTTAGACTGTAGTAGTTGCTAATTATATATCCTCTCCTCCTGCCCTCCTCCACTCCTTCCTTCCTTCCTTCTTCCCTTCTTCCCTTCCTTCCCTCCCTCTCTCCTTCTTTGCTTCCTTCCCCCCTCCCTTCCCAGCCTGGCCTCAAGTTGGATATAGATTGGCCAACACCGACCCGCTGCCTGTGTTCTGATGTCTGTTAGGAGAAATCTGCTGAAGGTGGGAAAGCTGGGCGACTTTGCTTATGCTTGTCTCTCAAAGAGAAAAGACATTCTTTTGATTCTGTTTTATCTCTCCTTTAAAAAAACACACAGCACCACACAGCTGAAACAAGAACCCTGTTTGATCCACCCCCCCACCCCCATTTATCTTTCTCTAGCTGGTTTTGAACTGCCTTATTTTGGATCTCAACAGAGGGCAGGAGGAAAACCTTCTTTGGGGTGTAGGAGGGGGGCTGGTGAAGTGTTCCTTTTTTATAAGGCAGAACTAGAGTGAATGATTCTTGGCTCACCAGCTGCATGGACGAATGTACTTAGCTGTTTTTGGCAGCTAGTTCCTCGTTTACTTGGCCCCAGCTGGATCTCTTGGATTTCAGCTAAGAAGGATTGTTATATTCTCATTTTGGGAGGGTGAGGACATACAAGTTAGCCTTAGAAATAATATTTCTTGAACACCTACTATGTGCTTAGCTCTGTACAAAGTAAGCCCTAGGGAGGAACCAGATGTGTGAAAGTCTAGAATTGGGAGTATGAGAGGAGTTGGAGAGCTTTAAGGAGGCAGGAATCTTCTAAACTGCTAGAAGGTATAGTTCACCAAGTACTTGTTGAACATTTATGATGTTGATGAGATGTAGCTCCAGCTCCCAAGAAGGTCTTGAGTGAGTGAGAGAGAGATGAGTAAGAAATTACAATATAATAGGACGAGTTATATAATAGAAGCACAAAGAAGTTTCTGTGGAACCACAGAGTGGTGAGTGATTGCATGAGGCTGAAGAAGAAAGCAGGGGACATCAGGGGCTGGGGAAAAGGGTGGTTCAGGCAGAGGGTGCCACGTGGAGGCTCCCAGGCAGGGGCAAGAGAGCCAAGGTATTTAACAACTTGGCTCCTTGCTGGGCCAGACATTCACCTTGGATTGCTGGAGGTGGGGATGAGAGGGCAGGGGTAAAAGGAAGCTCTTGGGAGCTTGGGCAGGTGGTTATTTACCAACTTCTTCAAAAGTCTTTTGGTATTTAACAACTGATTCTGTCCTACTGATTTCTATCCTACTGGTCTCTATTGGTGCAATGTTAGTCTTCTCCGAGGTGGGAGAGAAATGGCCCCATGAAAAATTGGTGATGGTTGAGGATGACCGAACTGCTGTCTGAGCCTGGGGGTGAGGTATAGGAAATGAGGTTGGAAAGGTAGGCAGGGGCCAGTGGATGAACAGCCTTTTATATTTAGCTTAAAGCTTGGGCCTTGACATGAAGCCAGTGGGAGCTGCTGAAAGGTTTTAGTCTGCAGGAGGGGACTACAGTTGGATGGATGGCTCTGAAGCTTGGGACGAAGTGAATTGGGAGGTAGGAGACTTATCAGGAAGCTTATCCCGGAATACTTGAGAGTGGTTAAAGAGTCTATTAAAGCAGCAAGCAGGGAGAGGGATATGGGTTTAAGATACATTCACAAGGTTGAATCCTAGCACTAATGATTGTATGTGTAAGGTGAGGTAAGGGAGGATTTAGGGTGACTCTGGTTTTGGGCAAGAGTGAAAGGCAGTGCCTGGCAACAAAATCCAGAAGAAGACGCTGGGGGTGAGATTGGGGTAGGGTTGATAATGGGCCACTTGAAGAAGGAGAGGACAGGGTAAGCAGGGGACTCTGCATGAGCATCCCAGGTTCAGGAAGACCCAAGAGTGAAAGCAGTATGGTGTATCTAGATGATTGTGTTGAAGCCAAAGTGATGTGAATAGAAGAGAGAAGTGGGGAACAGGTTGAATGTGTGGCTAGTTTCACCCCTGTCTTGGAACCAGCAGGAAGGATTTGGACTTGATGGACCAAGGAGTGACAGGTTGAAAGAAATGTTAGGATTTAGACCAGTGTTAATATTAGTCTGGCAGCTGAGTGGGGACTGGGCTGGAGGAGAGGATACTGGAGAGAAAGGCACAAGTGGGAGGTCTGTGTGAGGTCTCCTGAGCTCTAGAGATTTGGGGACACTGGGGGTGCAGTGGGGGTGGGTTGGAGTTGCTAAAAGGAACAAGGGTAAACAGGACACCCTCACTTTGCTACTTTTTACTCTTTTATATTTGGGGTTTGGTGAAATACTTCATCTGACCCAAAAGTTCTGCTGCTAAAATAAAATTTGGAAAACCACTGCACTAGGCAAAAGGTGTGAAGGACGGTGAGGCAAGTATGAAGACTACCTGCAAAAATGGTGTGGAAACTTCCACAGTGTGGGTAGAGGTTGTGTTCTGTAGCAGAAAGGAGATGAAATGCATTTCTCTGCCAGATTTTAAAAATTGTACTTTGGTGCAAGCGAGTAACTTGAGAGATTTAGTTATATCCTGTCATTTTTTCATTTCATGTATATTTCTTTTGGCCTTATGTTATGCACTGTGTAGCATATAAAAACCTAGCCATTTCTCTGAAGGACCTTATTTTTTACAAATACAGAAACAGCTGCAACTGAAACACTAGTCGAATGTAGTTAAGTACTAACCTAGGTAAGGGCCCAAGTTAAAGAGATGAGGTGTGTCACCTTGACAACCTGCCAACCTGAAAATGGTTCTCATATAGGGTAGGCTGAAAGTTCCAAAACTCCCTGTGAGGGCCCCATGGAGCTGGGGGAACACTATAGACTCTGAATTCTCAGCCTGTTATAGAAGGAGAAAGAAAGGCCTGGAAGGGAAAGACCAGGGTTCAGGTGTATAAACTGATGAGAAAACAAGAACCAAGAAGAGATGGAGGTCTATCCATTGAGATAACATGGTGGAACAGGCCACAGACAAGACTGAAGTTTAGGGGAGCAGGGTTGGATGCTCGTGAGCTGGGTGTGCTGGAGGAGTCACTTCACTGCCTTGATTTCCCTAACTGTAACAAGGGAGTTTGCCTGGGTCCCCCAACAGTGCTGACTTTCTTCTTCCAGCGTCCATGGCAGATGTAATGAATTTGATCACAGAATTTTTTCCCCTTTGAGCCTAGATACAGCCTCATTTCTCCCAGAACCCCAGGCAGCTACTCCTTCTCAGAGGGTGTATATATGTGTAATGAAACCAAATTGTGAGCCTTAGGCTGGGTAATCCAAAAGAGATCTTTCATAACTGACATATAACTGACTATGACTTACCAACAATGATGGACCTAATACAGTCAATATGTTCCTGTGCCCTGGGATGCCATTTTTCCCCTTTCTCTCTGTGACTGGGAAGATGTCAAACATCGATCCAAGTTTTAAACTCAAGTGCCAGTAGAGCACATACCTAAAGCTTTAGGAATCTTTTGAGCCTTGAGGTCAAATTTTATGAATTTTCTACATTCACTTGCACAGAGAGAGCCAATGAATGTCTTTCTATTTATGAAATCTCTAACAGGTTTTCCCCCAACTTTTTTGAGATACAATTGACATATAACACTGTAAGTTTAAGGTATACAGTGTGATGACTTGATCCACTTGTATATTGTAAAATGATTAGCATAGTGGACTTAGCACCTTCATCATTTCACGTAATTACCTTCTTTTTTGTGATTAAGAACATTTAAGATCTACTCTTTTAGCAACTTTCTAGTATATAATACAGTATTGTTAACTATAGTCACCATATTGTACATTAGATCCTCAGAATGTATTTATCTTAGAACTGGACATTTGTACCATTTGATTGAATCTTCCTATTTCCCCTACCCCCAGCCCCTAGCAACTACCATTCTACTCTGTTTCTATGACTTTGGATTTTTATGGATTCCATACATAAGTGAGATCATACAGTATTTGTCTTTCTCTGTCTGACTTATTTAATTAATATAATGCCCTTGAGGTCTATCCAGGTTGTCACAAATGGCAGTATTTCCTTCTTTCTCATGGCTGAATAATATTCTATTGTGTGCGTATCTATCTATCTATCTATCTATCTATCTATCTATCTATCTATCTATCTATCTATCTATCTATTTATTCTATCTGTCATCTACCTATCCATCATCTACCTATCTATATCACATCTTTTTTATACAGTTTGTTTCTATATCTTTGCTATTGTGCATAACGTTGCAGTGACCATGGATGGGAATGCAGATACCTCTCTGAGATTCTAATTTCAATTCCTTTGGGTATATACCGAGAAGCGAGTATGCTAGATCACATAGTAGTTCTATTTTTTAATTTTTTGAGGAACCTCCATACCATTTCCAGTGGCTGTACCAATTTACATTTCCACCAAAAGTGCACAAGGGTTCCCTTTTCTCCACAAGTTTGCCAACATTTGTTATCTCTTATCTTTTTGATAAAAACCATTCTAGCAGGTGTGAGTTAATATCTCATTGTGGTTTTGATTTGCATTTCCCTGACAAATAGTGATGTTGAACATCTTTTCATGTACCTCTTGGTCACTTGCAATTTTTTCTATGGAAAAATGTCCATATAGTTCCCTTGCCTGTTTTAAAATTGTAATGTTTGGTTTTTGCTATTGAGTTGTCTGAGTACAATATATATTTTGAATATTAACCCTTATCAGATAGATGGTTTGCAAATATTTTCTCCCATTTAGTAGGCTGCCTTTTCATTTTGTAGATTGTTACTGTGCAGAAGCTTTTTAGTTTCACATAGTTTCACTTACTTATTTTTGATTTAGTTGCTTGTGATTTTGTTGTCATATCCAAAAAATCGTTCCCAAGAACAATATGAAGGACTTTTGCCCCTGTTTTTTTCTAGGAGTTTTACAGTTTCAGGTCTATGTTCAAGTCTTTAATCCATTTCAAGTTAATTTTTGTGAATGGAGTAAGATAAGGGTCCAATTCAATTCTTCTGCATGTGATTATCCAGTTTCCCCACAACATTTATGAAGAGACTATTCTTTCCCCATTGAGTAGTCTTGACTCCCTTGTCCAATATTAACTGATAACATGTGAGAAAATTTATTTGTGGGCTCTCGATTCTGTTTCATTGGTCGATGTGTCTATTTTTATGCCAATACCATACTGTTTTGATTACTATAGCTTTGTAATATACTTTAAAACCAGAAAGTGTAGTACTTCTAGCTTTGTTCTTCTTTCTCAGGATTGCTTTGGCTCTAAGAAAGGTATAATAGAGATACTCCAAACTCTATGCAGGTTTCCTAGCTTGAGAACTATGATTTTTAGTTGAGGTAAAATTGGTATAGAACATATTAGTTTTAGGTGTACAATATAATTTAATATTTGTATACAGAACAAAGAGATCATCACAATAAGTCTGGTTACCATTTGTTACCATACAAGAGACTCTTTTCACTCATTTTGCCCTCTGATAACCATCAATCTATTTTCCCCTCTGATAACCATCAATTTATTTTCTGTATCTATGAGGTTTATAAATTTTTCATTTATTTTATTATTATTTTTAGATCCCACATGTAAGTAAAATCATGCAATATTTGTCTTTCTCTGTCTGACTTATTTAACTTAGAGTAATGCCCTCAAGGTCCATTCATGTTGACTCCAATGGCAAAATTCCTTTTTTTTAATGGCTGAGTAGTATACATATGTGTGTGTGTGTGTGAGTGTGTGTGTGTGTGTGTGTGTATGTGTGTGTACGTATGTATGTATATATTCATTTTTCAATGGACTTTTGGTTATTTCTATATCTTGGCTTTTGTAAATAATGCTGTAATGAACATGAGGTGCATATAACTCTTTGAATTAGTGTTTTTATTTTCTTTGGATAAATACTCAGAACCTGGAAAAAATTAAGAATACAACTACCATACCATCAGCAAAATGATTACCACCATTTTTTTTTTTTCAATACTTGCTATATTATGGTGGTCGGGAACTTAACCTGCAATATCTCTGAGGTATGCCTGTAATATCTTCTTTAATTATGAATAACATTGCCAGGTACAGTATTCTTTGTTAGATGTCTTTTCCTTTCAGCACTTTGAATATATCGTGTCATTCTTTTCTGGCCTGCAAAATTTCTGCTGAAAAATCAACTGATTGTCATATGGAGATTCCCTTACATGTAACAAGTTGTTTTTCTCTTGCTGCTTTCAAAATTCTCTCTTTAACTTTTGACATTTTAATTATAATGTGTCTTGGTTTAGATATCTTAGGGTTTATCTTATTTGGAACTCTTTGTGCTTCCCGGACATGAATGTCTGTTAACTTCCCCAGGTTAGGGAAGTTTTCAGCCATTATTTTTTCAAGAAAGTTTTCTGCCCCTTTCTCTCTCTTTTCTCTCTTAACCTGGCAGATATGTTTCAAGATCCCCAGTGGACACACACACACACACACACACACACACACACACACACTATGTATATATATCTTTTCACTTAAAGGAAGCACTTTACAGCTTGTCTTTGGCATGTCCAAATTTGCTGCTCTGTTTGGGAGAGTTTTACTGCCCTATCTTCCAAATTGCTGATCTGTTTTTTGCTTAATCTATTCTGCTGTTGAACCCTTCTCATGTATGTTTCAGTTCAGTTATTGTATTCTTCAGCTGACTTCCGTTGGGTACTTTCTTATATTTTCTTTCCCTTTGTTGAAGTTCTCAATGAACTTAGTTTGGTGAACATGTTTATGTCCATTACTTTGAATTCTTTATAGGGTAGATGACTTATCTCTATTTCATTAACTTATTTTTTGAGATTTTATTTTATTTTATTTTTTCTCTCATTTTTGAACATATTCTTGTTCTCTCATTTTGCTTGAGTCTCTGTTTGTTTCTGTGTAGTAGGTGAAATAGCTACTACTTCTTCCAGTCTTGAAGGAGAGGCCTTGTGTAGGAGGTGAAATTTATCATTCAACCTTGCCCTAGCTCTTTTTTGTCTCTTGGCCTTTGTGATTGTCTAAGTAGCCTGACTTATTCTTGGTATGTCCCAGTTGAGGGCGTGTCAAGGCCAGTCAATGTTCTGAAGGGTGTGATCTCAATCAGTACCTAGTTTCAGGCTGATTGGAAGCCAGATACTCAGGCAGCAGCTTCAAAGCTATACATATATACATACATTCCTGTGGGCAACAATTGTAAACCTTGATGATCTTGAGGTGTCCCTGGGTGGCAGTTAAAGAAACTGGGGCTTCAGATGAGTGTATAAGCTCCATTATAGGAAGTACGACTGAGCTGTGGTGAGGCCAAGGGAGGCTGCAATGATGGTACCTCTCTGCCTATAACCTCTTAGAGTACCTCTTAGCTTCTAGATGTGTGGCAATCCTGAAGCTTGTGCCTCAAGTTTAAGCTCCAGGACATGTAAATGGGCTTTATTTTTTCACAGGAATATGGATTATGTTTTAGTCTGTTTTCTGTGCAGTGGCCTGGGTATGATTGTCTGCTCAGAGCTGTTTTTCCAATTGTTATTATCTAGTGGGGTCCAGGAATGCAAGCCCTTTTGGCCACCAGAACCAGGTTACCAAGGGGCGTTCTCTGTGTGGACTGCAATTGCCCACTGGCTTTATTGAGGCTGTAGGAGAGTGGTGATGATGGGGCATGGCTTTAGTAGAATGCTGGAGACAGGACACACCCATGGCTTTAGAGAGCCTGTGTCTGTGCGCACCTGCATGTACTAGCAAGGTTGAGGGAGAGTGCAAAAATGGTGTTTGGCAGTGCCTCTGTCCCTGAAGAAATTCCAACTGGTCCCTGCTTCTCTGGAAGACACTTTAAGATTGGCAAATAAATCTTCATCTATAATCTAGGTACCTCTCAAACTTCTGCCTTTGTACTGAGTCCCAGAATGAGTAAGTTCACACATGAGACCTTCAAAAGGAGTATCTCAGATTCCCACAGTCCTCTGGGTCCCCAGAATGTAAGCCCCATTGGTGTCCAAAGCCAGATATTTTGGGGCCTTGTCTCCCTAGTGCAGGTCCCAAGCATTGGGGTGCCTGATGTAGGGCACCAACCCCTTGTTCCTCAGGAGAAGCTCCAGACCTGTGAGATACCTCTCTAATTGTGGGTCACCACCCTGGGGGTGAGGTTTTTGGCAAGAACATATCTCTGACTCTTATACACATCTCAATGTATCCCTTTTACCCCTCGTTGTGGAAGAAGCTTTTCAGCTAGTCTTCAGTTCTTTTTCAACAGGAATTATTCCATATGTAGCTGTAAATTTGGTGTGTCCTTGGGAGGAGATGAATTCAGGTTATTCCTAAGCTGCCATCTTGGACCTTCCTATGATATTTTTACTGATAATATCTACTTTTTTAATGAGAGCTCAAGACTGAAGATACAAGACCATTAGAATAAACATGGCTATTCTTAATGTATTGGAAAAGAGTTTATCCTGCTTTCTAAACATTCTCAAATTGACTTCGTTGTTTTGAAATTGTAATTTTACAGATATTAAAAAGAAGACCATGGAAACTTTAAAATGTGGTTATATTTGAATTTTAGGATTGCTTTTTTTATTTTTGTAAAAAATGTCATTGGAATCTTGATAGGGATTGTATCGAATCTATAGATGGCTTTGTGCACTACGGACATTTTAACAACATTAATTCTTCTGATTCATGAACACAGTATATATTACCACTTGTATCTTCTTCAATTTCTTTCATCAAAGTCTTATACTTTTCATTGTACAGATTTTTCACTTCTTTGGTTAAATTTATTCCTACTTTATTGTTTTTTAATGCTAAATTGTGAATGGGATTGTTTCCTTTATTTCTTTTTATAGATATTTCATTGTTAGTATATAGAAACATAACTAATTTTTGTATGTTGATTTTGTATCCTGCAACTTAACTAAATTCATTGAATTGTTCTAAGTTTTTTTTGTGGAGTCTTTAAGATTTTGTATATATAGGATCATGTCATCTGTAAAGAAAGACAATTTTACATCTTACTTTCCTATTTAGATGTCTTTTATTTCTTCTTCTTGACTGATTGTTTTGGCTAGGACTTCCAGTACTATGTTGAATAACAGTGGTGAAATGAGTATCCTTATCTTGTTCCTGATATTAGATATAAAGCTTTCAGCCTTTCACAATTGAGTATGATGTTAGCTATGGGCTTGTCTTAGATGGTGTTTATTACGTTGAGGTATGTTCTATACCCAATTCGTTGAGAGGTTTTTTTAATGAAAAGATGTATTTTGTCAAATATTTTTTCTACATCCATTGAAATGATCATATGATATTAATTTTTCATTCTATTAATGTGATATGTCACATTTATAGATTAGGGTATATTGTACCATCCTTACATTCGAAGGGTAAATCCCACTTGATCATGGTATTTGATCCTTTTAATGTGCTCTTTAATTGGTTTGCTGATATTTTGTTGAGGATTTTTGCATCTATATTCATTAGGGATATTGACCTGTAGTTTTCTTTTCTTGTAGTGTCCTTGTCTGGCTTGGGTATCAGGGTAATGCTGGCCTTGTAAGATGAGTTTGGAAGTGTTCCCTCCTCTTTAATTTTTTGGATGAGTTTGAGAAGGATTGGCATTAATTCTTTAAATACTTGGTAGAATTTATCGATGAAACCATCTAGTCCTAGACTTTTCTTTGTTGGGAGATTTTTGATTACTGATTCAATATCCTTACTCATTATTGGTCTGTTCAGATTTTCTGTTTCCTCATGATTAAGTCTTGGTAGGTTATATGTTTCTAGGAATTTGTCCACTTCTTATAAGTTATGCAATCTATTGGTGTAGAATTATTCATAATAATCTCTTATGAGCCCTTGTATTTATTTGGCATTGGTTGTTATAGCATCTCTTTAATTTCTGATTTCATTTATTTGAGTTTCTCTCTTTTTTTTTTATTGTTAGACTAGCTAATGGTCTGTCAATTTTGTTTATCATTTCTAAAAATCAGCCCTTAGTTTTGTTGATCTTTTCTATTGTTTTTCTGGTCTCCATTTTATTTATTTCTGCTCTGATCTTTGTTATTTCCTTCCTTCTGCTCACTCTGGGTTTACGTTTAATCTTATTTGAAATTTCTAAAACTTGAGTAACAAAGGAACAATAATGGTCTAATACAAGACAAAGGAACTGAGGTTTCTTCCTTCTTGTTACATTAGGTTATAAGGTGTGAGTGTGAGCAGCACACATCATAGCAACCCTGGAAACCAGGCTCTGTAAATGAAAGAGGCCTAAGGGATTCTGGATGGACTAGCAATAGTGCTTACCACCTGGTGCTGGAGAAAACGACTCTATAGAATGCTTCTCCTCTTTGGCCAGCATAAATGAGATGAAGGATACTCATATTTAGGAATTAGTGACTCCACATATGTCCAGACTGGCTTGGTACTCCCTCCCACCTGGTCCAGTGCAGCAGTGCATGGTGCACTGAGCAAAATAGTGGCTGATGTAGTTTCGTGTGTTTTTCATGGAGCTATATTAGTCAATTTGAATAAATGTCCTTGCTTCTGAGAATTTGTTCTTTCTAAATTTGGGGAGTTTAAGTATCCATTATTTCATGAAATGGTGCTAATGTGTTTTTGTTTTTGTATTTTTTTTCTTCCTTTGGCAAAGGAAAAAAATGGCAATTCCATTTTAGCCTCGAAGGTTTTTTTTTAGGAAAATGTTTCAGAGCATAAAATCCAAATTCTGAGGAGTCACAGTTTAAGCTCTAAGAATTTAGTGAAAACATCAGTGGCTGTGACTTGGCCTCAGGGATACTTTTTTAATTGTCCCTTCTCCTCGCTTCCCCACCATTCTAGACTCTCTGTTACTTTCCTATTTTACTTGTTTTGCTCTTAATTCTGGTGCTCTGTCTGGCCCTTTTGGCTGATGTGAACTATGGACCACCCACTTGGTTCGTGATTTTGCCATCATCTCTGCATGCAAACTTCAGAGCAACTTTATTTCATGTGCTACTTCCAAGCCTGCTTCCAGGCCCTAGAACCTATGGCCAAACTCCTCATGAAACCTCAGAAGACAGTTTGCATGTGCATTTCCTGATTTGATGCCTTTATATATTATTGATTGAATTTGTATTCAGTTAACAGTATCTGGCATGCCTTTCTTGCATAGGCATTTCAAGGAAGACTATGCCAGTCTCAGAAAATACTGTACAAAATGTGTTTGCTGAGGGTCTAAGGAAAGGGTGGGTTGTCCTAATAGCACATTTGTCTGTAAATGTAAGGTGATAGGAGACCTGTATTCAAGTTTCTACTTTACTGTTAATAATCGTGAGGCTTTATTTAAGTTGTTAGAATGGATGCTTCATTTTATAGATGCATAAAATAGGGTTCGCCTGGATTCTTTCTGTGAGGCTTTTTTCTAAGTCTGCAGTTTTCTGAAAGCACACTTAGTTTTGAGGTCACCTGTCGCCTCAAGATCACTGGTCATGATAACTAACACCAGATGGGATCTAATTGATTAACCCTCAGCGTGGGTGAAAATGGCAGAGTCCAAGATGAGGAGAACCTGGCTGTCGCTCTCAAGGGTCTTTTATTTCCTTTACACTCCCTCCTCCCGACCCCCCATCCCATGCTTCATGACTCCTTCTTCAGTGGGAGCTCAAATCTAAACTGAATTGTCCTTGCATCATTTCATATGTATTGGTTTATTCTCTTTAAGCAGCTATTGCTCTCACAGTGGGCTGGGACTGGATCTTTTCGAATGTGGTGGTGGTAAAAATGTTAACAAATGGCTCTCTGGAAAAAAATTCCTGGTTTATAGTATTTGTAGGTTCCTGAGATGTAAAAATCTCCCACTGTGCCTGATTTCAAACTACCAATGAGATGTCGCTGAAGCCAAAAAGAGATGTGCACAATCAGCTCTTGTGAGCTAGTATGAGCCAATATGAACCAGTATGAGGCAGTACGACCTGGATTCAGCACCTCCTATGGCCCTGAGAACAGACAGCACAGTGCCGGCACACACAGTAGGTTCTCAGGAATTGTTTGTTTGGCAGCATTCCCACTGTGCGGATAAGCAGGAAGAGGGAGGACAGAGAAGTGTTGTTTAGACCTTTCACGTGGGTCATGAGTTGTTAGCACCTCTGGAAAGAGGTCTTTCCCCATTGTCTTTTCTGTCTTTCCTCTGTGGCTAAGTGATCTTTCTTAAATACATTTTTGATCATGTCACCTTTTAATATCATTAACACCTCCATGTTGCCTACAAAGATGAATTCTAAATGCTTTTGCATGGCGTCCTTTAGGGTCTGATGTCCAGCTGCCTTATCAATCTCACCTCCAGCATTTCTTGGCATGGATTCTGTGTCCCACCTGCTTTATACTTCCAAACCACTCAGAATGTCATGGTTTCAAGTCTTCTGACCTTTGTCTGTGTGTGGACTTTGCCTTGCTTGCCTTTTTCCATTCACTGACTAGAGAACTCTTACTCACTCTTAAGGGCTCACTCATGCGTTGTTTCCTTTATGGAGCCAGCCTTGACACTGCTTGGGCAGTTGGACTCCCTCTACAGTGCTCCTTGCAATCTTCAGATAAATTAGAGCACCAATCACACTGTATAATATTATTACATAAATGCTTATCAATTGTGAGCTCTTCAAGAGCAGGGACCATTTATTTGTTTTATCCCTTGCACCCAGCAGTATGCCTGGCACATAGTAGCTGTGCAACAATCATATGTTAAATGGCTAACCAGAGAGACAATTGGACTTTGCTTCTTCCCACTGTTCCTGTCTCTGATTCAGCTGCATAATTAGGAATTGGCAACAATTTCAATTCTTCTCTCCACACCTGAGCTTAAACCAATACTAAAAAGTTTTATTTGGTTGACTATTGTCCTTCCAGGCAGATGAAAGTGCCAATTCAATCCTCTCTTTCTTATCAACCCCTGCATGTGTCAGAGCATTTGAAGATGGTATGTGTGGGAGCTGCGGCTCTCTGGTGACTTCTCTCGATTTAATTAGTCTGACCTTCTGTGATAATCCCCCTCGGATGTCCCTGGCTCCCCCCTCCACTTCTGTATCATATTCAGTCTTCTGCTTTCATCAGCAAAAGACCAACTGCTCAGCTCAGCCTGTAGCATAATTCACAGCTTCGCTCTCAAAAATGAACTTTTACTCCGATGGAGCTGCTCTTAGCATTAAAATTGGCCCAAGAGAGCTAGGAAAGTTTATCTTGGAGCCAGCATGGGGTCTGTCCCTCCAAGTCAAATATTTCTCTTTAAAACGAGAATGAGCTTGAGTGTGGCACTACCAATAGCTTCCTGAAATATTGGGATATCTTTAAACATTAACATTTGGTTGCAGTGCTGAAGGCCTTCTGGAGAGTTTTTAAGTCTCCCCCTGCTTCTCTGAATAACCGGGGCTTTCCTACGTGCTTCCCTTTCAATTCAGACCATGCAATCTCTCTCTGTTCAGGAGGGGGAATGCGTTGAAATAGCTCAACGCTGGGTTAATCAAACAGCTATTTATTTTCAGTCCGTCCTTATAGGATTTTCTGAATGAGGTAGAGAGGCCACTTTAGAATGATCCAGAAAGTCAGAATGGCACCCCTGGAGCTTCTGGTCTTCAGGATGCTGGCAAAATTCCAGGGAGTTTAATGCTTTCCTTTTAAACCCTCTAGCCCAGGCTGTAAGCTGTATTATGATTATTGTTATTGTTTATTATTATTATTATTATTATTATTTTCTCCATTGCCTACATCTCTCACTATTTTGGAATAAAAATGTAGCAGTATATAAAGGAATG
The DNA here is from genome assembly GCF_902729225.1 of Pteropus medius. Taxonomy (NCBI): domain Eukaryota; kingdom Metazoa; phylum Chordata; class Mammalia; order Chiroptera; family Pteropodidae; genus Pteropus; species Pteropus medius. The sequence goes on from NW_024352787.1 coordinate 24,498,479, forward strand.
ACTTCTTTCTGAGCAGTGTAAGATGGGATGGGGAAATTTGTAATATGAATTTATATTTTAACACACTGATATATACCCTGTGTCAGGAATTAGTCTATGCATTGGAGATACAGAGGTGATAATGTTTGGCCACCACTCTGGAGAAATCCATGGAATGAGAGAGATGGACACATCAAGAGAGAAGTAAAACCGAGGCACTTTAACAGGGCATCTGAAAGCCAGAGCAGGGGACAGCTAATTCTATTGGGGAGAATTTGGGAAGTTGCTGTAGAGGATGGGACACTGAGCTGGGTATTATAGGGTCAGTAGAGCTTCCACAGCTGCTGCAGATGGGAAGGAGCACTCAGGGCGGTGCTGTGGCACCTTGAGGAGTGGGCATGAGTTTGGGTGGCTTAAGTACGGGGAACACAGTACTGAGGCATCGAGTGATGAGGCTTGAAGGGTTTTTGGGACCAGACTATAAAAAGTTTTTCTTGCAGTTTTAAGGAAATTAAATCTATCCCATTGGCACTGTGGCTACGGTAGAATTAGAAACAGAGTAAAGGTATACTCAGATTAGAATTTGTAAAAGATAGTGGAAAGTGGCATGGCAGAGAGAGAACACCAGTTAAGAACACTATGATGATAGGTTCAGAAACAAAATGATGAGGGCCTCAGTGAAGTCAGTGGCATCAGAGAGAAATGGGAGAGAGTTGTCTGCAGCTGCCAATTGATATCACCATTCAGGGGCTCAGAGTGACACTGGTGATAGCAGCCATCAAGCACCATGGCTGCTGAGGAGCCTATGAATTATCAGAAAGGAATACGGAGAGCTTGGTATCACAATGATTCACCTAGATGTGTGAGGTGTATCAGGGTCAAAGGGCCACAGAGAATGTGTGGCGGAACATTTACGGCTTCTTGACTATGTGCTCATCCACATTTCCCAGCCCCCTTGCAGTTAGGTGGGACCACCTGACAAGTTCTGGCCAAGGGGCTATAAGCCAAAGTGATCTATGCTAGTTCTAGATTAAATCAATTAATAGCTGGCTCTTCCCTGGCCACAGTGTCCTGGAAGGCATGTCTTCTAGATGTGGAAGTCCTCTGGATTCATGAGTCAACACTTGAAAGGAAACTGCCCTGGGGAGTTTCCAGATGCATAGTGAACTTTGCATGACCAAGGAATAAGTTTTTATTGTTAAGCCACAGGGATTTGAGGACTCTTTGTTATCACAGTATAATTTAGCCTATCTTGACAAAAACACTCCCCTCCTCTCTAAGGCTAGTGAGGCCTGAGGGAGCTAAGATGAGGCCAGTATCTATGCCTGCAGGTTATTTGAGCTCCTTTACCACAACTGATGCTTATCAGAAAGCTTTGGGAGGAGCCACATAACAAAGGTATGCATATCTGCCTCCAAACACTTTGGCTCTCCTTGGCTGGAGAATATGACAGTTTCCTCAAGCAGGCAGGCCTTTGGGAGAAAAAAAGGATTATATGGTGAAATGCCAGAGTCCTTCATGCTGCCAGAGAGATTGACAGCAATTCTTAGTACTCCTAAAGTATGTGTCATCCTGAGAAAGCATAAATGTATTACAGGCCTCCAGGAGCAGTATGAAAGCTTCTCCAGTCATCAATAGTATATGCCTCTTGTCAAGCCTGAGGCAGAGAGGGAGGCTGAGGTGGGAAAAGGATTCAGAAGCAAGTGCTGGGGGAATGGCTAAAGGACCTGGGGGATGTTGGGCCTGGAGGAAAGAGAACTTGGTGGAGGGGTTACATGAGTTGGTCTTTAGAAATTCAAAGGCTGTTATTTGAAAGAGAGGGTAGATTTGTTCCTGGTAGCCCTGCAGTGTAGAGTTAGACCAATGGGTGAATGTTACATGGAGATAGATTCTAGCTCAACAGACAGAGTGTTGGAAGATGGATTACCTCAGTGGGTGGTGAGTTCTCCATCACTGAAAGTGCTTAATCAAAGGCTGGAAAACAACTTGGTAGAGAGTTTGCTGTGGTAATGGGGAGTGTAAACTAGGAGACAGTCTGGGTTTAAATACCTGTTCTACTTTCATTTCTTTCATCCCAGGCTGTGGGATCTTGGGCAAGTCGATGACCTTTCTGAACTGGTTTCTTTGTTTGTGAATAGTAATATTTTACCTCTTAGGATTTTGGCAGATATATGATGTGAAATATATTTATAGGCTGCTTTTGAGATATATTGATAATAATAACATCATCATTGACCACTACAATGATAGGACCTCACATTTATTGGACACTTATCCTGTGCTAGGCACCATGCTTTGCATACATCATCTCATTTGACACTTGTAATCACCATGTGAGACAGACAGGTACTATTATTATCTCCATTTTATGTGAGGATTTGAATGACTTACTCAAGGTCACTAGTTCCAAAGTTGGGACTCTAATCCAGATCTACCTGGCTCTGGAGTCTAAACTTTTGATTATTAAGCTTGTTATAGTTCTTCATGATCAAAATGGAAGATGTGCGGCTGCTGTGACTATTGCAAAAGACCAAGGTTTTATTTAAGGAGGCATATCATCATTGAATGGACAACTAGTTTTGATGAAATTAAGTTTTCTTCTAATATCTTCTTTTATCATTGTAGGCATGCTATTCAATTGTGTTTTATGGCTGATATTTTACAATGATGTGTTCCAATTTTTTATTACTGCATAATAAACTAAAGCAAAGCAGTGATTTAAAATGAAAATAATTATTTTTAGTTCTGGAGGTTGGCTGGGCTCAGCTAGGCGATTCTCGTTAGGGTATCTCATGCAGTTGCAGTCAGATGATGACTGGGGCTGAAGTCATCTCAAGGGCTTCCTCATTACACGTCTGTATGTATGGTAGCTGTTTCTGTTGGCTGGAACACCCACAGGCTCTCTCTCTGTGTAGCCTGGACTTCCCCGTAGCACGGTTGTGACTCAGTTTCAAGAGTGAACATCCCAAGAGAGCCAGGTGTTTTTAACTCGGTCTTAGAAGTCACAAAGTATCACTTCCTCCATGGTTACAAGCCTTCCTAGATTCAAAAGGAGGGGGCACAGACCCACACCTGCTAAAAGAAGGAGCACCGAAATCACATTGTAAGAAGGAATATCTTCACATTGAGGCAATATTTAGAAACTAAATTCTGCACAAACTGATAGAAGGCATCAGTTGAAGATACCACCTTGGGAAAATGGTACAAAGCTAGAAGGAAAGGCTGAGAATTTCTACACCATTTCCATTTTGTGGTCATTTCATTTAAAAAAAACCCCATCTCAGTAGTATTTTTCTATAATTTTGTTAACTTGAACATTGACCAACTCCTCCTATGATTTTTTCAACTTAAATATTAGCTTTCAACCAAGACAATGTCTAATAGCTACCCTTCATGGGCTGTATTCTGTTAACATATTTATATGTAAAAATGATCATCTCACAGCTTACAAATTAAACATTTACAGTTACATTTTTTTCTGCCCAAAGATTTCTCTAGAAAGTGTTCAAAGGACATTTGATGACTAATTAAATAAGTCTCTTCATTCTTTTATTACTAAAAAATGGATGGAATGGAGGATGATATTAGTCATGATATAACTGGTAGAAAAGAGGAATTTGTAAAAAAACTAAGAGATTGTGGCAGATTCTCCAGTTTAGGAAATTGTCCTTAGCAGTTTCTCCCTCGAATGGTCCTATAAGGAGCTGAAGAGGCCTGGATTATCCTTGACTAAAGCATATTCTAAGGAAATGCAATTAGAGACTAAAGATTAAGCATCACCTTTAGGTCTTTTAGTCCATGCTCTTGATGGAAAGAATTCTGTCAAGGGAACCTAGGCAAGGAGTTGGGGAATCATGTCATCTGCTGTTGCATTTTGATGACTGAACTTTAAGTGCCTGCCAGGCTATGTGTGGCAGAGAGATAGACAGAAATAAAAATATAACTGCAATAGTGAGATACCATCTTGGCTCTTCGAGACATTCTTGGTGGCCTCCCGAGGCGCCACCTTGCCTGATTCTGACATTGCACACGCTCCTTCTTCTGGGGCTGCATTGACTCAATGGCATTTGGGCTCTTACTGGCTTCCTCTTCTTGCCTCTCTACTCTCACTAAATCCATGTGGTGAGTGCCTCATAAGCACTTTGCTCTGCAAAGTAACGCCTTTCAGAATTTATGTCAGTGAATGGGACACTGAGGAAGAATTGATTAACTGTATTGAGGACTGAAGTGGGACTAGGAATTTATAGATGAAAACCAAGGCAAATGAAAGGGCAGGTAGAAGTGATCACAGGCTCTATGGAATGTCACTGTGTCCACTCAGAAAACGACTGTCTTAAAGAATATACATGTATATATAAAGCAGATGCACTTTTGTAAAGTAACATGGATATGAACCACTCACTCTCCCAGCAGTGAGACCTAAGCAGGAAGAGGGAAAGAGAAATGAAGACTCATAGAAACAAGTGCTTTATAAGAATAATTATTTTAGATTTTTAGAACCCTACTCTAGAGAAATTAGAATTTAAAAACATATATTTATGTATGTTTCCATGTACATATATACAACTTGAGAATACACACACACATACATACACACACATAGAAATAACAAAGGCAGGTTTTTTGTGTGGGGGAGAGGAGAGTATTATTTGTATTTCCTTACATAAAGATTATTTACTTTACCATAGAATCCCTGAGGCTGACCAGCCCTTCTCTCTCCATCCCTCCATTCTCCCTGCCCTTCATTTCTCCTTCCCTTCCTTCTTCTCTTCCTAATTAATCTTACAGAAATTTTCAAACATATACAAAAGTAGAGACAGGAGTATAATGAACCTTGATAGTTTCTTCAAATACCTCTTCTTTGAAACATTTACAATACGGTTAAGTTTACAAAAAAAAAAAAATTGCCTGGGAGGTTTAGAAAGACTCCTCTTTGTGTAAAATGAAGAATAAATATATTTTATAAAATTATTTTCAGGTGATGTGTACACATGATAAAACTATAGAGATCCTCTTCTGAGAATCTAAATCTAAGGAGAAACACTGAAAATATTTGTTTGGGCCAATTCTTTTGGCCATTTTTTTATAATGCATGACATATCATTTCAGTGAAATAATCAAGTCGATAGATTTTGTTTCTCTCAAAATTGACCAATAATTTCACAAAATCAAATATTTAAAGCATGATTTAGATAGTACTTTTATCCCAGTGTTATATGGCCCAGTGAGTGGATGAAAGACATATTTGGAGCTGGAGAGAGTATGCTATGACTGGGCTTACAAACCCAGTGGGAGTGAAGTGTTGAGCAGGAGAACCTGGCCTTTCGGCCTCCACCTGTGAAGGATCCCAAAGGCAGAACTAAATTACTGGAGTTGGCAGATGATGGCAAAAGGAGAACTTGATTTGTAGTTAAGGATTTGAGTGTTAAAAGAGAAGTGTTGGTCCGAGGAGCACCTGGGAGCTGAGGAGCTGAGAAGGTGAGAAGCATATCAAGAAGGAGGAGAAGAGATGGTTTAAGATGAAGTCTGCAAACCAGGAGACGGTGTCAGAAATCTGTTCTTAGGCTATGACCACTGCAAATGCTGAGTCACAGTGAAACAGTGGTGGGTGTCACCTGCATGGAACCACCTTTGGGTATTGCACAGAGAACATGGTTCTCACACTGTTGTATATTAGAGTCCCTGGGGAGCTATTACAAATCCCCATGTCTAGGCTATAATTCAAACAGATCAGAATCTCTCTAGGTGGGAACCAAGCAACAGAATTTAAAAAAATTCCTTAGGTGCCTCCAATATGCAGCCAAGTAAAAACCAGCTGCGTAGAGTATGAGACAGGGCAGGAAAGTACCTGGGTTCTGTCCTGCCACTAACATAAATTATATGATCTTGGACTAATCACTTAACATCTCTGGGCTTCCATTGTTCATCTAGATCTTGAAGGAGTTGGACTAAATGATCGATCTCATTGGCGGTTTAAAAAATGATCCCCCAATTTTTAAAAAGGTATAGTCTGTGTTCTCTCTCATTGAATATGGACTTTGTGATTTCCTGACCAATAAAATATGGTAGAAGTGATGCAATTTCTGGGTCTTTATCTTAGGGCACTGATAGTTCCCACTTTCTGCCTCTTGGGATATTTGCTTTTGGAACCCAGCCATCATGCTGACAGGAAGCCTAGGTCACATGGAGAGGCCATATGTAGGTGTTCCAGCAGACAGACCTATCTGAGTCCTTGTGGATCTTTAGCATCAACTGTCAGATGTGTGTGTGTGATGATATCAATCCCCAGCTGTTGAGTCAATCCCAGCTTTGAATCTTTTTAGCTGATGCCCTGGATAGACTTTGTGGGCAGAGACAGGCTGTCCCTACTGTGTCCTGTCCAAATTCCTGACTCATGCTGTCCACAAGCATAATAAAATGGGTATCTTACTTTATGAAGTTTTGGGGTGCTTTGTTATACAGCAATGATAACTAGAACAATCTCTCAGCTTTACCACTTAAGGAACATTAAAGAATGATAGTATAGCAAAGTGTTTAAGGGGTGGACCCTGGAGACAGATTGTCTAGGTTCAGATTCTGGCTCCACCTTTTTTTAGCAGTGTGAATTGGGGTAATTACTCTTTCTGTGTCTCTATTTCATCAGATGAAATGAAATACTAATAATACCAACCTCATGGGGTTGTCAAGAGGATTGAATAACAATATGTTTAAAGAGTAAGTCCCATGCAAGTGTTTGTAGTGATTATAATAATGATAGTGATAAAGAACATGGCTTAGCCTTCTGTTATCTGTAGTTTGTGAGATGCTGGGGTGGGTTTGGTGGGAACTGTTGCATTAACTGGACATGACCTGCATTTGCCCACTGTTTATTCCATGTTGCTAAGTACATCCAAGGATCTACATTGTTCTTAGCTATTCAGCAGGTGTTCAAAGGCACCTTGGAATTGTATATCATGTCTCTGGACCTGTCACTGTCACATTGCTCAGAAATTGGATTCTGCAGAGTGGAAACATGTGGCTTGTTGGCAAGGCAACTGGTTCAGAGCAGGGACATTTCCAGGCTAAGTGAGCTCGCCTTTGTCAATTGGGTTACAGCCCTCATAAAAACCTGTTTGTTCGTGTTATTTTCCGGGTGCTCAGAGATATCAGGCTACCTTGAGCGCTGAGGGGAGAGTGCTGTCTATGCATGGGTGACTCCAGCTGCGCTCGTTTCTCTGTATGTCCTGGCCACTAAACCAAGCTCGGACCTCCTAAATGCAGGCCTGGTGATGCTGGGTAACCTCCCTCCTTCTATGCTGGAGCGGGAAGGGCCCGCAGCCCTGAGTGCTTCTGACTGTTCTATTTTTGCCTCCAGGTAGATGGAGAGATTCGGGAGAAGGTTTGCAACCTCTGTGTTCCTGCACACGATGTCATCAATTTCCATTTAAAAACCAGAAGGGTAGCCTTCTAAAATATCGAATTTTGGGTGTGACAAATAGAAATTTATGGCACAAGGGTTAACTGCTGAACTGTTAAAATCTGTCAGCAATGCCATTATGAGTGAAATGAAAGGATATGAAAGTTGAAAAATTCAGATGCTCAGGATGGCATCTTGGGATTTTGTGGCTGACGGCAAAATCTTGGTTTAAATGCTGGCTCTGTCATTTGTGGCCCCTTGATCTAGGAAAAGTTAACCTTTTGAAGCCTTCATTTATGTAGAAAGGAAATGACAATGACAGCATATCAGAGCACTGTTGCGAGGACTGAGTCTATACAAAACCCAAAAGCTTGACAGATGTCCAGCTATATAGTCCAGGTTGAGGTACCTTCATAAAGAATCCTTACACTTGGTTGTCAAGACCAGATAATATTCCTCCTTCCTTCCTTCCTTCCTTCATTCATTCATTTATTCAACAAATATTTATTGAGCACCTACTATGTGTCAGGTACTGTATCAGTTGCTGGGGATATAATTAATGAATAAAATAATAAAAGATTCCTATCTTCTAGAGCTTAATTCTAGTGGGTAAAAATACAGATAAATAAGTAAAATGTGGTATATTAGACAGTAATGATTTCTATACAGGAAAGTAAAGCAGGGAAGGGCGTTGGGGACTTACAGGGTGGGGAAGTGTTTCAGTTTTAAATACCACATCAGGGAAGGCCCCACTGAGAGGATGACATTTGAGTAAAGACTTGAAAGAGGTGAGGAGGTGAGCCATGAAGTTATCTGGGGGAAAAGCTTTCCAGGCAAAGCAGACAGGATGTTTAAATGCCCCAGGAGTGCACCTGGTGTGTCTGAGAAATAGCAAGAGGCCTGGTAGCTAGAGTGTGGTGAAGGGGAGAGAATGGGAATGAAGGCATGCCGGTTTCAGGGCCAGATTGTGTAGGGCCTCATAGGTCGTTCTAAGAAATTTGGCTTTTTCTCTGAATGAGATGGGAAGCCCATGGAAGGTTTGGAGCAGAGGAGGGATATGACCCCCATTTAGTTTTTAAAAATATAATTAAAAAAATTGAAAGCAGCTTTATTGAGATAAAAGTGACATAGAGTAAACACTTTACAGTTAAAGTGTGCAATTTGATACCTAAAAAGTTTTAAATTATGATAAAATATACATAACATAAAATTTACTGTTTTAACCATTTTTAAGTGTGTGGTTTATTAGTGTGAAGACCATTCACATCGTTGCGTGACTAATATCATCTTGTAAAACTAAAACTTCATCCCCACTAAACAACTCCCCACTTTCCTCTCCCCCAGGCTCTGGCAACCACAGTTTTACGTCCTGACTATGAATTTGACTACTTTAGGTATCTCATATAGGTGGAATCATACAGCTTTTGTCTTTTTGTGACTGGCTTATTTAACCTAGCATAATGCCTCAGGGTTCATTCATGCTGTAGTATATGTCAGAATTTTCATCCCGTTTAGATGAATAATATTCCATTGTGCACACTACATTTTGTGAATCCTTTTATCTGTCAGTGAACATTTGGGTTGCTTTTATGTTTTAGCTATTACGAATAATGCTACTATGAACATGGGTGTACAAATATCTCTTGGAGACCCTACTTTTAATCTTTGGAGTATATACCCAGAAGTGAAATTGCTGGATCATATGGTAATTCTATTTTAAACTGTTTTTAAGGAAGCACCATATTGTTTCCCATTGTGGCTGTACCATTTTACAGTCCCATCAACAGTGCACAAGGGTTCCAGTTTCTCCACATCCTTGCCAACACTTGCTATTTTCTGCTTTTGTTTTGTTTTTTTGATAGCAGCTATTTATAATGGGTGTGAGGTGATATCTCATTGTGGTTTTGATTTGTATTTAGTGATTAGTGATGTTGAGCATCTTTTCATGTGTTTGTTGGCTATTTGTAGACCTTCTTTAGAAAAATGTCTGTTCAAGTCCTTTGCCCATTTTTAATCTTTTTTTTTTTTTGAGATGAGTTGTAGGAGTTCTTTATATATTCTGGATAGTAACCCCTTATCAGATATATGATTAACAGATATCTCCTTTGATTCTGTAGGTTGCCTTTTCAAACTTTGATTGTATCCTTTGATGCACAGATTTTCTTTTTTTACTTTTGATGTTATCTCATTTACATATTTTTACTTTTGTTGCCTGTGGCAATTTGATAAAGTTTGATGTATTTATGTGTTTGTCTGTCTCCCTATATATTTGTCCATCGATGAAGCCATCACCACAGTCAAGATAGGAAACACATCCAGCACTCCCCAAAATTTCTTTATGCCTCTTCGTCATCTCTTCTTTCTGCTCCTCGCTTCCCTGTTCCCTGTCACTTGTCCCCGTGTAGCCACTGATCTACTTTCTGTCATTATAGATTAGTTTTTTTCTAATATTTTATATAAATGGAATCATACAGTATGTATTCTTCTTTTGTCTGATCTCTTTCCCACAGCATAATTATTTTGAGATTCATCTATGTTGTAGCAATAGTTCATTCTTTTTTATTGCTGGGTAGTATTCCATTGTGTGGGTATACCACAATGTGCTTATCCAATTTTCTAGATGTTTACATTGTTTCTAGTTTTTGGCTATTAAGAATGAAGCTTCTATGAACATTCCTGTACAAGTCTTCATATAGACATATGCTGTCCATTCTCTGGGATAAATATCTAGGAGTGTAATGGTAATACCATATGATAGGTGTAGGTTTAACGTTTTAAGAAATTGCCAAACATTTTCCCAATGTGGTTGTACCATTTAACATTTGTACTAACAGTCTGAGAGATCCAGTTATTCCACATCCTTGCCAACATAAGGTATGATCAGTTATTTTAATTTTAGTATTTGTATTAGCTAGATAATAGTATCTTATTGTGGTTTTAATTTGCATTTCTCTAATGACTATTCATGTTGAGCATCTTTTCGTGTTCTTATTTTCCATCCACATATTGTTTTGGTGAAGTGTCTGTTCAAACCATTTGCTCAGTTTTTAAGTTGAGTTGTTTATTTTCTTATTTTTGAATTTTAAGAGAGTTCTTTATATATTCTGTTGTTGTTGTTGTTATTATTATTACAATGTCTTCTGATGGGTAGATTTTTAATTTTGGTGAAATCCAACTTATTAGTTCTTTCATGGACTTACTCTTTTACAGTTTCATCTCACTTTGGTTTTCGGCGGATCTCGCTGGCTGCTGTGCTAACAACAGAATGAATGGTAGGCAAAGGTGGCTGTATGGAGACCAGTTAAAAGGCTATATAATGAGAAGACAGGTAAGAAATGATGATGGTTTGGACTGGGGTGATGATAGTGGAGCTGATGAGGGGAGGAGGAATGTGGGTGTATCTTGAAGATAGAGCTCATGGGATTTTCTGGTGGATCGAATGTGAGATGTGAGGGAGTCCAGCTGAGCTTTTGGAAGCGTGGTGTTGCTGTTGTTTGAGCTGGGAGGGCTATCAACAGTGAAAGGTGAAGGCAAAAACCTGGAGCTTGGTGTTTGATACATAAATTTGAGAGGCCTGTTTGACATCCCAAGTAGGGTAGTATTTGGACACATGAGTCTGAGTTCAGTGGGATTCAGCCTCTGGACATGCTAGGTTCTGTGTCATCTCCTGATAATTCTCTCCCGAATTTGTATCTGTTGCTGAACTTGTCATTTCTTTTATTGCAGCTCATAGGCTAATCGCATAAGTTGTGACTCATGTAGGCAGGCAGTTGTTCATGATCCAAGTCTGTGACAATCCAGGAGCTGAGAGTGAAGTAACTTCCCATCCATGCCCCTGCAGTGGATAGAGATTTTCAGGCCTGGCTGAATTTCGAGAGGAAAAGTAGAGAGATGCCTGTAGTTCTTTCCCTCATTACTCTGAAGCCTGTCTCTTGTAGTTGGAATTGTTCTCTATTTGTAGATTTAAAGCCTGGGGCTAAGTCTTTCCTGCCCATTGATGGTGGATTCTGGTCAGGTGACTGAAGGGAGCCGGAACCACACTCTCCTTGGTTCTGTAGATGTCCATGCTCACCGCAGAGCAGCTCCCCTGGGATATTGCTTTTCATCAGGAGAAAACTTGGATCCATTTCCCAACTATCTGGAGATTTGCTTGATATGCTTCTGAGCCTCAGTTTTGAGAAGAGAAAGAATTCATCTTTAATGAAGACTAAATCACTAGCACTCATATATTATTATTGAGGCCAATAAATGCTTCCTTGGTCCCTTGGGCAAGTGAAACAGCGCCATCCGCTGGCTGGTTCGACACGCCACCCAGCATCTCCAGGGGGCGTATGTGCTGAGTTTATAATTTCAAGTGTCATAGATGCAGTGATCCCAAGTTTATTAATAAGCTCCCCAAAGGATGCTAATTCATTTTAAGAGATTTTATTTTGTATATTCTAATTTTGTTTCCCTCCAGATTTCTATGTGTACTAGAAACAAAACAATTCTAAAAAGAAGTGATTCATATTCTTGCCTTGTTCACACAGCAGCCATTTTCATTATTCCTTTCTCTTTCTTGTCCTTGTCTACTTGCAGACATGTTTACATTGCTGTAATCCATATTATGGATGAGGAAACTGTGGCTCAGAATGGATATTTGTAACTACCCCTTTAACATCGCGAGAGCGTGGGATTTTGCAGCAGGTGTTCAAGAGCCACTGATTATGTGATTTTGTGCGAATCACTTAATTTTCTGAATCTTAGTAATTCCTACCTATCTTCTGGGAATGTTGAGGACTAAAAGAAATGAAGTATATGAGGATGCTCGATAAACTATAATTTTAATTATAATTATAAATAATAATTTATAATCCTTCCTTAATAATTCCCCTGTTATTGGATTTAGATTGTCTTTTATATATTTAGTTAAGTTGTTAGAATGACAGTGCAATGAACCTGTCGTGTAGTTTTATTTTTATTATTTATAAATTCATTAGAATAAAGGGTTATTGTGGAATTTTAAGATGGTTTCTGCTATATATTGCCAAGAGATGATACCTGTTTATAGTATATGAGTGGACTAGTTTTATCAGTGTTGTGATACTGGATAATTTCTAAAATTCCTCTAATATAATGGGTGCAAGATGCTCCTACATTATTGAGTGAGCATTTCTTTTACTACAAGCAGAGTTGAACATTTTCCCACATGCTTTTTTACTAATAGTATCCCTGTTTTCATGAATTATCTTCTTAAGTTCTTTGCCAGTTTAGGAATTAGGGACTTAATTTTTTTTTGATATCAACTTATATAAACTCTTTACATAACTTAGAAATGAACCCTTTTTACATTTGCTGTGAATGCTTCCTCTAGATGACATCTTCCCTTTAATACTGGTTTTGTCAAATGGTTATTTACTTCGATAATGTACAAACTGTCCATTCTTTGCAATTTCTTTCAACTTCTAAAATTATCCTTGTGCTCACTTCAGTAGCACATATATTAAAATTGGAACGATATAGAGAAAATTAGCCTGGCCCCTCTGTAAGGATGATACATACATTTGTTCCATATTTTTTATGGTATAAGAATTCTATCTCAGTAAAGCTGTTACTGAAAAAAAAAATGTATCTTTCTTCTAAAGATCTGAAGCAGTACAGTAAAACAAGTTCCTATTTAAGAAGAAAGAATTTTATTTAAACTTTTCTTGTTCATATTCATTTGTGATATATGCCCATAATTTTCTTTTTGTGTGTTTTATCTTCATCAGGCTTTAGGAAGATGATCGTGTTTGCTTAATGGACACAAAGGTACCCTTATCTCTTTTTGCACTCTACTTGTTTTATAAAACATCAAAACCATCTGTTTCTTAAAAGTGTGAAAATTGTTCTGGTGTAAACATTGGGACCAGCTGCATTTTTTAGGTAGTTATCAGAAATTTCCTCAGTTTCTTCCTTGGTCATTATTCTGTTTAGATTTATACTTCTTGAGTTATTTTTAGTAAACTATATCTTTCTAGAAATTATTAATTTCATTGAAGATTTCAGTTTATTAGCCTACAACTATACATTACATTCTCTTTGGATTTGGGGAAAGAAATTTATTTTCTGTATTTTGTCCTATCTCCATTTCATTTTTAATTAAAAATGTTCCCTTAATTATATTTGTCAGAGGTTTATTTTAGTAGTCTTATAAAAAAGCATTTGAACTAATTTATCATTCTACTGCTTTATAATTTTATAATTTATTTCGGCTTTTATCTTTATTTACTGCCTCTTTTAAAATGACTTTCCCCTCAACTTTTAAATAGAAGGCTTTGTTAATACCAACTTGGATAATCCCAGCCTGAATTGGATTCTGAAACCAGACAGAAGTTGTGGAGAGAGAAACTGATGTGTTATCATTATATGTCATTTATCAGTCGGGGACCAACCAGGACCACAGCACCTGCGTCAGCCAGTGTTAATAGCATTCATACAGGAACTAGTTGTGAGGTACTGGAAGAGCTGAAAAGCCAAATGGGCTGGTGAGTCAACGCACAGATGTGCAGCAGCAGCAAGCTGATCCTCCCCACTCACACAGCTGTAGGGAGAAGAAGGGGAATGTTCCCAGACCCCAGGAGCTGGGTACCTGGTGGGAACCAGAAGCGCAGGTCTAATGAGAAGCCACAGAAGGCAGAGATGGGCTGGGGGGTGGAGAAGGATAGAGGGGAGGAATAATTTGGTTTTTACTACCCTCCTCCCCATAGTATCCTGCCAGTGCCTCTCTTTGGCAGAAATCAACCAGAAGCTTGCTGGCAAAGGAGCCTGAGAAATGTAATTTGCAAGGGTCAGGCTTAACAAGGAAGGGTAGTCAATAGACCTGTGAGCATGTAATGAACAGCACGGATACTTTCCCTTCAGTGCAGATGCGATCAGAAGAGTTCATGATGCTAGAAAGATGATATTACTCCACCAGGATGCTGTAAAATTTTGGCTGGGTTCCCCGGGCCTCTGCTTCTGTACCCCTTTCTCATTCTCCCTGTCTCCTTGCTTGCTTTCAGTTGCTGAGCCTATTATTTAAAAATGGTGAATCGAGTTTGTGCCCTGGCTCTTTCCTCAGCCATCTTACCTACAGTCTTGATTTTAACCTGGACCTGGGTGCAGTGGTGCCCAGCTCTTTATTTACTTCTGACTTCTGTGTTCAACTCCAGACCTGTATTTCTAGCCGTGTAATGGGCATCTTGCATGTGTCGGAATCCTTGTAAATTGAATTTATGATGTTCTCTTCTCCCCAAACCTCTTCCATCCCCCACATTCCTTTCTCAGTTAATAGGACTCCTCCATCTCAGCATCAGGGCTGGCCAGCTTGGAGTAGCCTGTAATCCTTTCTTCTCCCCACATTGGTATAGGCCTCCACACATCTGCTTGGTTCTGTGCCCCAAGATTTCTGTCTTTTATTTGATTGCATCTGTACCAGCTCTGGCCTTGTTTCTTCTTTGGCCTCTTCTAGCTGTTCTTCCTTCCTCTAGTCTCCCTCTGTTCTAGTCCATTCCACACATTGATGGCCAAGCGATAGTTTTGGAAATACAAACTGATCATGTTACTCAAGGCTGTGAACTCCCAAATCTCCTCCATGTGTATAGGATTTGCTTCAAGTTTCTTTGCTTTGGGATCAGCTTTTGCCTCGTTTTCCCACCTAATCTTTTGCCATTTTCCTTCACTGCTGTCTGATCCAGTCATGCCAGACTACCTTCTCTGCCCTGAGAAGGCCAGATTGTTTCATGTTTCTGCATCTATGTATATGCTTCTCTCTTGATTCTGAAGAGCAGTGGTTCTCAAAGTGGGCGTTGGGACTAGCAGCAATATCACCTGGGAACTTATTAGAAATGCAGATTTTCAGATTCCACTCAGACCAACTGAATCAGAAATTCTGGAGGTGGGGCTTGGGAGGCTGGGTTTTAATCATAGGTGATTCAAATGCAAAGTAAGTTTGAGAACCACTACTGTGAAAGACCCCCACCCCCAACCCCCTTGCACTATGAATCCTACTCAATTATAGATGCCAGCTTTGTGAAGCCTCTCCTGTTACTCTGGGTGGAGTTAATCACTCCTTCCTCTACCAGAGCTGTTAAAACCAGCATATTAAATTAACTGAATTTCTCAAAGGAAAGGGCTGAGTCTTGTTCATCTTTATGTCCCAGTCAGAGAAATGTCTTGAAATGCTCAACACACACACACACACACACACACACACACACACACACACACACACACACACACACACGATTAAAATTATTTAACAAACACTTGCATAATGCTTACAGCCAGGTGTTGTCCTGAGCACTATAATAATTTAAACCCTTTTAATTCTCATAAAAACTGTAAGCATTGGGAGCTGTTATAGCTACCATTTTCCAGACAAAAAATTGAGGCACTCAGAGATTGAAGTAATTTGAAGTCATGCAGCCAGTGAGTGGCGGAGCTGTGGTTTGAATTCTGTTGGCCTGGTAGCAGATTCTGACCCACTACTCCCCACTGCTCATCAGTATTAGTAAAAGGAGGCAGTATCATGGGCAAACCGGACTGCTCTGCATTGTGCAAGTCCTTTGTAGTGCTGTGCATGGCTCTTTCTTCAGCTTCCGTAGCCCCTAAAGCCATGGAGCAGTGCAGGGAGGCTTCTTAGAAGGCTCATGGGTCCTGCTTAGTTTCCCTCCCTGTAGCGGGAGAGGCCCTGGGCTAATGGTCTGGAAGAGCTTATTTGTTTTGATGGTCAATTACCTCCGCTGGCCCAGGAGGTCTGAGGATCAGTCTAAAGTTGTAGTTTTAAATCGTGAATTAGTCAGGCTACTTCTTAAAGTATTTCGGAGACCTTCAAGAAGAGAATGCATAGCATTATTCTCCCTGCGATAGCACAGGCCCTGCCCAGAGAATGGTTGGCTTAACCAGAGATTTATATAAGTTCCAGTTCTGAAACATTCTTTCACTACCATTTGGTTTCCTAATATACAAGATTTCTGGAATTTTTTAAATGAAAAGCCCCCTCTCAGTGCCCAAATATTTAGCACCTATGCATCATGTGTCTAGCATTGCACTATTTGTGTGAAGGTGTGAGAGAAGTATACGATTGGCTTATAGGAGTCTCCTAGTATAGTTGGAGAGAAGAGGTAAGGCACAGACATGAAGAATTAGAACAAGGCATTATTTTACATATTAGCATACAGTCATTAGTGTGGGCTCAAGTGCCAAACTGAGTGATACCAACAGAGAACAGGACAGCATGTGGTAGGATGTAGATTATGTGTTATAAATGATAAGTATAAAGCAAGTTAGAGAAAGTAGATAAATGAAGGCTGGGGGGAGGGGAATGTTTTAGAAGGGAGTGAGATTTGATCTGAGTAATGCAGAAGGATGATAAACAATAACACTGCATAACTTTAATTGAGAGCTTTGCTGTGTGCTGCACCCATTGTTGCCCAGATATCCCCATGGAAGACTTCTTTTTATCATTCTAATACCATCTGTTTAGGAAGGTCTTTCCTCCCTGCCCTGGGTACAGTTACTGCCTCTCCATTTTTTAATCACATTTTTTTCTCTTCAAAATACTCACCACGAGCTGAAATCTTTATTTGTTTATCTGCCATGGCAGAGACTGTTACATACCTACTCAATACTTCTTCTCCTCTTTTCTTTACTAACAGAATTCTATTTTTCTTTGTGGCAAAAAATACATTCAGCTGGGGGTATATTTCCCTCTCAGTCTCCCTCGAAGGTAGGAGTGACTAATAAGTTGCATG
Organism: Pteropus medius; assembly: GCF_902729225.1. NCBI lineage: Eukaryota > Metazoa > Chordata > Mammalia > Chiroptera > Pteropodidae > Pteropus > Pteropus medius. The sequence goes on from NW_024352787.1 coordinate 24,515,609, forward strand.
CGTTGTCTCTGGACTAGGGTTTCAGCAAAAGGCGGGAAACACCTTTTTAAGGGGACTCAACTCTGTCGGGAGGCACCTCCTCTTGCCTTTCTCTTTCTTTCTTCTTGTTAGAATGTGGATAAAACGAATGAAGCTTTGGTAGCCATTTTGGAATATGAGGTGCTCTGGAAAATGGACACCGTGTGCTAAGGATGATGTATCAGAAAGGTAGGATGAGTCTGGGTCCCTGATGACATTGTAGAGCCACCCTATGAGTCTTGGATTGCCAGCCTCCATATATATTTTATGTGAGAGAAGCTAGACCTATAATTTGCTTAAGTTTATATTACTTGGGTTTCTACTATGTTCAACCAAACCCAATCCTAACATATAAACTTATTTAGAACCTGTTTTTCCCCCTTGACTAGAATGTAACCTCCACGAGTCCAAGAACTTTTGTCTTTACTATTACAGTCCTACTAAATTCCTGGTACTTATGATATCATCTGGCATGTAATAATTGCTCAATAAATATTTATTGACTGATGAGTGTATGGTTATAGAGAGGGCCTGATGAGATTTCTTGAGGTGCTATTTATGGGATATGGAGCAGTCAGCGTAGATGAGGTTATGCTCAAGTAATAACACCAACATCTAAGTAGCTTAACACAACAGAAGTTTATTGCTGCTTGATTATGGTCATCTACAAATCTAAGCAGGTTTCCAGTTAGCTGTTCTCTGTATCCACCATTCTTGGCTGCTTTGACCTTTTAGTATCTTTACTCAAGTTCACCATGCTTCAGGATTCACCACTGCAGAAGAAGGGAGCATGGAGTATCACGAGCCAGCTCTTAAATGCTTCTGTCTGGAAGTTACATGTATCATTTTTACTTACATTTCATTGGCCAAAGTCAGTCATAAGGCCACAACTGACTTCAAGGGGATAGGAGGGAAGGAGAAATGGAACTATTAAAGAGTGCTGGTAATATCTACCATGCGCTCTCTCTGTGGCCTCTGAAACTTCTGGGGAGGTAGTAGGTAAGAGCCCTGAGCATACTTAGAGAAGAAATGGTAAGTAAATCCAATGGAGGATGCCAATTCAAGTGGGGAGAAAAGAAGCCATATGCATAGACAATTCTTTAAGTTATCTTTGAAATGTGAAGATGACAACTTTTCCATCACATGGGCCAACCTATTGCTCAGCCAGGATTATTGAGAGCATCTGCCTGTGTGTATTAAATCTGGACCTCACTTTTGGTGTCATCAGACTATATTCTACTCTCTCACTTAGTCTTGCCACTTAGGCTTGCTCTTTAGGTAACACATTTTAAACTCTAAACCTTTGTATCATCTTTGCTTATATCCAAACTTAATGGCCCCGTGTCTCATCACTTCGGGATTTTGAATTAAGCTATAAACTAATTCAAGCTAAGATGTGATAGTTTGATAAAATAACTCACCGAAGGTATTTGCATTTTAATGGAGGCTTTCAATGCCTTAAAGCAGAAGGGTTGTAATTTCAGGCACCTTGGTAAGCAGGTTGGGAAAATATTTTTCTCCAGAGGAGTCTTTTAGTGCTCCTTAAATCTTATCACACTGCTTTGCAGACAGAACAGGACTGACTCTCCTGGCTGATTTCTGTCATGTTCTAAGCCAGATACCTCCTGGGGAGAGGGTGAAATGATAACAACATTGGTCCTATTTTATTAAGTACATTGGTAAGAGAAGAAAGGAAACTTATTCAGAGGAGATGAACTCAGGTGTGCAGAGAAAAACAAATAAACCATCTCACTCCTCTGTCCCCTGATAAAACATCCATTGGTGTTCATGGCAGAATTATGCTGCTTTCCATAAAAGACAACTCAGGCTTTTAGTGCCGTTGTGGAAACAGCTAGGTTTCTTCCCCACTGTTTGACATTTTCCATGCTTGTTGCTAAATCTTTGACAGAAGCATTAGCTGGGCTGAAGAATAATAGTGTTGTAAGAAAGCTGATAATGGCCTAGAAAAAAAAGTATGTATAATACATACCTTGACATTGAATCACTGAATACTTTAATAAGTAATGCACACAAACAGAGGCCTTTTGTGTTGACATAAAATGTAAGCTCTACCTTTCTTCTCATTGAGAAGCATAAAGAACAAGAGAGGAAAATAGATGGAAGAAATTCAAATATTTTCCTTTGGGGACTTTGATGTGTCAATGTGCTATACACCAATAGATTCTTTTTAATTTTCTTAAGTGTTAGAGGATGAGAGCGTGTGAGAGAGGAGATAGAGTATGTGTTGTGTTTCTTGATGTTTTCCAGAAAGCAGTTCCAGATGCGAGAATCTTGTTCTAACATGGCTTTGGAAACCCAGGGGACTTGATAGTCTTAGTTGAAGTGAACGCCACAGAGCAGTGCTCAAAGGGGCCCAGGCTCCAGTGAGCAAGAGCCCGTCTCAGTGCCAGAATGAGCACATGTGACCTGGTATGACACATCCTCTGGGATGGAGCTTTTGGGCAGGACGCATGATCACAGACAGAGCCTTCAAGGTGGGGAGTGAAAAAGAGCGATAAAAATAGTTGAATGTGTAAGTTTTGGTGACCCTTGACATTTTTTGACTTAGATTTTTGGGAAAAAATTCTTTATCATAAAGACTCCCCTCCTAGAGTGCCAGGTGATAAACTTGAAGCCTTTTTATTCCTTTCTCTCATTTTCAAGCTTTCTCTACAAAAGCCATTATTGCCTTCACTCTCTTCTCATCTTTCACCCATCCTTCAACAGTGTTTGAAATATCTTTTCATCTCTGACAGCTATTTTCCTATCTTATGGCATGGAACTCTGACCCCAAATATGTCTAGTTGCCTCCTGCAGATTATACTTAACCCTGACTAGACTTTGCTGTGGTTAGAATGTATTTTTGGCTGCAAGTAATAGGAAACAAGGCTCATAGCCTCTTAAAACAACAAAGATACTTAATTTTTCACATAACAAGAGGTCTGCTATTAGGAGTATATTTGTTGTTTGCTTAGAGTCTTCCCTAGATTTTTAAAAATGTGGCTAGTGCGACTGAAGAAATTAATTTTTAATTTAATAACAAGAGGTCTGCTCTTAGGAACAGTGGCTCCCCAGTGCCATCAAGGTCCAGGCTCTTTCTCAGTTTTCACTCTGTTTTCTCTGAGTATGGACACTGGGGTGTCCCGCCTTCTGTTCTCCATGTGGCAGCCATGGCCTTTTGCATTTAGGGAAGGAATCAGGGATCTGGGTGACAAAAAGGATCCCCCTTTATCAAGGAGGTAACATTATTACCATAAAGTCCATCAATAGACTGGCTCTCAAATTTCATTGTCCAGTGCTAGATCATATGGTGGTCCCTAGCTGTAAGAGGAGCTGCAAAACTTAGTATCTTGCCAAAAATCTTGTCATAGTTAACTCAGACTCATCATGATTCATTGCCTGAAAATGGATGGATCCTGCTAGTAAGAAAAACGTTGAAAGTGGGTAAACAACTACATTGTGTATCTACATATAGATGGTACATTTTTATCCTGCTGTCGGTCTTACTCTGCAGTATAAATACATCCCTGGGTGGTGGCTGTAAAGATCTATACATGAAATTATACTTTTTTTTTTGTTTTTTACTGATTTCCATTAAAATACCTAATACGGGTTTAAATGGAAAGTATTTTGCCCAAGACTATACCAAATTACATACTGAAAATGGTGATAATACAGATATTGAAATACAAAACTTTCTAGGTAATTTCCATATTTGAGCAATAGATGTGTTTCAGTAACGTGCCCCTAAGGTGACTTTATGTAAAGTGAATCCTATATTTCCTTTAACCATTATTTTGAAATTGGAGATATAGTCCCATTGAAAAACATTATTCTGTAGGTGGTAGATGTAGCTGAAAATGATAGCACATGAAATTTCTATATGGTGGCTCAGCTCTCAAATGGGGCTTTGCATCAGAATCACCTGTTGGGGGTTTCTAAAACAATGAAATTTCCAGACTTCTCTTTAAATTGGTGGAATCACAATCTCTGAGAAGGAAACCTGGGGAGCTGTGGATTTATAAAGCTTTTCAAGTGACACTGATACACAGGCAGGTTTAGGAATTATTATCACAGACCCATACAATTATAGAGCTTAAGAGGATTTTGAAATAATTTGATTCAATTCCCTCATTTTACAGTTGAGGAAAGAAAAGTTGCAAGATTTGTTAGTGGACATGGAGGTTGATAGCAGCTGAAACTCAAATTCATCCTCTTGACTCTGAAGCTTGTGCTCTTGCCAGCATGTCTTCCTACTGGGGAAGGGATCTAGGATATTTCATAGGGTGCTTCTAGAGTTTTATAGTATTTTGTTGAACCTGGAATCTATTGCTTCCTTCATCTCTCTTACTCCTCTCTTTCATCAAATCTTACTCAGTGTACATAATTTTCAATGGGAGTCATCAAGCAACTTATTCTTAGAAATTCTTCCTTTGGGCCAAAGATGTACATTGTTGTACAGAGCCAGGCTACATGATTACAACTCACCAGAGGCTACTAATATTAAAAAGGATACACTCCAAGAAGAAATATTAAATCTGAAGATTTTATAACATCTTTTTCTTCTGTTACTAATTTTGTTCAAAATTCTGTAAAATGAGCTTATTTGCATCTAAAAGTTATTAATGGCAGACTTGTGAATCTAGCTTATTGTAAGGGAAAAGGGAAGGGTGCTAAGATCACATTCATTAGACAAACTTACTCTACTTTTTTGAATGCTTATTATATATTAGGTACTGTTCCAGATGCTGCAATAAGGATGGTGGTAGAAAGGGTGTGGGATGGTAAGACAAGGAGAACTATTAACAGACCACATTGGTATAGTGTGTTAACTGCAACATTCAGGAAATGTACACAGCACAGAGATAGTATGGAGGAAGAAATTAACTTCTTCTGGGGTTTGGGTGGGAGGATGTTTTATATACAGGATGTGACTTCTGATTTGAGTCCTATTGTGAGTAGAAATTAAAAAAGAGAAACAAAGAGGACAGACATCCATTTCTGTGCAAACAACATGTACAAGGCCCAGAGGTATGAAGCAGCCTGGTAAGCTGTGGAACTCAAAGTGTGGTATGGGACATGATAGAAGACAGTGGAGAGGAGGCCACCTTGGGAAAGGACTCACGTGATAGCCTAAGGAATTTAGGCTTCATCTCATAAACAATGGGGACCTGTCGAAGAGCTCCGAGTATAGGCTCTAGTGGAGTTGCATCTGAGGCAAGCATGCTGAAGGCAGGGAGTTGCTTAGCGGCTATTGCAATAGTTGACTAAACAGGTAAGAGATTTTCATGGGGTGGAAATAATAAGGGTAGAGAAAAGGGGAAGAAACTAATAGGTGTTTAAGGGGTTGAGTTGACAGGACCTGGTGGCTGATTGGATATAGGAGATGAGGAGGAGGGAGGTGTCAAGAACAATCTTCATGTTTCGCTCTTGGGAACAGAGCAACAAGAGTATAATTTTTGTTTTGTTTTATGGAGAATATAATGAGTTTAGTGTTGAATTGAGGTACCTAAAAAGTATATGAAATTTCCATATGCGAGAGAGACCTTTCAGGGGCTATAGCTTTGAGAGTCATTATTTTAGTGTTAATGTATAGATCTTTCATGTTGAGTAAGGAGAGACCTGAAGCCATAAACCATGGAGCTCCTATTTGTTAGCTTTTGCTGCATAACAAAGTCACTCCAAACTTAGAGACTTAAGATGACAAGCATTTGTTACTTCTCATGGTTCGTGGCTTGGCTGGGTGGTTCTTCTGAAATGGGCTGGCTCAGCTAAGGCCAGATGATCTATGAAGACCACTCTCACATGTCTGGTGCTTGGCTTGACGTCAGCTGGGGTAATAAGATGATTTGGCCAAATGTCTCATCATCTAGCATATTAGCTCAGGCTCGTTCATGTGGTGGTAGTTAAAAGGTCCCCACGAATTACAAAAGAGGGAAAAATGTTAATATACACACATTTTTCAGGTTTCTGATTGTGTCATGTTTGCTATACGCCATTTGTCAAAATCAGTCACCTGGCAAGCCTAGAGTCAGTGTGGGAAGGGGCATAGATACAGAAAGGGGGAATTATTGTGACTGTTTTTGAAAACACTCTCCCATGGGGGCAGGGCAGGTAGAAAGGGAGCCCATGAATACATGGGCACATACTTAATGCTTGGCAGTGTGCCAGGCAATTTAGAGACGCTTAGAGGGGTAGGATACCAGCTCAGAGTCCTGCTAAGTGAATGAGCTGTTCAAACCTTGCTCCATCTAGTTCCAAAGTTTGTGCTTGACTGTACTCCTGCTGTATCTAATTGGTATAAGCTTCTTGTATCTTCAAACTCTCACACTGTGCTAAGAATCACTTTTGCTGCCCCTGAAACAAGATACAAACAAAAAAGTGTAATGTAACTCTTTAGAATTTGGAGATTAGAGGTTTATGCTTGTGTTTGACCATTTGTTCTTGTTTATGACTAAGGCTAATTGTCTTATGGCTGGTTAGGGATATTAGGACTAGATGTGCTGCTAGCACGTTCTGGGATTTGGCACTGTTGGCTTGGGATGACTCACAGAGAGTGTTAGGCTTGCCTTTGAAAGGTGTTTATTTGTCCTCATTAAGTCTGTGTGCAATCTTTTCTTTCTGCAAATGATGATTTCTTCCTTCAGACTTGCTTTCAAGGGGAGTACCCTGGAGCAAGTGCTCTGCTGTCCTCACTCCCTTCATGTCACAGAGTCTATTTTACCTGGTTAGCTCCTAGCAGTGCCTCTGTGTGGGATTTTTATTGCATGAGAAGGTGTGACATGCGAGGATCATCTGAAAGCCCTGGGTAAGTTGTTTCCTCTTCCCGTGACTCCTTTCCTATCTTATGAAACGAGAAGACTATACTAGATAATATGCAAGTTCACATCCATCTCTAAGGGCTATGGTATGTGATTTGTCATCTTTGCTTCTCGATTCACAGGTTAAGGTCAAGGGTCTGGGTTAGCTTGCTATACAAAGTTCTGTATGATCCTGGACCCAAATGCCTCTCTAGTGTCATTCCTCCCACAGCCCTTCATAACTATGCTGTAACGTTAGCTATTTCCTAAAAACCCATGCGCCCTCATGCCCTCAGTCTGCACAACAGGCTCCTCTTCCTGGAAGCTCCTTCTTCTTTAAAGTACTCTTTCCTTATCCTTTAAATTTAAACTCAATTCTCAGAGGTTACAGCTTCTGTGAAGTCTGCCATAATCTCTACCACTTTACCTAAGTTTCTAACAGTATTGGGAGCTCCTCTCTGTCCTCTCGCGTCTGTGTATATCCCTAATGTAGCAAGATCATTGTATTGCAATTTTGTGTCTCTTCTTTGGATTGGGAATTCCTTGAAGGATGTAGTTTGGTTCTCTGTGTCTCTAGCTCTGTGGTACAGTGCTCAGCACATAAATGATGTTCTATATATCATGAGAGATTATAAAACTATCCTCATCCCATCCTGCAAAAGTCTTCACCTCCTCTAGTTTTTTCTGGTGATAGCGCTGACCACTGTCTTACAATACCAGGGGATATATTATAGTTGTCACTGCCCCTCTAAGTAATAGGTGCAATGTCCTTAGGTTCAGCAGAATCGTGGGGCATCTCCAGCTTCTGGATGCCCATTATTGAATTCCATGCAAGTTCTAGCTTCTCACACCTATGCTTTTACTGACCTTTGGTTTGTGATGATATGGGGTCCTTGGAATTTTCCAATCTTAGTAGAGAATGATCAACTATTGCTCTGGTTTCTGATACTTCAGATGGGCAGAGGAGTAAAGTAGTCAGGGAAGGTGGCAGATGGATTGAGGGAAGGGAAACCAAAAGGCAGGGGGATAATATAGAGGGGTAACACAGGAAGGGGTTTAGGAGGTAAGATGGTAAATGTTTGATCATGCTGAGCTTGAAGTGCTTGTGGGAAATCATAGTGGAGTCATCTAGAAGGTAGACTTGAGGCTGGGGAGAAACAGGACAGAATCGTAGTGAGAAAGAGTAGGCTTACTAAAGTTGAGAGGGTAGATGAGATTGCCAAGAGAGAATATATAGAGCTAAGAAGAAGCTGGTGAATGGATACGTGGAGAATATTGATTCTAACAATGAGCCAGAGGGATGAAGAAAGATGTAAGAGTCCCAGAAGAATATAAAACCCCTGAAATTTATGGAGAAGAGCTTGCCAGGAGCTTGTTTGGAGACTCTTAAAAGGAACTCTTACTCATACATCTTAAATGAAAAATGGAGTTTGTCTTTATGGGATGATGCTCTCTTCTACTGTATGCAGAGTGTTTGTCGGTTTGCATGCAAAGACTAGCAGTCTCATCCAGCCAATTCGATTAGTTGAGTCAGTCCAGACAATGCGTGAGGGGACAGATTTTACATGAGAGTGGGGGAAATTTCAATAAGATGAGATGATTAAGAGTATCAAATGACACAGAATCACTGGGGTTTTAATGCTGGTAAAATTCTCGATTACTTTTTTTTAATAATTTTTTTAAAACTCCCTAGTCTTTCTCTATGAGCAAAAGGTATATTTTGGTTTACAAATACAATAACTGAATCCAGATGGGATGATCTCTGTGCTTTTAATTAATTAACTTATTTTTGATGTTCATGCAGGCCTCAGAAAAAGGCTGCTGAATTGGAAGCTATTCTTTTTTTTTTTTTTTTTTTAATTAACGATTAGTACTGAAGAGTATATTAGGAAATCTTATTTATTTTTTATTGTAAAATATACATAAAATTTACCATTGTAACCATTTTATATGTACAATTCATAACATTTACAATGCTATGCAACCATCACCACTGTCCATTTTCAGAAAATGTTCATAATCTCAAATAGAAACTCCACCCATTAAATATTAAGTCCCCACTCCCATCTCCCCCCATCCCCTGGGAACCTCTACTCTACTTTCTGTTTCTACGAATTTAACTACTCTAGGTACCCCATGTAAATGGAATTACATGTATTTGTAATTTTGTGTCTGGCTTAGTTCATTCAGCTTGTCCTTGGAAACTCTTGACAGCTGCCACAATCTGGATGTCCCAATGTCTTGTATATAGAATTCTGGAGTATATGGCATCATTTCTCAACTGTTTTCCCTGAGGCTTTTGCTCTGCACCCTCTTGAAATGGTGAATAGAAGTTTCTCTCCAAAGAATCCATTTTGTACATTTTTAATACAACTTCCAACTGCTACAGTTGTGTGGTAGTAATCCTGGTAGTGGTTTCAGCTTTTGCCAAAGGCCGTTAGTGGAAGAATGGTGGCATTTGGTCATACTAATTCATCACAGAGGCGCCCTGCATCATGTGCTCCTGGCCATGCAGAGGCCCCTGGAAATTCTTTATTATGTGATAGAACACCAGGGCTTCCTTATCCAGACTAATTGCGACCTTGTCTATGAGCACTTGTCACATGTCAAAACACTTCTTCATTTTAATGACTTTAATAAAAATTTTTTATAAGCCTCAATTTTTTTTATTAGATTCAACAGACATAAAATTACTCTGCCAAGTTGCTATAAAAGTTTTTAAATGCTTATTCCCAATTTCTGTAACATCTCCTTGTGGCTCTGTAGCATATTGTCCCCAGATATGCTTGGCCCCTGGTGGGAGCATCACATGTGAGAGTTCCTTACTTGGAAGCACACTTGGATAGACTTTTTTGAAAGATATTTTCTTTCAAGATGACTTTCCCTCTATGACTCTTTACCCCTCATATTATTTGTTTGGCTGAGCTAACCTCTATTACCCAGCTTAATAACCCATTGTTATGCATCACATTTGTGTTAGGAACTCTCATGCGAAGTAATGAAACATCATTGGCTATGATTCTTACTTGGAGCTTTTCAGCTGTCAAATCTGGTTATCTGGGCTTTGTTGTATCCATTTCCAAGGTGAGTCACCAACATGCCCCCTAAGAAATCCTCTGGGCTACCTTGCTGAGCTAAATAGTGCAGCTTGGCAACATATATACCACTTCCAAGCCTCTTTTTGTGTCTTAATAATAATATTTAACTCTCTGAACAATTCCTGGTGCTGATAATTGGGCGTCTTCAATAATTCTACAAGTTAATTCAATGTTGAGTCTTAAGTGGCAGATAAGTCTTAGGGGAAGCTGGGATCATGAGAAATCTTATCAAGATCCATATTTAGGCTCTATAGATAGGCAATACTATAGTATACGATTGCTTAGAAGGTCATGATTAAAGTAAAAAGGCAGCCTCTTAGCATATGAATCTCAGGATGCAGGCCAGTGGACTTCAAATACCTCAGCATTGCAGGAGGCAGTGTGGCATAGTGCACAAAATATGGGTGTCGGCATTTAGAACTGGGTTCAGTTTTCCCTCTGCCATTTATAATCTCTGTGAGTTTGGGCAGGTACTTAACCTCTCAGAGCCTCATGGATTAAAAATGTTAGGAGGATTAAATGAAAGTGTATGTAGAGATTGGCGCCTCACGTATAGCAAGCACTCACATGTTCGTTTCTGTCTCCTCTGTGATTTCTCTGCCGTGGTCCAGAAAGCAGCTTTTGAATGCTCAGGTTATAGGTGGAAAGCACAGTCAATTGCTTCTCAGAAGTGGCTGAGAACAGATTTATACTGCCTCAGATTTATACTGTTGCACTTTTTTTTTTTTTCCTGGAGAGCCTGCAGTCCTTGTCTCTTAAAGAGATTGTATTTGGTAGCGGTAAACAGGCTTTTAGCAAAATGGCTCTTTAATTCTGTTCGAACATATTCTGCGCTCACAATAGAAATGCAGATAAAAACTTAAATGAGGTATCAATTTTAACCTATTGGTTGGGCAAAGATCAAGAGTTGATACTATGCTGGGTTAGGGAAGGTACTGCACAACAGGCATTGGGGTGGGGGTAGGGATGGGTAAATTGGAACGACTTTATGGAGAGAAATTTAATAATGTTTATCAAAATCCCAAATGTACATTTTACTTCCAGAAATGTATTTATGCTTTTTCATATGCAAAATAAAGCATTTACTGATATAATATCATCTTCAAGATATATTTGAAAGTGAAAGAGGCAAGTGGAGAGGAATGTGTAATATATATATATCACTATATATATTGTTTATGTTAAAAAAAAGAAAAAAACTTATTTATATATCTAAAAGAGAATATTTTGGGCTAATCCAGACATATGTAACAGTGGAAACACAAAAGATCTGAAATGAGAAACCAGGGTTTAAAAGAATGTATAATACTAAGTCTTCTCTGTAGGTGTGTAGCATGGGTCTTCCATAGCTTTCTTCTCCAGTAAGTTGTATAAAGTCAAGTCGAGTCTGTTTTTCTACTCTCAGGACCTAGGACAGGGCCTGTCCCAGTAAATACAGTTGAATGAATAATATATAAATGATAGAATAAATGATAGAATGAGGAAACTTGACCTCTCTCCCAAATTTGCAGCTGAATGAACTCTGCCAGTGAGAATCAGGGAGTTACTGTACCATTGTATTCATTTAGTGTTCACTGCAAATGTTCTAGAAGATTACAGTTTGGTGGGAGAGAAGAACTAGAGCCTGTGTAATCAAGGGCTGTATGACCTGATTACTAATTGATTGCTGAAAAGAACCAGCAGTATTATACAAGAGAACCTAACGCTTGGCACCATTTGAAAGGGTAATTTACACAAACAACCTCTTGTGACCAGGTCAGCTTTATTAGTTATTTTATTAAAAAATTATAAATGTTTATGATAGAAAATAAAAATAAGCAAAATATAATAATTAGCAATCCTACTAGCCAGATATAGCCACTGTTAACATTTTGAGATGCATCTTTCCCATCTCCACTTATAACACACACACACACAGACACACACACTCACTTTCTTAAATAACCCCATCTTTATTTTACATAAAACAAATGTTTTACATGTTTATGCTTTACATTATACATATGACAAATATCTGAATTTTTCAGGTCAGTTTATCTCCTTGTTTGGTCTTGTTCCTACCTTTGTACTTTGCCACATTTAGGCAACGATTTAGCTTTCATCTTCTTTACGTCATGCCTGTACTCTGAGTACTCTTACTCTTATATTCTGCCATGTTGTTTTAGATTGCAATGGTCTTTTATGATTATTCTTTATAATATTAAGGTGATTTCTCCTGCAATCACACAGAATGACTTTCAGTTCTCTGAAAGTCATTTCCTATCCTTTTCTTTTGTGTCTTCTTCTGGACTTCTCTCTGCCTTGAAAGTCACCCTAAGATCTCATTTCTCTTACTGCTTAATTCCTTTGTGTTCTTTGGACCTCAGCTCTCACATGTCATTTCTACAAAGAAAGCCTATCTGATCGTCCATTCAATGAGATGCCCCTTCTCTGCATTATTGTTACATCTCATGCAGACTTCAGTATCTTGGCACCCTCACCGCCTACTGTAATTTTTGGCTTCCTTATCTGTTTCTCCTACTAGACTGTAATCTTAAGTAAAGGAACCATGTCTTATTTAACCTAAATTTCTTGGAAACTGACAGGACTGAGCAAACAGTAGATGTTTAATAAATGCAGATGGATTGAGCGAAAGCATAAAATGCACACAGTGTTTATAGTTTACATGAGGACTTTTACATGCTTTATCTTGCTTAGCTGACTTCTCCTGGCATTTCCATTTAGGTGGAGAGAACACATCTTATGAGTCACTTTGGCTGTTCTCTACCATTCAGGACTCTACTTCATGGGAACAGAGTGGTCTATCTGATCGTAGTCTGGGAAAAATAATCTGGACACGCTCAGCTCAGCATAACCCTCCTGTTTCCTTTGAGGTGTGAGCCATGCACCAAGAGTCTGAGGTTTCCTTTCCTCAAGCCCTAAGCCTGTATTTGACATCCCCCCATGGCATGTGGAAGCCAGCCCCAGCCCAGACTGGCCTAGGACTAAATAAGTTATCTGCCTCATTCTGGGGTTCAGGTGGCAGACCTGTTTATCTTTCATTCTATTCTGCCTTCCCACTTGAATTCTTTCAGGAATAAAGGTGAAAATTTTGGTCTCCATCTTCCTCTTTATTTTGTTTTTCTACTTGTTTAGGGCCTGGGTCAGGAAGACACATGATATTTTTTGAAATGCCATTGACAACCCCAATGATGATTTCACATTATTCCCATTTAATTGATTAGGAAAATGAGACTCTGAGTAGTCAAATGACAGGTCTACAGTCATGGTGTTACCTGGACCTGGTATTAAGTCCTCAGATTCTCTAAACTATATTCTTTTCATTTGAAATAGTTTGAGTTCTCTTCCCACTGTCTGGAATGCAAGCTGAAGCCAGAATTCCCATACAAGGTGGAAGGAAGAACTCAGGAATTATAAAGTTCCTCCCAATTCTGAGTCTATAATTCGTCTCCTGGGCTGACATATGATTGCCTATTTCTTTCTTATCTTTCCCAACGGGGCACATGCTAAGTGTTCAGTAAATGTATGCTTACCACCAGTCTGATCATTCAGCATGAGAGGCCCTCAAGAAGAGAAACAGGCTGTGTAAACATCCACTACAGATGGTTGCAAAGGAGCTATGAAGTCATGTCTTCAGTATGGGAAGCGCGGAGCAATGGTTTTCTTAGTCACACCCATAGGCACAGGTGAAGGAGCCATCCATCACATACATCATCCTCTGAAATGAAGACTGTCGACAGAAGCATGAAGGTAGGAGCTGGTGGGCTGCCTAACCACTGGCTCCATCACCTGCTTTGGGGGAGCTGACCCAGGCTCTCTGTTCCAGCATGTAGTTTCTCAAATAAGCTCAGTTTTGGAAGACAGTTTCCCTTTACTTTTTATGTGTTTTCTGGGCTTTTAGACCCATGGGTGTTTTGAGGGAAACATAGTCCATATGTTTCTGATTTACTTACATTAGACTTGCCAGAAGTTTCTTTTGTAAAATCTATTTCACGTCTGGGAAACCTTTTCAGCCTGTTTTAAAAGCCTTTTACCCTGGATCTTCACACTCAAAAGGCAGCAGAGATTTGAAACAATTATTAGGATATAATTGAGGCCAGAAAACCCCTTCTGCTTTTGTTACCTGAGCATTTCTGGGAAAGGTGAAGCTAGAAGTTCTGTTATAGAGGAAATTGCCCTAGTTGCCCACTTTACATTTCATGTGTGGACACAATCTTTAAGGACTAACATCTCTCTTCAAAACACCGTATGCGAGCTTTTGATTTTCTGGTTAAATTAATCTTGGCTAAGTGTCCCTGGTCTGTTTCCTATTCAGAAATCTCTGAATTTGAGTAGGTTATAAATTTGATAAAGTACTTTTATTTATTTATTCTTTGCTTGGTGGAGAGAGTGACATAAATCCAAGGAAAAATAAATGTACATAAAACATTTAAACTGTACTATTTTTTAAACTGTACTACTAACTTTCAGATGATAAGTATTATTATGTTTATTAGCAATAAATGTCAAAGCACTGAATAGCGGTTGGGAGAGTTGAAGTGGTGGGAAAGAATATATTGGGGAGAAATAGAGACAACCTACTTAGGAAACATGGAGAGCAAATTATAGCTAACCCACCCCAAATACATGTCAATTTAAGAAGCTAAAACTCTGTGATTTTAGTCATCTAAATTCCTAACAGAGAAGACTGGATGCAAGTCAATGCTGGTATGAAGAGCTGAGACCGCCTAAAGAGCAGAGTAAGAGTCCTCCCAGCCCCCAACTACCAGCAGGGCTGCAGGTATCACATAATAGTTAATACCTATGTCATTTCGGTTTTCCCCTTAGACTTTATAACATTTTCATAAAGTGAAGTTCTGATTTTAGAATTTATTTTCCACTTTGCTCCCTTTGTAAAATTGAATGTGTGCTTTCACTGAAAGGTGTTTATGCTAAAATGTTCCAGAAATTACAACTAGTGAAAGTAGAGAGACAATGTGACAGGCAGGTAAAATGAAAGGTCTTTGGAGAAGAACAGACTTTTAAAATGGGAGCATAGGTTTTAAATTACACATTATCTTTTAATTTCCACAGTGTATAAAATGCTCCAAAGGGGCGGAGGTGTTAGGAAAGGAGAATGACAAAGAAGTTGATTCCCAGGGCTCTTTCGTTCTCAGCAGGACCCCTTTTGCCCTTGGCTTTTTCCTTGGAGCAAAGGCTTCTAGCAACCCTTAGGGCTGTTGTCTCTCTGTCCTTCTCAATCTTTTGGGGGAAAAAAAAATAGAATTATGCACGTTTGATCAAAAAAGGGCCATGATGATCATATGATCAAACATTTTAATTTTACAGTTGAAGAAACTGAGACCCAGAAATATTAAGTGACTCTCTGCTCACACATTAGGTGAGTGGCTAATCTCGGACTCAAACCAAAATCTATTGACTTCTATTCCAGAACCTTTTCCATCTTAACAAATGCCAATATGTAATTTGTCCTAAGAATATACATAAGATGCTCAAAATTATATATTAATATCCTTTATAATTTGTTATTTAGACATTTCAAATTTTACAAATGTGAACTTTCAGGTAATTGTATGTGACTAGATACTGCTTCATAATAATTCAATATAAAATTTCATATGCTGAGCTGGTATAAAATTAGAGATTCCTGTCCTATCCCCAAGAGCATACTACTTTTCTTGCTTACTTAAAAGAGTTTATTTTTAAATATGAGAAACTGTATTTTTTTTTCATCCAAATTAAACCAGGAATAAACCAGATGAGATCTTAACTTTCATGTTCTCTCTTCAGAATTTTGTACTGGCTTACCTGCCTGCCCCCCGCCGCCCCATCCAGGTGAATTTGTATACATTGTTTACACTTCCGGGCTTCTGTTTCATTATCTGAAGAAGGCAGTACTTGGATTAGAGAGGCAAGTTTCTTTCTGGCATTTAGGATCATACTCGAAGCAGATAGTTTTCTCTCAGTTTCTTTGGGAAAAACGTGGGAAGGAAAAAAAGTTTTAGTGGCTAATCCAGAATGCTGCCGGCTCCAGTCTTTCACACAGGAAAAGAGAAAACAATCATTACAGGTAAACCGATCACAACATTCTGTGAAAATTTTATCAGGTGGCACATGCTGACGCTCATTTAACGCTATTTTTCTCTGACGGTGCAATGTGAAGTGTTTTACTAGAACATTTGTTTTGACATAATGTACTAACATGTCATCGAATTCTTGACACAGGCATTTCTTATGCAATGCTAAATTCAAATCCTCTTTCAAGAATCATTCCAGATTGATTCCATACACAGGCTTGCATGACGAGTGTGCCTAAACATGTGTCTTAAGAAAAGGGGACCAAACAATCAGCTTCTATCAGACAAATGATAGTTCTGAACATAATAGAGAACAACACCACTTTCTTGAAACAGAAAGTGGCTTCTCAGCATGATGGTGAATACACCATGTTTTTAGGCTACTTCTATCTCATTCTAGTAACCTAGTGTTCATTATTTAGTGGGTTACGTTACTGTATATCTTATCGTGTGCCAGTTAAGATCTGAAAGAACAATATGTAGTTGGGTTTTCATGTGTCAAAATCTCTTGCACAGTTGCCAAACTTCTTTCTTAATTGACCAGGGGCTCTGTTTTTGGTGCTGCCAAGACAATGCTTTCTTATAAGAACAAACTATCTAAAGAAAGTCAAATACCTCTTAATGTGCTTGAATGGAAGTTGAAAATTAAGATTATAGAGGAAGTAATTTCCAAAGGTCAGGAAAGTATAGATTCAAAATCAAGTCCTAAAGTTCCTGCTTTCTTGTCAGGAAATGACAACTGGAATCAGACAATATTTCAGTTGTGGCTAAGACCTTTTGGACAACTCTTCCATGCTTCCTTGCTGCATAGGGGTCGGCCATCTCTCAAAGCCATTCAACACGTTCCAGTAGTCTTGGAAACTTCTGTGGAAGATAGAGTAATAAGAGCGCAAGTTTCAGAGTTAGCTGGGCTTCAGCTCTCAGTTTATCCACATGCTCACTCCATGACTTTGACTATATTAACCTCTTTGAGACTCAGTTTCTTTGCCTATGTTAAAGACATTGGATATTGCTCGACATCAGAAGATTTTTTCTGTTTGTGGATATTGGGCTCTCCAGTGTTTCACAACGTCGCTTGAAAGAGAGGCAAAAGCTTATGGCATAGAACTAGAAGGTTTTCGCTTATACTTGGTTCCTGTTGACTCTGATCTTCTAAATACCTGATCCTGTGTGCTTTTCTGTTGATCTGGGGTTTGTCTCCTTGCCTACTACAACTGTTGTATCTATGAGGCCTCTCTGAATTCTGACTAGCCCCCTTTTCTTCCAGTCTAGACTTCAGCATTACCTCTAAACTTTCTAATTATTTCTGGGGTAATAATAATAGCTAATATTTATTTAATGCCGTTAAGTATTGCACTAAATACATGATGTCACTGAGTCTCATTTAGTATGATCTCACAACAGCCCATATGAGGAAGATACTTTTGTTATCTATATCTAATAGTCAGGTACCTGAGGCTTGAAAAGGCTGAGAAACTTGGGCTGCATAAGTGGCAGAACTAGGGTTTGAATCCAGGACTATAAGACTTCAAAACTAGGGCTTAGCCACTATGTCTGAGAGCTCTTTCAGTACCACTTGTTCTCTGGACTCACCGGAGGCAGTTACGTTGCTGGAGGGTGTGGATCCTTCATCCTCAAGGGAGAAAAATTGACAACAGAAGGTACTCAACTGAAACATTCAATGACTATGAACAAGATGCAATTAGGTCTATAATCTGTTATGATCACTGAGGATCATTTGGAAATGAGAACTCTTTCCCAATGAGCAGTTCAGATAATATAAGTGTTCATATTTGATACCTATAATGTCTGTATTTATCGTTCCAGATGGATGAGCAGGAAATATCTCTAAGTGTCTTCAAAATGAACAATTGGAGGAGCCCAAATAACCCTCCAACCTCTCAAACTATAGGATTCTTGCACACACTAGAGCTTCATATTCAATAGCTATGTCTATACTTTCAGGGCAAGAGAGCAGTATGGCTTCAGCTTTTAGGAAGATGCTAATTACTGGTAGAGTGGTGACAAGTTGGGAAACTTCCTTCTGTTCTTGTCCTCAGCATGGTGACATCACATCTTTATGTCTTAAGTTCTACAGCCCTTGGTGGGGGTGGCGGTGCAAATGGAGGTGGGAGGGTAGAATTTGACTGTTAATTTAGAAATAATTTAGAGAGGCAAGGCAGCCAGGTGGGCAGTTGGTGCTTACAAATTAAAAAAAAGGAAAGAAGGAAGGAAGGAAGGAAGGAAGGAAGGAAGGAAGGAAGATGGAAAGAAAGAGGTCTAAAATTTCTATAAGTAGAGTGCACATATGGTCCCTTCACCCCTTTGATTACCAAGACACAGAAAGCAGTTGTAACCTAGCCAAAGGGATGATTGATTTGGAATCAGACAAGCTAGGGCTGAATTCCCATTCCATTAACTTTTAGGAATGTGATTTTTGACAATTTAGTAATCCTTTTTGAGTTCCCCCAACTTCACATTGTGATAATTAAAAACCACCACCAAATTCTTTGACACTTCTCCCAGTGAAAGGTGTGTGTCTATGTTTCCTTTTAAACCTTGGTGGATCTTGTGGCCGTTTCAGTCAATAGAATGTGGCAGGAGTGATGTTGAATGGCTTCTGAGGCAAGATTATAAAAGCCACACAGCTTCTGCCTGGTGTCTTGGGACACTTAACTGAGGAGAGACAACTACTATATAAGAGGTCTAACTCCCCTGGAGAGGCCACATCTTACAGATGTTATTAAGCAACTAGCTGACCACAGCATCGGGTGGCAGCCATCTGTGTGAGCCATCTGGGGTATATAGTCTGTCAAGCCTTCAAATGACCACAGCACAGCCAACATCTGACCACAACTATGTGAAAGGCCCCAAATAAGAACTGCCCAGCCAAGCCCTTTGCAGATTCTCGACTCACAAAATTATAAACAAAATCATATTGTTGTTTTACATCACTGTTTCAGGATGATTTGTAGTACAGCATTCACTAATCAGAGCAGATACCAACACTGGAGGGTTCTTGCAAAGATTAAATGGGAGAATATATGTAGAAATCCTTGGTACTTAATAGCTGGTGAGGAAGTGTTTCTTCCACACTGGTCCTCTTCCCATCTAAGGCTGTCATCATGGCCCAGGATAACCTCCCTGGGATAATGTTTTCTTGCAGAGGCTGGATACTCATGGTAAGGTCACCCCCTAGTAACAGCCTTCTCTTACAGTTACGCGTCTTGAGCCTGTGTCGCTGTCTTGGGACCAGTTTTGTAAAATGAAGGCCATGTACATAAACTTGTGAACTGGAGTAGAACCTGGGAAGGTAGAGACCATCATTGAAGATTTATTGCCACTCTCGGAGCTCAATGGGCTTCTCTCACTGCCTCTGCTGTGGGAAATTTCTTCAGAAATGATTTAGATGGCCAATGACTTCAAGCTGGCTGCTTTTCATTCTCTGGTCGCTTACTATGTTCAAATTTGTCCTGCTATGTCACGGAGAGCACAAGAATGACAGTACAGATGGGAAAGATTAGAGCTGAGGGCAAAATTGTGAGGGCAGACCCTTAAGACAAAAGAGTCACAAGATATCAGAGCTTTATGAACAGTTCTATGCATATGGTGTCCAGGAAAGGGAGGTAGGGTTTGCTCCAGTTAACAGGAAGAGTTAGTGACAGAACTAATTCTGCACGACATGGGTGGTGGAGGAGGTACTAAGACTTAGCTGGGGGTCATTTACTCCCACACATGCTAATTTAAGAAAGACGGTCTTTATAGTCAGGATATCGGGGAACCTCAAGGCATCCAATTGTGGGTGCAGATTGGATCTTAAGGAACTAAGAAGGCTGCAGAGTGATATCTTTTCTACCTTTCTCCTTCTGGGGCCACGTGTTTTATTGTCTTGGCTTCTCTTGGTAGATCAATTTCATTTCCAGTACTTTTACTTTTTACTCTGTCATGGCTTCTGGTTGCCTGTGGCTTTGTGTTACTATGGTAATAGTAATGATGATAAAAATGATAATAGCTAATGTCTATTAAGAACATTTCATGTTCCAGGTCCTGTTTTAAGTGCTTTTCCTGAAGTAATTATCACAAGAACCCTACGGAGTAGTTACTATTAAGATCTCCATTTCATAGATGAGGAAACTGAGGCATAAAGTAGTTAAAATAATTGCCCAGAGATGCACTGCTAATGTATGACAAAGTTGAAACTCTAATCCATGTGTACTATCTTAGTGCCCAGTATCAGTTGCCCATCTACAGATCTGGGTCTCTAAATAGTTTCTCTAAGAGTAGAATTTAAGTAGCTATAGCTTAGATAGTGGTTTTGAGTCAGATATCCAATCCTGGTTTTGACATTTAAGACCCTGTGGGCTCTGGGAGGGGATGGGGTAAGATGGTTGTTTACTGAAATGGAATGTGAGTAGAGAGGAAATTCTGGGTATCTTTAGCAAATCAAGTAGAAGGGAGGGGTCAGAGGACAGAGCAGAAGTGTCCCTATGGCTCCTCTGCCCAGGTAATGACCTCCAGCCAGAGCTGGATATGGCATAAGTCTACCCTGGCAGAGGAGGCCAGTCTTATGTGCCAAGAAATTCTGAATGCTGGGTGCCATTGACTTGTTTTTTCCATTGTCTTTAGTTGAGCCTGCTCCTAGCCAGCCTTCTGCCTTTTCCAGGTAGAGTATCCCATCCTCTCCTATCTAAGGGACCCAAACTTCAACAGATACTTATTATTTAGACATTAAAAAGAACACAACAATTTTCAACACTGAGATGGTAATCATAGAAACATTGGAAGGAAGATTTATTCCTGCTTTTACGACCACAAGGCCAGTCCCATCTTTGCCCAGTAATCCAGTGGCATGAATGTATTAGCATTTGCTTGAATGCCAAGTTGTTCCGTGCTCTCCTCTTCTTCACACAGAGTAACTTCTGGGAGTAGTTACCATTCTCCTTGGTTCTCTTACCCCTCAAGCAGGCCATAGGTGGTAAGGGCACAGCAGCAGTGTTTTTTATAAGTGGTGCCTCTGGGAGGTGTGGAGGACTTTGATTAAATACTATGCTGACTCAGCTCCTCTGGTGATGATTTTCAATAAGAGACCCAATAAAACCAGACATTTGGGTGTCAGTGTTTGTTTTTGGAGGGAATGAGCTTATTTGGAGATTTGAGAAGGAGGCTCTTCTCATTATAAAACAACAGAGGGAAGTTTAGCCTTTGCATGGGAAGCTTCCATCAGGCAGCAGATGGGACTTTCAAGGCAGAGGAATATTTCCAGATGCCACATGTGCTTTTGGAAGGCAAAGGCCAAGTTCTGCAAGAAGCTGTAGGTAACATGTTTGCCTTTGGGCTTTGGGAGCCATTATCATTCCTAAGAAGGCATGTCCCTCTGCCTAGGACCACCTGCAGCCAACACTGCCAACAAGAACAAGTCAGGCAGGAATAATCTCTCAGGAGGACAGCTGGCAGGGAGGACAGGGAAAGAGGTGAATCAGACTCATGATCCTATTTGTCTGGGGGCTAGGGTGAAAGGGCATAGGCTGGGGAATAGTCTTCATATGGCCTGAGTGGATCACCTTTCTCTTCACTACAGGACCCAATTGTGTGTTTGCCTAATAGAAGGCCTGATCTTATTCCCTGGGGCTAGCTCTGGGACAGGCTGCTGATGGCTGATCACTCATTCGTGTGCCCAGATGGACTTTTTGCCCACTTTGGGGCTATATGTAGTCTGTCCATGTTGTGTCATGAACTTTCCTATGGTACTAAGGACTCCCAGGTGATGTTATCTGTCTAAAGTTGGAGCAGCAATAAGCCTATGATACTTCTCCGATGGTTTGAGTTTTAGCAGGGGTCCTGGAAGAGACTGTGCTTGAGAGTTTGATTCAATCTGCTTATCTTGTCTGGTAGGCAGAGACTGAGACAATTAAGTGTATTCTCTGTACTGCCCTTAGTCACCCTCCTTGGTTCTGTGTGTGTGTCTGCGTGCGTGCGCGCACGCACATGTGTACAGGGGCACACGCTTATATGCATGCATGTGTATATGCCTGCATATACTTAGTCTATTTCCCATTATGGTATTAAGGGAGAGTTTGTGGAGATTGTGGTAATGGGTATTTTCCTCTATACAGTGAATCTTAAAAGTTTAGAAATACCAAAGGAAAAAAAGAGTTAGACATGTGGCTATGGTATGAAATCAACTCGGGAATCTGAGTGGTTTGAATCCCAACTTTACTCCACATACCAGCTGTGTGATTTTTGTTATTTAACTTCTATGAGACCGAGGTTTCCCATTTCAAAGGTTAATCATTATATTTACATTATAGGATTATTGTGAGGCTTAAATAAGATAATTTATGGAAAGTATTTGGCACAGTGCCTGTGCCATTGTATAGGATTTTAAAATGTTAAGTTACTACTGTGATTAATCAATATCTCTAACAACCTTTCAGTATTGCATTGTAGATGGGCGTCATATCTTTATTTAAATCTTTGTCGAACTCCTGCATACTTTGCCACATTTTGGAGAAAATGTCCCCCAACTGAGTGTTCTTGGGCAGCTGGAAGCCCTGTGTGCAACAGCCCCTCTTTCAGGTCACCATTCCACAGGTCAAACTGAGTGTCTCTTGGCTTGGTGTTTTGGGTGCCTGTCCTCTCCTTACTTCACTCCAGGTGAGGATTGCGTGCCGGGGTTACCAGAGCTCTTTCCTTCTAAATAAAAGTATTAAAGCAACTTCCCTCTAGGATGAATACATTTCCCTCCATTATTTTAATAAGTTCATTGCTTAATTGAAAAATCCATGCAAATGAAGCCTTAGGAGAGAGTGCATGTGGGGTGTGGTGTGCAAATGTATGTATGTGTGTGTGTGCGTGTGTGCCTGTGCACAAATGTGTTTATGGCTGTGTGCACCCTCATAGAGTGAGGTGAAGAAAAACAAAAACCATAAACCCTATACTGATATTCATGGAGCATCTTTGGAGTTTGAGTCTGAAGATTATAGTTGAACTGCTAGTTTATTCATTATTTAATCCTTTAATTGATGACAGTGGCAGGAAGATGACAGCAGCACATCCTTGGCAGGGAGGCAAATTTTATTTATTTGTTTATGACAGTTGTACAATTTATCTAGTGGAAAGCGAGTGATGGGAGGTCACCTGTGCTTCATGGTTCAAAATGTTGTTATAAATAACAATTAATCCACTTAGTATCTGGCTCCATTCAACCTGAAGAATCCCACTGGATATAAAGATTCTGGAGGAGAATGTTGAGGAAGAAGCAGAGTTTTCCATTTCCTTGGCTCACTCTTACTGTCTGGTCTTCCAAAAGTGCCTGAGGTTTTCCAAGTTGATGAATATTTAGGAGCATTGGTACCATCTTTCACAACTCCTATTGTCTTGCTGCCAACATTCCTTCCATGGCAGTTAACAACACATTACCTTGGGATATTTCTTGGATTGCTATATTAAACTATTAAAATTTCTCTTATTCATTTGTGTTCTATATATTGTCTTCTTAAAAAGATTACAAATTCCTTGAAGGTGGAGATTATCCCTCGGCATAGGTACAAGATACATGCTTAATAACATAGAAAGGGAAAATTGATTGAGCTTCTATTGTGTGACAGGACCTGTGTTTGGAGCATTCATATACATTCAGCAAGATTTGAATGTGGATAAAATAGAGATAGAGATCTATTTGAATTACAGAAATAACATAACATAAAACATAACATTGTAACATAGCATAACATAACATAATGAAGAAAAAAAGTGAGAACTGTAAGATAGTTAAAAATACACAGTTTTACAAATTTAGAGTGAGTATAGTAACAACTCTAACCAGATCCTCTTTACAAGAGATTTAAGCTTCATATTTACGTTCACAATCTGGTTTCCACCTTTACCATGGTCTTCAAATTGCTCTTTCTAAGGGTTCCAATACACTTCAGTGAACAAATGCACAGGTTCATCAAGTTTACTGAGGAAGACAGAAGATATTTCCTGCATTCCATGTACAAACAATTTTTAAGAAACAGACTTTAGAGCAGTTTTAGGTTCACAGCAAAACTGAGCAGAAAGTACAGTGAGTTTTAATATATTCTCTGTCCCTCCACAGGCTTTCCCACTATTCATATCCAATATTGGAGTGGTACATTTGTTAAAACTGATGAACCTACACTGACATAATTGTCACTCAAAGTCCACAGTTTACATTAGAATTCACTCTTGATGTATACATTCTATAACTTTTGACAAATGTATAATAATGTATATCCATCATTATAGTATCATACAGAATAGTTTCACTGCCCTGGAAATTCTCTCTGTTCTGGGTACAAAGGATTTTAATGTAGGATTTAGAAATAATTTAATCATTGGGAGACTTAGAACCAAAGTGAACTTTGTAGTAATCCACCATCAATGATTTTAGCCTGATGTAACAAAATGACATTGTACAAAACAACGGTCTACAGACTGGAAATGTTCAATATACATCTCGATTTTCAAGAAAGAAGATTCCAAAGGGTGCTATAACTAAAGGACTATTGCTCTAATTTCCCATGCAAGTAAAGTGATGCTCAAGGTGATGTAACAAGGGCTTCTTCCTTATACGGAGCAAGACATACTGGATATTCAAGCTGGAGTCAGAAAAGGAAGAGGCACTTGAGATATAACTGTGAACATTCATTGGATACTGGAGTGCTCCAAAGAATTTAAGAAGTTTACTTTATGTTTTATGGACTACAGTAAAGCCTTGCACGGATCATAAAAAGCGGTGGGCTGCTTTTAAAGAAATGGGCGTGCCTTGGCACTTGATCTTCCTGATGCATAACCTGTGTTTTGGACAGGAAACCACTGTCAGGACAGACATGGAAAGAGAGAATGATTTCCTACAAACAAAGGTGTCAGACAAAAGCACATTTTATCTCCTTATTTGTTTAATCTGTATGCAGAACATATACAAAAAACTGGGCTAGACTCAGATGAAGGAGGAATGAAAATTGGTGGAATAAATATCAATAACTTAAGCTATGCAGATGGCACCATCTTGTTGGCAGAAGATAGCAATGATTTGAAATGACTTCTAATGAAAATGAAAGAAGAAAGTGCCAAAGCAGGACTGCATTTGAACATCAAAGAGACAAAAATCATGACTACAGAAGAAATATACAACTTTAACATAGATAATGAAGATGTTGACATTGTTAAAGATTTTGCTTACCTTGGTTGTCATCAATTCAAATGCAGACTGCAGCCAAGAAAACAAGAGAAGACTGAGACTCAGAAGGACAGCAATGGAAGAATTTGGAAAGGTTACCAAGAGCAAAGATGTGTCATTAGAGACCAAGGCTAGAGTTATCCACACCCTCGTATTCCTAATTACTATGTACAGATGGGAAAGTTGGACAGTGAAGAAGGCTGATAGGGAAAAGATTGATTCATTTGAAACGTGGTGTTGGAAGAAGACTCTACAGATACTCTGGGCCACCAGAAAGATGAACAAGTGGGTCCTAGAGCAAGTTAAGCCTGAGACATTGCTGGAGGCAAAAATGACTAAACTGACACCTTCCTACTTCAGACCTATCATGAGAAACAGGGTTCTTTGGAAGAGAAAATAATGCTGGGAAAAATAGAAGGCAGCATGAAAAGAGGAAGATCAAATATGAGATGAACTGACTCCATAAAAGAAGCCACATGCATGAGTCTACAGGAGCTGAGCAGGGCTGTTATAGACAGGACACTGTGGACATCACTCATTCATAGGTTTGTCAGGAGTCACAGCCAACTAAAAGGCACATAACATGCATGCGTGCGCGCGCACGCGCGCGCATACACACACACACACACTCCAAAATGCGGAGTTCAAAAGAGTTCACTGGGAAGCCACAGTGAGCCTCCTGTCACACCCTGTGTCTTTCTTCATCTGCCTCCAGAGAATAATGAATAAAGGTGGCTTTTCTCCCACCTTTCAAATATCCAATGGGTGCCTCTCATTGGGAAACTCAGCACCACCCGGAGAAGAGGATTCTGGGAAGTGCGTTCTTGGCCTTTCTTAACTGATACTGAGAAGAACTTCAAAGGGGCAAGTAGTGCTGAAATGACAACAAACTTTAATAGTTGACCTTTTCATATAAAGTTGACCTTTCTATAGCATTAGACCCTTGCCCTCCTGGAAAGTTTAGTTTCCAGAGAAATTCAATGCACTAAATTTATTTCTGGACTGGACAGCTATCGTGCATTCCTGCCTCTCTCCCTGTCTTGGAATCCAGACAAGACAACCTAGAAGAAAATCCAAAGTCACTTTTATTCTTTCCCCCTTGAGCTTAGAACATGTCTAATGCAGTCAGAAACTCGATACAAATCTAGATGTCTTTGATCCGTTGTGTTTTATTACTTCAATGGAAAGAGTAACTTGTTAAAATTAGAGTTTTCTAGAGGGCAGGTCATGATTTTGCTGAGATTTCCAGGGGTTAATTTTGGGAGTGACACCAGATTCAGCAGCAATGGTGCCACTAGATGTGGCTCTCTAGGACTTCTCAGCCTTTCTGCTCCAGTTGTTGCTGATAAGTGGCTGCTTTGTCATGTGAATAGTAAGATAAAGCTGGCACTCAGCTCAGCATTGCATGTAAAATAGAAATCACTTGAATGTCATGGTCATTGTCATCAAATTGATGTGAGTCCATCCTCTGTAAAACCTTTCCATTACTAAAACAAAAGAAGAAGAGCAATGAACTTTCCAGCATTTATTTATTCAAGGAGGCTTGAAATACAGGTGGCTGCATGCATAGCACAGAAGATAGTTCCTCCCTGCTGAATTATGTCATTGTTTGGGGTCACACTTTGCAGTGAATGAGAACCTCTAAAGATGTGAAACGTGTAAGTAAACCTCCATAGAAAATTATTTTCAGTTGTACATTACTTACTTCCAGGTTCAACTTTCTTTACATTTTCCTCTTTGTATTTCTAAAGCTGCAAATAAGAGTTAGTGACTCATTCCTGCTTTTCAAATAGTTTTGGTGTCATAAATACAGGCTCTCTCAAATTTGTGGCTACTTAAGTTCACCAGCCCTTGTCTCATTTAATCGAATTTGGATCATTTCTTGAAGCATCAGAAGGCTGGCTTATTTCCTAAAACTCCTGAAAGTTAAGAAAAACAAAACTAATTTCTTTTCCTTTTATTATAAAAACAATACAGATTCATTTTAGAAAATCTGGAGAATGATGACAGATAAAAACAAAAAAGTAAAAGCCCTTTATAATGCAGTGCCCAGAGATTTTAGTAAATATTTTAGTAAATGTATCTTTAAAACCTCTTTGTTTTTATTTCTATTCCTACTGCACACTCATCTATATCTATATGTAAATACCCCCCACACAAAGTATCTTATTAGTGATTATAAGTATTTACACTGTGTACAATACTTAATAGTCTATTTACTTAAATATTTATTTACATATTATTAATGATTCTGTAGAATCATTTGTGATGGCTGCCTTCTGCCTTTTAATGTTATTTATGCAATAATGTTTAATTATTGGCATACCTTGGAGATATTCCAGGTTCGGTTCCCATTTGCCATAATACAGCGAATATTAAAATAAAGCAAGTTATATGAATTTTTTGGTTTCCCAGTGCACATAAAAGTTATATTTACACCACAGTCTGTTAAGTGTGCAATAGCATTATGTCTAAAAAAACAATGTACATACCTTAACTAAAAATATTTTATTGCTAAAAAATGCTAACCATCATCTGAGCCTTCAGTAAGCCGTAATATTTTTGCTGGTGGAGAGTCTCGCCTTCGATTTGTAAAAAAAAAACAAAAAAACAAAACCCTCACAATATTGGCAAAGTGCAATGAAGTGAGGTATGCCTGTACATTACTTTGTAACGTTTTCTTAACATGTCTATGGTAAAACCTTGTCTAATCAAGCCAAAGAGATGCAGAATGATTTGCCTCAGTCTGGGCTGAGGATTATTGTGTGTATACTATCCTGTGAAGAAAGGTTTTGCTGAAAAAAGGTGAGTGGTGGTGAGGATCTAAAATGGATCCAATAACTACTGTGTTTTTGGAAAATAATTATGTAGCAGTCACTTTGTCTCTCTAACTTGAGGACAAATATAATTTCCTTTACTCCTTGTTTTCTTCTAATTGACCTAATGCAGGCCAACAAATACTTATTGATTGTGAAGCCACGTGTAGGTAATTATAAACTGGTAATATAACTAGCTAGTAGATGGCTGTCTTCTCATTGTGTCCTCACATGGTAGAGATATAGTCTTCTTCTTATAAGGGCACCAGCGCTATTGAATTATGGCCCCACTCTTATGATTTCATTTATCTTTTGCCATCTCACAGCCCCTGTAGCCAAATACAATTGCATTGGGGGATAGGGCTTCAACATATATATTTTGAGGGGGCACAGACATTCAGTTCATAACAGTGGCCATGGTATGGAAATAAAGGGATAGTGTCTGAGGAATTATAGGAATAGAATCTACCAGATTTAACACTAGTTGATGTGGGCGTGAAGGCAAGTAAGGAATCAAAGATGTCTTTGAGTGTCAAGCTTGAGCGACTAGAAGAATAGTGATATCATATAGAATTAGGAAATGAGAGAAAAATGCAGATTTCAAAAGAGTTGGGTTTTTAGATTAATTGAACTGGAGGTGCTGACATGGCATTCGGGAGGAGATAAAGTGATGTGGTGGCTTGTTATACATTTTTGGAAGATAATGTTTCCTATGTGCTAGACATTGGCCTTTTAGGTGCATTATGTTGTTTAATTGTCAAACTCTTCTCCATTTTATAGATGATGAAACAGACATTTGTTGTATTCTAGGCTGGAAAACTATATCCCGTGTTACTGAAAGAAACCTGTCACACTAGATCACTCAACTGCTCTGGGTGGTCTTTGTGAACTATGGAGAACATAAGTGGTTTGGAAAATTGGAGACAAGCTAATGGAATTTGGATTTCCAACCAAGAAAGAAGATGGAATTTGCAACTAAATAGATTTCAAGAATGTCTAATGGAATATTAAAGGGCTGGCATGTGAGCACCTAGAAAAGGAAGCAACAGACACTAGCAGCCAGTGTGGGCTCACCACGAGCAAGTTTTGTGTGATTAACTTCATCCAGAATGCTGAATGTCAGCATGATGTTTGGCAAGGAAAAGGACAAGCTAGTGGAATAGTTACTGATTAAAGAGCTCTATTTTTAAAGGAACTGATTTGAAAGTAAACGTTAATCCAGTGAGGAATGTGTAGTGACATGCTTGGAGCTTTGCCCTTGCCTTCTGCTTTTTTTCTTTTCAATCTGTGATTTGCATGAAGAGGTTTATTAAATTCATGTACAACATGAAGCTGGTAGCATAGTAAGCGTGTGGAGATAAAAATCAATATTATGAAGGGTGTAAACAAGAGGATGAGGAGGCCAAATTGAACCATATCAATGCATTGGAATAAGTGGAAGGTCCCAAACACAGGTTCCACTGCTCATAGCAGGAAAGACATGGCTTAACAGCACCACCTGTGAAAAAGAGTGTTAGTTGACAGTAAACAATGTGATATAGCTGAATAAAGAGTAAATATGACTTTGGCTGGTGTTATTGCAAGCACAGAGGTTCTGTAAGGGTTATCTTATTCTAGAATTCACAGCAAAGCCACCTTTTTTTATCTTTTTAAAATGTAGATTGGCTTCTATTACATAAATATTCTTGAAGAGTCCCACTAAGTCCAAATGTCAAGACTTAGTGTATCTATCTTGACCCAACAGCTTATTTTCAGCCTCATATTCTATCCTACCTTCCCTCTAGTGTATTTCATTCGATAGTGTTACCAGAAAATTCTGTGTTCCTGAATGACACCAAGCCACTTCACGACAGTGGCTTTGCTAATTCTAGAATGAGTCTGGAGTGTCTCCCTCTCAACCTTGAACCTCTTTGTTAAAGAGCCTCATTCCTCTTTATGAGAGGGTTAAATGGTTCCCTCCTCTATAAAACCTTCTTTAACTTCCTCTCCCATTATCCAGCTCCTGCCAGGGACTTCTCCTCTATCTACCATGATCACAGGGCTCTTTATACAGAGGTCCACCCTCATGTGTTATGATTACTTTCTTCCTTACTTGTCTCCCTTGATGGAATGACCATTCTTGTGTTCATCTTCATATTTTTTTGTGCCCAGTTCAGTGCTCTGTATTGGGAGCATTCAAACTTTTGTTGGGCAGAATAAAAGGTAATTAAATAGTTCAAGAGATCATCTTTGTTCTACTTCTGTGTGACACAGCTGGGTTATTATAAATACCCATTTAATAATTCTACTAGTCCTTTACCTACCAATAATTTCATGCTGTAAGGAAATAATGAAAAATGAGACAGATATGCCAAAGCAAGTGTGAATATGCTTTTAGAAGAGAGAACATGAAAGACTGATGGACAAACCTATAAATCATATGTACAAATAGAACTTTAAGTATAGGAGAGCAACCCGGATAGAGATCCCCTGACGTGAACGTTGGAGTCAGTCAGCTATGGGCCCAAGTCCATATTCTGCCATACTAGCTGAGTAATTTTGGACACACTAGTTAAGCTCTTGGAGCCTCAGTTTTCCCATCTATAAAGTGGGCATAAAAT
The DNA here is from genome assembly GCF_902729225.1 of Pteropus medius. NCBI lineage: Eukaryota > Metazoa > Chordata > Mammalia > Chiroptera > Pteropodidae > Pteropus > Pteropus medius. The sequence goes on from NW_024352787.1 coordinate 24,546,220, forward strand.
CCTCATAGGATGCTTATGAGGATTAAGTGAACTAATGGAGATAATACCTCTAGCAACTGCAATGGCACACAGTAAGCTTGTTATGTGATGGATGGATCAAAGAACTGCTGGTCCTTGGCCAGGAGGAGAGAGGACTCAGGACATATGTTTAGTATCTGGGGGAAGAGGGATTGGACTTGTTCTGTGTGGCTCCAAATGGTAGAACTCAATAGGTGAAAGCTGTAGAAAGATAGAACTAAGCTCAGCTCAAGTCCTGAGAATCACAGGTAAACTGAGAAAGGCTTCTAAGAAGGTAGCAAGTTCCCTGACATTGAAAGCATTTAAACATAGATTGCTACTGCCTTGCTGGGGATGTTGTAGAGAGAGCTCACCTATCAGGTAAATAATTGAACCAGGCTTCCTCTAATAACTTTGAAATGTGATGGTCTGTAGTTTTGGCTGTAGAGATGATTCTAGAACAGGAGGGAACAAACTCATATGCTCTTTAAAACAACTTTATTGTTATTTATGGCTTCCTGACCACAAGAAGAATGGGCTTCCTTTGACTGAACAGTTAGGGGATGGGGCAGCATGCATGCACCTGGAACTCTCAGGCCAGTTACATCTGTGGAAGAACCTTTGTGCTCAAGGAGCGTCCTTGTTGCAGCCAGATTACCCTCACCCCATCCTTAGAATGTGGCTTAGCCCTGGCACAGAAAACCTATTGATGAATGCATGAATATATGCATCTATGAAGAAAAAAATATCATCAGAACCCAATCTTCTTGCTTATCTTATCAACGTCATGATCCTATTCTGGAATTTCTCTGTTAAAAATTCTTCTTATGCTCATGGGACATTATAAATCCTTCAGAATATGTTACAATCACATCCGAGTACTTCTAGTTCTTATAATAAGCCAGGAAGAATAATTAGTTTTGGGTGAATATGAGTAAAAAAAAATTCCTTTAGTTTAAGCCCACACCTCTTTGAAGGCCCTGGCATATGTCGCAGCTAACCCAAAACTACTACTAACATAGCCTGCCTCCAATGAGTGATTTGTGTTCCTTTAGAAACGACCTCCCGTGAGAAGTGCTGGAAACAGAACCCTCACTCCTCCTGCTTCCCCAAGAACAACACAAGTCAACAAATCTGGAATCCTTGCCTCTGTCCTCTCTTAAACAGTTGTTACTGAGAATCAGAGTCAGCCCACAGTGCATATGGCTTGATTCAAGTGGCTGTATCGAGAGAACACAGCTCCAGGAACACACAGCGCACTCTCCACAGACTCTCTCCTTTTGCTGTACTTATCACTCTATGAATCAGTAAACAGCAGCATGTCACCACCAGCACCAATAATCAGCTGGACAGATTCTAGTGGCTGTAATCTCATCTCTATTTCCTTTGAACTCCTGAGAGGGGAAGACTGTCAGAGGTTTTATTCCATTATTTTTGCTGTTTGATGCTTAACGTGAAAATTGTGTAAGTTAACTACACATTTCCAGAGTGGTTTGGGACGTCAGGGAGGAGGAGATCTGCTGTAAGTAGCTGACAAAGTGGAGACCGCAAGGACACGAGGGGAGGAGGAAAGAAGGTTCACGTCTTCCTCCTCCTCCTCCTCCTTGGGGTTGTTTAGGTGTGGCTCTCTTCTCTTCCACCTGAAGTAGATGGTGTGATAAGACAGGCTCTGGGAGCACAGGACTGGGAAGCTCTGCCCCCTGGGAAGGGGCCCCTGGGAAGGAGACATAGAATAGGCTGCTCAGGGGCTGCAAGAAAGCTCTTAAGGTAAAGAGGAGTTTTTGAATCCCATGGGAGGCTCAGCCTAGATCAGCAGGCTTTTGACTAGAAAGGGGGTTAAAGTCAAATCATCTGCCCTGGACTCCATTAGGAAGGCAGCATCCATGGTCAGTTCTGGTCAAGGGTATGGGATTTGGTCCATTTTCCTTTTATAATAAACTAATAACTGTTGTCCTCCAACGACAGAGGCAAGTTTATGCACAAAAGTTGAGAGTTTTGGTTTAGCCTCCTGAAGAAACTTGCATTGTCAAGAGAAGTCTGGTTTTTATTAGTAAAACTCACAGAGAAAGAGTTTGTGTCTTGATTTTGATTAGGAGGAATTTAGGTTTGGCAGAAGTAGAAACTTCTGGGTTCTTGAAAAAGCTCACTTCAAAATAAGTAGACTTCTGGTGCAAAATGCCTTTAGTATCTGGATGGCGGACTGAGTTGGTATTAATGGACTCAAATTTCATTTTATTCTCTTGTTTTTGTTTTTTGTTTTCCCATTGAGACAGGGTGTTCCTTAGAAATACATAGACTACGGGCTCAAATATTGGGAGTTGGTGGAGTTTATCCAAGAACGAATTAAGTAGAATGAAGATGTGGGCTCCATATGTAGGTAGTGTGTGATCTTCTTCGACTGAGTCAGGGAAACAACTTACTGTAATTATCCAAAGGTGAGTAGTGAAAAAGGAAGCAGGCAGCAACAACAAAACAACAATTTCCTATTGCTAGGAATCAAATTTGCTCATTGGAGGTGGAAAGGTGTAGTAAGTGAATGAGAAGGATCTAGGAGTTGGTATGTGAACAGACAATGCTCAGATCTTGGGTGGTAACTCAGGGAGAAATGGAATCAGCTTAAAAGTGTTTTTCAATTGTCTAGGCCTAGAGAGACTTCCGGGAAGAGAAATAGAAGGTGAGAAAGATGTTGAATGGTTGAAAATGGCTTAGCTCAGATGGAGATGGGAAGAATAGGACTGCTGAACCAAGGGCAGGTTGAAGGTTTAAAAAGCCATCTGAACCCATGTTCTGGGAAAGTCAAGTTTGAGCTGTCACAACCTGGGGAGTTCAAACGTTGAAAGAAGACAAGAATTACGGAATTTCAAACCTCATGTTATCGCAGAGAGCAGGTTTGGGAAATACTCCAGGAGCAGCTGAAATTGAGAAATCTTTCAAGTGGGTCTCTCTCCAGTTGTGGCAAATACAGAAAGTAAGGAGAATGTTCTTCTTGGAGGCAGACATTATGGGACAAACCTAAGGCATTCCAGAATGGAAGAAAGATGCAGTAGCCACAGAAACTGAAATGTTACACATAAGAAGCAAACTTCCAGGGCCTACAGATTTTGAGAAATACAGAATATTAAAGGGCTGGCATGTGATCCTGGGATCAAGGAAAGTACAAGACCATGGACTTGGATGGAGATTAGTTGCTGTGCTGCTGGATAGAGCCCCATTCAGGGAAGTTTTAGATGCCAGATATGCAGGGTTGAGGAGGGAATGGAGGAAAACACAAATTATTGAGAGAGAAAAGATTTTAAGGGAGGATATGGGAATTGGTCTTTTATTTCCTTTCCAAGAGGGTATTTTCTTAGAATATGGGAAACTGTCTCGACAAGATTTTTTTTTTTTTTTCCAAATTAACTTTGTTGGTGATAGAATTTGAACACTTGGCATGGCTGACTGACATGCTTGAAAAGCTAAAGTCACGTTGGCTTTTTGGTTCTTCCTTTGCTTTTTTCTTTTTTTCTTTTGGTTATTCTCTTCACTAAGTTAATATGAATCCCTTCTCTATGATAGATGATAACAACATGGGTCTAGATTACATAATACGTTGGGTTTAGGAAACATTATATATTCTTGGGAATTGATGTTAAGGTTGTAAACAACTATAATGGTCATATTTGGTTCAGGGATTAAGTGGTTTTTCTAAATATTGTGGAAATGAGCCTCATGCTGTTGTACTGTGTTTCCTTATAATTCTGTGAAATTCTGGAAAGATAAGACATTCAACGGACTGAGATAATCACATTTTGAAGGTGTTAATGTTCCTGTGGGAAATTTCCCAGTCTGTGAGAATACTGAAAAGAGAAAACCAAGCCCTAAATGCACTTCTTTTGGTCAGGGTTGAGGGGATTCAGGAGGAAAGAGATGAGGTGACTATATGAGGTGATAGTGAGAATTCAATTGATCTGAATTGATCTGAATGAATGAGGAAAGGAAGATGAACATAAATTTTTAAATGTTGAATCGGTTTTGCCTTTCTGGCATAATCCCAATTTCGTCACTATAAATTATTACTTTTAGACATTGCTGTATTCATTTTGCTAATGTGTTGTTTACATTTTTTGTACCTACATTCATGAGTAAAACTGACCTATAATTTTAATTTTCTGTGTCATCTTTGTCAGAGGTTGTTATGAAGTTACACTAACCTAATAAATTGCATATTTTCTGAACGAGTTTATGTAAAATTGGAATTATATTTTTCTTGACTATTTGGTTTAACTCTATTGCAAATCCATCTGGGCCTGGCTTTACTTTTATGGGAACTAATTTCAATTACAGAGTCAATATCTTTCACAATTATAAGATCATTTTTTAAATTTTTTCTTGGGTCAGTTTTGGTAATTTATATTATTCTGGAATTTTTTTTGTTTCACCTAAGTTTTCAAATTTATTAACATGTAGATGTTTCAAGAAAAAGTTTCAGAGAAAGGAAGAATATCATGGTGGTATTGATAATACATTTAGAGGAAAGTGGAGGGAGAGAGCCAGAAAGAGACAAAAGGAATGGGGAAAGTAAGACAAATAGGTCTTGGTTTAGACATAAGTCTTTTGGTATAAGTGAGAGGCTGTTGGCATCAACATATGTTCTGAACTTTAGGTTTTCAGGAAGGGGGCTCTTCTTAATTTATTACTCGTAACATAAACATAAAATAACAATAGATTGATTTCCTACTGTGTTCGTGCTCTGATTTGGGAGTTCAGGGTTTAAAAACATAAAAAACATCCTTTCCATTAAGTGCTTATAATTTAGCCTTTTGGACAAGATAAAAACAGCAAACAGAACAATACACAGCAATGAATGATCTCTGCTGATATAGAGTATTAAAGTGGTGTCAGGGTTCATTTAGGGTAAGTTCATTGTGAGACAAGGGAGTCAAATAAATCTTGAGAGAGAAAAAAGATAGGAATTGGCTTTGAAGCATGCATTTGATTTTAGAGGGGCAAGAGAAAGACAGAGACCTTTGCAGAGAGGAAATGTCTGTTTTCCCCACTCCCGATATAGGCCTGCTTGTGGGCAGGGATGAATGTTAGCACCAAGTTCTGCTAGGTAAAACCTCAAGGCAGAGAAATTGTTTTTGGAAACAAATGGAAACCATTTGATGATAGCCTGAGAGATTACGAAAATGAGGTATATACTGGAAAAGAAAAATGGCTTTTCTCCTAGGGGAACTGGGAGCTTCAAGAAATAATGTGTTAAAGTAACTGACTAAATCTCACCCCTCACTCTGGAACCGTCTTCCTAGAGTCTAGTAGAAAGGCCTAGCCATACTTCTGGGCCTGGGACTGGGCCTGCAATTCTCTGGAAGTTGATTTCTTACTGTCAGCCTTGATTTTCTAACTGTCCCATCTCCTGCAATTCCACCCATCACTCTTAGGTTCACCACAAACCTCTTTCTTCCAGCTGAATGCCTATTATTCCACTTCTACTGGAAATTCTGACATTTTTTTTTTAAGTTAAGGGTTTGAAAACATCATCTTAGAGAAATGTTCCTTTCTGTTTCTAAATTGATCTCCTTTTCCCACCAGGTGCCAAGCTATGGAGCCACATACTGAGAGGGGGCTGTATTAACACTGGTGCTCATTCCTTGAACTCCCAAAGAAATCTGGAAGGAGTCTCAGATAGACTGCCATTTCCCCCATTTTTCAGGGGAAGCAAAATGGGCCCAGAGAACTTGCAACTCATTTCAAAACTATGTTATTTTAAAGCAATTAGAAGATGCCTGACACACAGTAAACAAACAATATCATTATCTATAATTACTTAAATTACCAAGAGACAAAGCAGGAGTTCAGTAGGTCTAAGATGGACCAGGTTAGAAGAGGATGGTATATGGGGACAAAGAAAACCCACCAGGGTGGTTTAAAATCAGTACTCCCAGAGTTTTGCATGCCCTAGCATTCATAGAATGGTAACATTTATAGGGCATCCTTGGCTTGCTCAAGGACAGAGGGAAAGGTCCAAGGTCCACCTGCTACCCTGGCATCTGAGAGATCAGTATCTTAGTTCCTCGTAAGCTGCTGTGCAAAGCCTGGGTTAAGCATTTGGGAAACAGACTTTGACAGATAACAGGAAGTTTAGGTGAAAGGCCATGGTGACTGATAACAAGTCCAGCCTAGGCAGTTAAGTTGTCAGTGTCAATGAGGCCCAGGAAAGTATAGTTGGCTGTGCTTACAGAATGCAGTCCAGCAGAGCTAAGCCTTGCCTGGACACAGGTACCTTCAGCAGCCCAGGTAGGCTGGGACAGCCCCAGGCGGTCTCCAGGAGGTCTGCGGGAAGGTAGGGCCCCACTCTTGGAGAACCGAGGTCTTTGAAACACATTAGCAATTTTGTGGTACTTAGTGTCCTGACTTGGGATAGAGTCAGCCTCAAAGCAGAGGGGAAGACTGGACTATAGATGGGGCCCATGGGTTGGAGGACAGGCAGTCAAACAGGGCATCACAGGACATGGTGCGTGTCCTTGTCTCTGACTGTGGTCAGTGTTCTTTCCTCCCTCACACATAATAATTTCTTTTAAGCTCTTCAGTAGGTCGAGTGGGCAGTGTCCATGTCAGCAGCACTTACAAGATGTGCCAAAAACTCCATCTGAAGGCTCCTTGCCAGTTGGAATCTTCCCTCAAGCTCTAACTCAGCCAGACACTTTCCTCCCTATTTCTCTACAAAGCTTTCCATTAGCTACAAGCAACATGATGATCTCCAGCCTCTTACCTGAACTTCTTATAAAAATTAGTTTTCTTTTTGCTGATTATAAAAGCAATCATCTTTAATTTAGGAAATGTAAAAAATATAGAAAAATACAAAGAAGTGAATAAAAACATCCACAATCTTAGCACAGTATCTTAATTCTTCTAGATACCTTGTCTGTGTGTTGTAATAGAGAGGTTAGATACACATTTCTTGGGTCAGAAAGACCTGGATTTGAGCTCCACCTCTGCCACTAATTATATGTTTCATCTTGGGCAGATTGCTTAACTTCTGTCTTATTTCATCCCCTATAACTTATAGGGATAGATGCCTTTCTCTCAAGCCATTATAAAAATTAAATAATATAATGCATGCAAAGTGAAAAGCACAATTTGTGGTATGCAATAAATGTTTAATAAAGTATGGTGTTTTAAAAACAGAGATCATGTGCTACATGGTTTTAAAAAAAGTGTTTTTTAACAGTATAATCTGAGTATATTATATATTAAATATTCTTAAAGAACAGTCATTACAAATCTGCATGGAGTTTCTAACCTCAAATTCTTATCCGATGATGCAACTTGCTTAGACTACTATTCATAAGAGTCAGACCAGAAAATGTTAATAGCTGAATATACTTCAGCAGTCATTTTTATGTCTGTCTGGTATCTTTTATGTTCAAAATATTCTGGCTTGCACTTAGATAAGTGTAGGATCCATGTGCCTGAGTTTTCATTATTAGAATATCTTTAGTTACAAGTTTACATGAGAAATTAATAATTATCAAATATTCACTAGCGGACTTTAAAAATTAGACCCTACTCAAACATAACTGTTTAACACAAACCTGTATGGCATTGATATTTGGACAGTTCGTAGATGATTTTCAGATGTTTTGGCAGTACAGTATGAATTAAAAGAAAATGGAAATGGCAAATTTTGTAAACAACCCAGAATTGCATGAAGTCGATGAAAGTGATGTAGTAGGATGGCTCATATCGCTCTCAAATCTATCGCCAAATCAGGATCTCACAAGCAACAATTAGGTAATAGAAAATCAACCAACTGCATAATAGAAAACAAGGATCAAGATATTAAAACAGAAAAAACTGGAATACCACAAGATTTAGAGGGGTCTTTATCTTAGGTCCTCTGAATATTTTGAAAAGTTATGCTTTTCATGATTGTTTCAAAAGTGTGAAAGGTGATGTATCCATATTAACATAAAATTTTGTTATGTTAATTGTGCCCCAAATTTCCAGTCGATTCTTAAATCCTTTTTAAGAACATGATTAGAATTTTAACCTATATTTTATTAAATACAAAACAAAATAATCTCTTCATAAATTTTTATTTATAATATTTTATTTTTCAAGATGACGTTGCAGTGAAAGCCCTTTTGCTTTTTAAACCGAGATTTTGGTGTCTGTTTTACATGCATTCCTTTGAGTGACCCTTTTCCAGTGCCAGTCATCTTGGGATATTGAGAACTTTCTGCGTATGTTCTGCATGATAACAACCAGTGTAGTGTAAGTTTTAGTGGGCAAGGGGCTGCCCCCCGGTAACTGGTTTGTGTGTTTTCCAGTTTCTTGATGATTGTCCCCTTCAGTAGACTGGACCTAAAAGTCCACTTGAATTAGTATGCTTTGAATTTTTATGGCTCTATTCATTGTGACTGTCAAGATATGCTTATTATTATGCTTTAATTAATATAGTTCAACTGGAAAGAGTCAATTGGGGTGGTTGGGGGATTTCCTTTTATGGAAATCTTAAAAAAAATGGGATGACCATCAGTTTTAGACTCCTGAGACATGCATCTACCTGTAGGTAGAGGGTTGAACACGCTATCTTTTGGTACATCCTCTGATATTGCACATTATACCAAAAGTTCCCTGGCATCTCTGGGCTGGGACCTTTCAAACCCACTACCTCTCTCTGTCATTTGCATTGCAGGTAGAAACAGAAACAATACAGTTTAAACCCTTTGCTGTTTGCACTGACTTCCGACCCTCCTTTGGTTTCTGATGATAGACTACTTTACATTTAGCGGTTGAACTAATGGTTGTGCTGTTGGTGGAGAGGATCCCGCTTAGCCTTCTCCTGTCCATTTATTCTTGCTCTGGTCACCATGCTGTTTAGACCTTTCATTCTTTCTGCGTTTGTGTGTTTTCCAAATTAGTAGTTTGCTCTTGTGTGTTGACCTTTTTAATATTCTGTATTTTGATTGGTTGGTCTTACTCTTCTCTCTCATTTTCAGCTTGGCTAATCCTCCAGGGAAGAGGTGAAACAGCTATCCAATAAAAATACAAAATACTGAAAAGGTCAAAATACACTATTACAATAAATTACCATAACTCAAACAGGGAAGCAGGCATTAAAATTCTGATACATACAAGGATAGAGATTGGCATGAGAGTTGAAAATGGCACTGCATTAATGCATCTGGATGTCAGAGTTCACCCAGAAGAGAGTAAACATTCTAAAACCAGAGTCTGAACATTATCTTGTGGGTCTCCTATGCTGTCACATCCTGGCATTGTTGGATAATAAAAATGCTGCATTGAACTGGCAGCTTTCACCATTTCTCCTTCTTCCCCAGAAGTAGGGACGAGAGGAGTAAAAGAGAAAGAACAAATACAGTCTCTGCAAGATGAAACTCTTAAATCAGGCTTTCCGAGGACCAATTACAATTTATGGCTGGTCAAGACACAGAGAATCCATTTTATTTATTTTATTATTTGGGTTCTATGGGCTGTCACTTGGCAGAAGTGGCACACATACAAGATAGAAGCACAGTTTTCAAAGCCCTTTTATCCCCTCCCCAGATGGAATATTTATTCTAGGAATACTCCACAGGATTTTGCAGAGAACACAGAATTGGGAATGAGGAGACCTAGCTCTAACCTATCTCTGCTGTGGACTTGCTGCGGCTTAGCAAATGCTTATACCCTTAACCCAGTCTGCCCCATCATAACAGCAAAGTCTTTGTGAATATTACACAAGACATTGGGAAGAAGAGTGCCCAAGACAGTGTTTGTTGCTTTGTGAATCTCAAGCAATATGAACTATCCCATCTGCTCCTCCCACACTCTGATCTTGGGCAAGTCCCCTAACCTCTCTGAGCTCTAATTGCCATCTTTTTTCTAGAGCTAGAAGAAACCTAGTGGTAGAGTGCATGATTCAATGACTTGCCAGGAAGTACCCTCCTCCCTCCATCTCATGTGAGAAGCAGAAGCTGAATAAATCAAATCTCCAACCTAGAAGGCCATTTCATATTGGTCGGATCAATAGGAACTCCGTTTTCCCTGAGACATCACCAGCAAACATCACTGGTGGCTACTGACAGCCTGGCTGTCAGCAGCTGTGGCCCTCTCACCTCTGCTGCCTGTCACCTGTAATAATGGCAGACCCCCGCAGAGGGCAGGGTGTGCCATCAAACGCCTGACAGAACTTTAGGGGTGGGGGCCTCCTGCCCCTGGGCAGCCACGATCTAATCGGCTCCTGCTTGAACAAATTATCTCTTAAGTGGTAGCGTGAAGAGAGCTGTGTTAATCTACTAAATCATAAACCTTCCCACAGTGTGATGCCGAGATCCAGACAGATACTAATCTGCAGCCGTACTGTCAGTTATGGTTTTGACACCAACACTTTGAATTGCCAACAGAAAATCGTATTTGACATTTAATTCCAATCATGCAGAGCCTTTCATTGAAAGCGCTGTCAGTTTACCTTTATTTGGGAGAAGGGGAGACAATATGCTCATGTCTTCTGGTAATTTTTTTTTCTTGAAGGAGGTGGGGGTGGAGAGGAGAAAGGAAGAAAATCAAACTTCAAATAATGTACTATTTGAAGAAGTGCTTTAATCCTCATGTCAGCCTGATGGTGAATCCACTCCTACATGCCTTTGGTTTTATAGTTTCAGATTTGCTGCATTCTTGCAAATCTCCATCATTTTATACAGATTAGGCATTAATTCAGGTCAAATAAGGATTAATTAGTCAATATAAACCAGCCAGTGGCATCAATGTGCCAACGAGCCCATTTTAAATAGTCTGTTCTTATTTTGAATTGGTATTTTCCGAGGATGGGGCCTCTGGAATCCTATAAAATTGCAATCGGGTATCCAAAAGAACTGGGAATGAGGAAAAATGTCAGTTTTAGCAGCGTTTAGATGCCACCTTTCTCCAATTGGGTGCTGTGAGGAACAAAGGGATGGATGAAGAGCTGGAAAGAAGTGCCATGCTCAGAGGACAGGAGAACTAGCTTTTAAAAGCAGAGTTTCTCAAACTCGAGAGTACTTTGGGTCACTTGAAAGGCTTGTTAAAAAACAAACTGCTTGTGGGTACCACTCCCAGATTTCTCTTCAGTGGGTCTGGGTGGGCCTAAAATTTTTGCAGGTTTAACAAGTTCTCCAGTGAGCTGAAGTTCCTGGTTCAGGACCACACTTTTGAGAATCACTACTTCAAAATCAACCTGGCCGCTCATCAAGCAGAATGGCAGCATGCGCGAGGAAACAAGAGAAGGGGGCTGGGGAAACACCGGCCCCTGGTAGTGCAGAAAGCACATCGAAACTTTCACACATGGTGGGTAGGTCAGAACCATGACCCCAAACTAGCCAATATTTGAGGACCAAAGGACCAATCATGTGGTGTGGCTAATCTTTTCCCCCCTCACCTGTTGCTTTTCCAGCCCTTTAACTTTTTGCAATACAGAAGGGAGGAAGGAGTGGAGCTAAAGGTCACGTGGAGTCGAACAGAAGGTTACCTATTTGAAGTACTGAAGATAGAATAGAAGGGGAAACTCCTTCTGCTTCCTACCTGCCTGCTCGGCTGGGACATAGGTCTTCTCCTGCTCTTGGAGTGGTGTTCACGCCATCAGTGTTCCTGGCTGTTGGGCCTTTGGACTTTGACCAGAACTATACCACTGGCTTTCCTGGGTCTTCACTTTGAGGGCTAAGTCCTGGGACAGCCTTCATAATTATGTGAGCCAATTCTTCATAATTAATCTCTTTATATATATATCCCATTGGTTCTATTTCTCTGGAGAACCCTGACTAATACAGGTGTCAGTGGGGAAGAAGCTCAGTTTTGAGAATTAGGCCACATAATCAGAGCAGGACTGCCTGAAGCCTGAATGCTGAGTATGGAGGTTGAGCTCCTTAATTCTCCCTAATTAAAGATGAGAGTGGCCCAGAGGTTTGGGAAAGGCTGAGCCTACACCTGGAACCAGGAGGCTCTAGAAGGGCTGGTTGGGCAGGCATCATCAGGGCAAGGCCTTGTTCTCATTGGCTGCTCCCTCTCTGCAGGTGGCTGTGTGCCAGACAAGGCCTGGAATGCCCTCATACCACGCCATTCCAAACGCGATCTGTGTGACAAGGAAGTGAAATGGCGCTGGGTCTGTGGGCCTGTTGCACGAGTGCTGCAGGTGATCTCCAGGGCTCTTCTGAAGGCTTCCAGCAATGAAAGAGGGGCCCTTCCTCCAATGCTCACTGCCTCCTATCCTTTTTTCCGTATTCCCTGCCATTTCTTGGGAACAGAGACAGGGGTGTAGGGAGTGTGCGCACGTGCCTGTTTGCACATGCTTCCCTGCTGGTCCATGTCTAATACCCTTCTTGGTGTGAGAAGACCGAGGCAGCGGCAGCCGCAGCATCCGTGGCAACAGCAGGGGCTGACATTGCTGAGAAATGCGGAAGATGTGTGAATTGTCCATTTCACACTGCTCCTTTAATGCTGACGCTGTGCCCGGTGATAATGAAACAGGAGGAGGACAGGAATAGTGTGTTTTCTGTTCCTGCTACTTTCTGGGGCAGTTGCTGCTGTGCAATCTTGTGAAAACTGTAGTCACCAAGTGAGAGCCACCTGACCTGGCCGTTGATGCTTCCCTTTCCAGGGGGTGTTTGTTTATTTCATCTTTCACCGTATCAAGGCCAAATTAGAGTAAGCCTATTTCCAGTCTTAATTGGGGCAAGGGCGCCTACCTAATACAATGCTTTCCATGAGGTGACATCCAGCCAATATTTATTAATGTTAGTGATGGCGATAAGCACAAAGAGAACTCTTGGCAATATACTGGTGGTCCCTACCCCCCCAAGTTTGAGCAGGGAGAATTAAACTGATGACTATATTAGTATTTGGAGGTTTTTTCTTTATAAAGCATGAACTTTGCTGCCATCAAGGTCGCTGTTGGATCAGTAACTTGGGTCAGTAACTTTAAAACTCTGAGTCTCAGGTCCTCCCACTTCCTAGAGGTACTATAAGAAATAAGAGTGAATGCGCTTAGTATAAATTAACTCAGTAAATATTAATGGTTGTGATCATCGAATGGAATAGTGGCTGAAGATGTGGACTCTCAGGCCAGCTTCCCTGGGTTGACCTCTGAATCTGCTGCTTACCTGCTGTGTGATCTTGACCAATCTCTGTCTCAATTCTCTCATCTGCGAAATGGGGATAATAAGGGAACCTATCTGATAATGTTTTATGATAATTGAGTAAATTAATTTTCGTAAAGTGCTTGGTATAGTTCTTGGCATATAGTAACTGCTATATAAATGTTCATGAAAGAAATGAAATTAGGTATTGTATTACAAAGTCATATGGAGAAAATCTCCTGATAGTGGGACAGATAGTAAAAATTCAACCATTCTAAAATTGTCACTTTTGGATTACTTCTGTGTTGGCCAGCTTTTCTCATACATCAAAAACCTCTAATCTCAGGGGCTAACAGAAACAAATGGTAATTTCTTGCTCACGTTTTAGGGGGGGCTGCTGTGGGTGTGTCAGTCTCTGCTCCATGTATCTCATCACCCTGGGACCCAGGCCGAAAGAATAGCCCTGATGTGGGATATGGCCATACTTTTAACAGAGGGGAAGATCAAGTGGTCTGAGCCAACCACTGCAATCTCATTTGAAACTTCTATTTGGAAGTGACATGGTCAAACCCAGGCAAGTCACATGGCAGTGGACTTGAACGCGCAACTCCTTTTCTGGGAAGCAGGTGGTATATACTTGTGAACAATACAGCTATCTACTATAAGAACTCAGGTAGTAAGGAAATATGGCAGAATTTTACATGAGGAACAGTTAAAAGTATTTAGCCTGGAAAGCAGAAGCTCTCCAGGGGAAAAGTGGTAAATGTCTTCACATATTTGAAAGCTATTTGGTGAAAGATTGATGAGATATATACTGTGCAGCTCTGAATTAGGATATAAAGCACAAAGCAGTTTTTGGATTAACATAAATTCTTATAAAAACTGGCTGCTGCTCATGACAATGGGTCTCCTTATGGTGAAGTGGACAACCCAATTACTGGAAGTATCGACATATCTACAGATGACCTAGTGGGGCTTCATTTAATTGTGTGTTCCCTGAAAACATGTTCCTTCTGAATGCAAGTAACTATGTGAATTCTAAAGATAATTTCAAGTCATTCGAAGTCAATATATATGGCTGTTTGGACACCAACTTTAACCTTGTATAGGACATAAGGTCATGGTCACTTGTGCTGTTTATTAATTCTTTCTGTCTCCTGGGCAGGTGGATTGCCCTTCCCTGACCCTATGAAACTGGACATTGCCATGGAATTTGCTTTGACCAGTGAAATGTGAGCCCAGATGATGTGTATTACTTCCAAGAGGAAACTTTAAGGGTAGATACCTGATTCTCCATGTTCTTGTCCCATTGCTGCAGTCACTGGGAACATGTGCTGGGGTCAAGCCTCCAGCAGCCTGAGTACTTTACTGAAGACAGAAACTGGCTTGTCTAGGTTGCTCACATATTATGACTGGGACATAAACGTTTTTGTGGCTGGTCAGTGAGATTTTTAGGGTTGTTTGTTACTGCAGCAAAATCTCGTCTAGCCTGTCTGCTTATATTTTTACCACCTAGAGCAGCTCAGTACAGTAGAAATATAATGTGAACCACATAGGTAATTTTAAATATTCCAGTGGTTTTGTTAAGAAAGTAGAAAAAGAAACATCCCAATATATCTAAAACATTATCATTTTAAAATGTAATCAATATTAAAAATGAATGAGGTATTTGATACTCTTTTTTCCATTTGAAGTCTTTGAACTTAGGTGTGTAGTTTATACTTACAACACATGACAGTTTGAGCTAGCCACAGTTCAAGTCATAGTCACATCAGACAGCTTAGGTCTAGAGTCTTTGTAGAACAAGACTTGACTTTCTAGTGAAGAGGTTAAAAGGAAGCAACAGGCTTTTTTTGCTATGGGTTGCATAATTGGGCCCATAATCCTTGTGTGAAGAGGGATGACTTAGAAGCAAAACAGAAGGTCTGTTATGTTGATTTTTGGGAAACTAAGGACAATGGAATCAGATTTTACTTTTTATCAAGAGTCTGAAAAAGAGTACTAGCACTAGAAAGAAACTATGACTTAGGGCCCTTTTACGCACAAGATTTTGTGACTGTTTTGAATAAACAGTCATACTCATACACATACACCTCATGTACATGCAGTGAAAACTCCTTCCCCTCCCCCGTTGCCACTGGTTCACTTCCCTCACATCTCCACCACATACAGGTTACTGCTATTACTAGTTTCTTGTCTTCTTTCAGAGTCTCTTCATGCATACACAAACAAATGTGAATTTCTATTTTTATTTTTGTACATAGAAGATAGTGTATTATAAATTTTCAGTCCTTTGCTGATTTTTTTTTTAACTTAAAATGAATATGTATTGGGGCTTTTTCCATGATCACGCAGAGATCCTCATCCTTTGTTTTTTTCTTTATGGTACAATTCATTGAATTGTTATACCATAAGTTTTTAACTAGTCATCTATTGATGAACAAGAAAGTCATATTTTACAAATAATGCTGAAATAAAGAACTGCGTCCATGTCATTTTGCATGTGTGTAAGTATATTTGAAGGATACCTTCCAAAGATGGCATTGCTGGTGTGAAGGACCAAAGATTTACATTATGTTTGTCAACTTGCATTATTGTGGACTGAGAATTGAGTTAGTCTTCTGCAGCTGGTGGATTTTTGTCTATTTTTCTATTTGTTTAGAAAATTTCTGCTTTAGAAATATTGCCGATATACAGTCTACACATATAAATATTCCTGTTAAATCTTAATTGTGAATTGTATCCATTAGCATTATAAAGTGCCCTTCTTTGTATCATGTAATGCTTTTGGGCCTCAATTCCACCTTGTTTAATATTAATATCATAAACCCCATTTTCATTTTGTTTGCTTCTGCCTGATATGGCTTTAACCAGTCCTTAATTTTTAAAAATGGCTTTGTTTTACATGTCTCTTTATAGCATAGAGTTTGGATATTCTTTGTGATGTGTTTTGAAAAACTTTTACTTTTATTATTGATTGAGGCTCATTTACATTCTGATGTGTATGCTTGGGTTTAGTTTTTCATATTATTTTTAAATTTATTTTTCTTTTTAATTTATTTTTTAAATTGAGATATTATTAATTTCATAGGTATACTTTCAGAGACATTCTATGCAATCCAAGTAAAAATCCCCACACATATAATTTCTTTTTCTCTTTCTTTCTTATATGAATAGTAGCATATCTATATATACATGATTCTGTTCCTTTTTTAAAAATTTAATATATCATAGCAGTGATATCATATCAGTATATTAAGAGCTTCTTAGAGTATAGGAATTGTTGCATAGCATTCCATTCTTTAGAGGTATCTTAATTTGTTTAAATTAATGCTTAAATTTATTAATCTTTTTTTTGTTATACATAATGCTTTGATGAATAACCTTGAACATATGTCATTGCGAACATGTATAACTTTTATAATCAGTAACAGCTGATTACAACTGTCAACAGGGCTCTAAAAGGTGGCTTGTTAAAGAGGCAAGTTTTTATTGTCTGTATCCAGTTTGGTGATGCAATGTCGATTGTAACAAGACTGGGATGGGCAGGAGAGACAAGAAGAAAGGAAGCTCTTTCATGGTTGAGGGATGGAAGTTAGGCTTGTTTCCCAAGTACAGTGAATCCATTTCAGGAACCCATGTCCACCTAACATATCCATGGAACATCTCATTTAAAACTCCTTGCTGTTAGTCTACTGCTATTATTTCACACGTATGTGGGGCTTATAATTTTTTAAGTCACTTCTGCAAACTTTACCTCATGTGACCCTTGTGGTTACCCTATGGAATAAGGTATAAAGTTAACAACTGAATTCATGGGCGAGGGCAATTAGCAAGCTCTGGGTCTTTCTTACTAAGGAAGTAAGTCTTTGCTTATTATTCTAGTGCAGATCAGAGCCAGCTTGCTCTAGTTCCATTCTCTGGTCTCTTTCTTTCTGACCATGATATACATTACAACTTTAGCCTTCTTAACTTCTTTCTTCTGACAACCATTTATCTCAAGACAACTCATTTACTTACTAGGGGCAATATTTCTCCACCTGCATCTCTTGGAGATTTTACCAGGATGTCATATTGCTTAAAACTAGACCTTCTATGTTTGATTTCTTCATTGAGATTTTATGGCTGTGGTGGGCTATTTCCAACCAAATATATTGCAGCTATTCTCATTGGCATTGAACTTTAGGGCCTCTGTCTCCAATTTATCTCAGTGTTGGAGCAGACCCAAAACTGTTTTCTGAGGAAAATCTTGGCCCTGCGTAGGCTACTTCTCAACTCACCTCAAGCTTATGTCCTGGTTTGGCTCCTTAATTTATAGGCAAGGCTGTCACACACACTTTCTGCTATGCTGGCTGTTAAAGCATGAAGATCAGCCCTTAGCTGTTTGGAGTGTCTGTCCTCCAGGTCCTTGTTGGAGGGCGAAACCCTGAATTCTGTGCTGTCTAATTCTTAACCCACACTCAGCAAAAGCCTAGTCTTCTCTGATTCTCTATATATATCCTTTATTGCCATCTATCTATAATACCCTTCTCTTCTTCTAAAATCAAACTTAAAATTTTAATGTATTCATTAATTCAATCAACAGATAGATACAGGGCACTCTAGGAAGTAGTACTAGTTACCAATCTAGGTGCTGGAAATACAACAGTGAACAAGAAAAGTTCCAATTCTCAAGGACTTTATATTCTAGCTGGAAGAGATGGATACACAGGTATTAAATAAGTAAAAAAGTAAAATATAGTGTCTCAGATGATGACAAATGCTGTAAGAATTAAAGCACTTTAAGAGAAATAAAATAAAAAGTGTATATGTGCACTATTTCATATAAGTAAGTTTGGAAAAGCTTCACAGTCACATAACATTTGGATAGAGATCTAAAGGAAGTGATGCTAGAGAGAAGAGCATTCTAGGCAGAGAGAATGGAGGGCACTGAGCCCTATAAGCTTAACTGGGCTTCTCATGTTTGGGGACAACAAGATGACCAACATGGAGGCTGGAACAAAGAAAAGAGGGAAAAGTGGAAAGAGTTAAAATAAAAAAAGCAATGGTATTGCAGGGGAAGACCCTGGGGTTGAGACAGGTGGCAGATCACCCATGACCTATAGGTGTATTAGTGTATTTGGCAAGGTTCTCCAGAGAAACAGAACCCATGGGATATTTATATGTTCCCAGTCTGGAGGCCAGCCAGGCTGAGACCCATGAAGAGTCATGTTTCGGTTTGAGATGGAAGTCAGGAAAAGACTGATGTCCCAGTTCAAACAAGTCAAGCAGGAGGAGTTTCCTCTTGCTTAGCCTTTTTGTTCTATGCAGGTCTTCAACTGATTGGACAAGGCCCACCCACATTAAGGGTGGCAATGTGTTTTACTCAGTTCAAAAACACCCTCACAGACACACCCAGAGTAATGTTTGACCAAGTGTCTAGGCACCCTATGGCCCGGTGAAGTTGCTACATAAAATCAACCATCCCAGTAGGCAATAGTAATTCTGATTTTTACCTAAAGAGTTTTGAACAGGGAAGTGACAGGAGCTGACAAGTTCTAACAGGATCCCTGGCTTCTGTGTTGAGAATAAATTGGGGTGGGGGCAGTGGAGAGGGCAAGAGTGAGGCAGAGAGGAGTTTGGAGGCAATCGAAGTAATCTAAGTGAGAAATGAGGATGGCTTGGACTAGAATGGTACTTGGTGGAGACAGTGTGAAAAGGTTCTGATTCTAGATATATTTTTAGGATAGAGCCTCTGGGGCCACACAGGAGTTTATCCATACTTTTGTGACAGCTCTCATTTTGGACTATAATTATTTATAAATATATATTTACATGTTTATCTTCTGAATTGATTGCTATTTTATTAATCTTTGTAATAATAGGAACATAATAATAATAGCTAACAGCTAGTGAGCTCTACTGTGTCAGTAACTGAGGTCAGTGCTTTGTACACATTATCTCATTTGATTTTTGTATCAACTCAATTTTGTATAGGGTGTTTTTAAAGCCTGGAAATATGATACTATTACCTTACATTTTAAAAGGTTGAAGATATCCTTGACAACGTTTTGTATATTTGTTTTGGTTTCCAGACTTATGGGCATCTTGTAAATGAGGTTTAGACACAAAGAGGATTGGAAACGTGGTTAAGTTCTCATACCAGTATATGCCTGGCACTGTGTTTAGTACCAAGCAGGTATTGAATGAGTGGTATTCTTCACAGATATTTTTGAGGCCCACCACATGGGAATTGGGGACACAGCATTAAAAAGATAGCCAAAGTTGCTTCCCTCATGAAGCTTGTGTTCTAAAGAATGGCATATTTGGGGGCCAATGAGGAACTCATTTTGGCAAGAGTGGAAGAATAGAAAGAAGCCTTGGAGTTGTGAGTAAGGATGAGATAGTTAAGAACCTTGAATGCCAGGTGAGAAGCCTTATTTAGAAAAGAGGCAATGCCTCCAGTTAGGTAAAGACAATGAGAGCTTAGGGTAGTGGAATGACGAAGGGCTGTGTCTTTTCTGCTCATCTACTGTTTCTTTCCCCCTTATCCTCCTACGGTGCAATTACAGAAAAGTACTGGCTAGACTGAAAACCCTGCTCCTTCTACTTGATGCTTGGCCAATAGGATACCTCCTCAGTGGGGTATCAAAGCAAATGACTGAGCAACAAGAGAAATCCCCCCAGAGCTGGGAGAATATGCTGCCTCTGCTGCTGCTGTTTAGAGGAGAGATTCGTCATCAAGCAGCTGTGGTTTGCATGTGAGCATATGGCTGGGCCTGGTGTGGCCCAGATTTCACCCGAGTGCCCTTAATGAGCCAGCAGCTGCTTCTGCCACTGACTCACCATCCTTGCGCCATTGCTCTGGCCCATCCCGGCATCCTCACTACAATCTGCTCTGCAGTCAGAGCAGCGTTCACCTCTCCAGCTCTCAGGTTCAGGGTGTGGGAGAAGGGCAGAAGCTATTCTTTTCTGATACAAGATCACCTATTGGCACTGCAGCCCACCAAAGTAATGGGCAAAACAGGGAGCTCCTTGAGTGGTCAGCTTTCCTCTGGACTTGGTAATGGCTCTGCAAATAAAAGATATAAAATAAACACCACCCTTATGCAGTATATTTAATTTTAATGAAAGGCACAGTCAGCTGGTGGCATTTACTATTTAGGGGAAGTTCCAGGGTGTGGGTTGCAGTAGACACTAAGATTATAAAAATCTGGGTTATAATACTGGTTCTGCTGCTAAGAGCTGGGTGCCATTGGGCAAGTCCTTCAACTACACTAAGTTGTAGTTTGTCACCGGTAAAATTAAGGCATCAGAGCAGATAATAACTACCACCACCACTCTGTGACTGTGTTTTATTATGTTCACTATGTGCAGGCACTGATCCAAGAGTTTTTCACATATTAGATACACAAATGTCAACTCTCTCTATTTCAGGTTGTTCTCTTCCCCACTTTAGGAGAATCCTTTTTATTTCCAACGTAATCTTACATGGAGCCAACATTTAAAACAAACCTGCCTTGTTTGAAACAAAACCAGGGGACTGGATTTCCACCCATTCCACCCATTCAGCTTCCCCTCCTTCCCAGAAGTGTTTCTATCAAGGATCACAGCTAGAGGCAGATATTGAAGATTATGATGGTGAGAGTGTATTAGTTCCCTGTGGCTGCTGTGAAAAATTACCACAAACTTGGTGGATTAAAACAACACGAATTTATTTTTGCCACAAATCTGGAGGCTAGAAATCCAAGATCAGTGTCTGTGGGCTAAAGTCAAGGTGTCAGTAGAGGTGATTCCTTCTGGAAGCCAAGGGAGAGAATCCATTTTCGTGCCTTTTCCAGCTTCTGGAGTCCGCCTGCATTGGCTGGCTTTTGGCCCTTCCTCACATCACTATAACCCCTTGCTTCCATCCTCCCGTCTCCTGCTCCTCTTCTGTAGTCAAATGTCTTCCAGTCTCCCTCTTATGAGGACATTGGTGATTACATTGTATCTACCTGCATAATCCAGAAAAATCTCCTTAGTTTGGGCTCCTTAATTTAATCACAACCTCAAAGTCCCTTTTGCCATGTAAAGTAGCAGTTACAGGATCCAGGGATTAGGGGCCATTATTCACCCTCCCACAGGGAGCATCTAAGTCTCTTCAGCTCTGCTAGCTCTTCCATAAACTCAGAATTGGACAATCATGTATTGATTGATTCTTTTCAAAGTTTCCCACCCCAAGTCTACATTCTATTTTGATCTCCCCTGTAAGGTGATGCAGTGGATTGGTCAGGATTTGTTCTCTAAAACTTAAATGGGTGGAGCATGAAGCTGGTGACATGGTGAGGTCCTAGTGCTCCTCTGTGGACTCATGTGAAGGGTGACTTTGATCATTGCAGCAATGTCAATAATAATTATTTTCCTCTTCATGATTAGTTACACTTAAGCTGAGTCTAAACAATATCAAAACAGTTAGTCAATTTGTTCAATTTACTCCATCCGTCAATTTCGTAGGAAATAAAAAATCAATTAAATTAGTGGTTTGAGTGAAAAGGCAGGTTGTCTCACTGACTCTATTGAGTCAGGAAACCTTGTACAGACAGCTCCAGAGATGAGTGTCTAACCATACTACTAATACAGTTAGTTCTCCCAATGTGGCACTCTATAATCATGGTGACAAAAGAATACCCCTTCTCTGCATGTTCAGAGATTATAGCTATTTTTAGAAATTTCAGAGTGATGATCTAATTTTATTGTGCCAACAATCTGATGCATCAGGACGACTGAGGAAACTGAGACAGGAGGCTAAATAATAAATTTAAAGATTCACAGCAACACTAAGAACAACATATACCTCTTAAAATGCACTAAGAAATGATTAAAGCAGCTTGCATGCATTAGCTCATTTAATCATCTCCACAAACCCGTAAGGTAGGTTTTTATCCAAATATTATCTAGATATTTTATCCATATATTATTTTCCAGATTTTACAAGAAATAAGTTACAGGCCGAGCTGGGACTCAAACTTAGGTCTCTTAACAATCTGCTTTTCTCCCTAGATCAGGACTTCTCAACCCTGGCTCCACATTAGATTCACTAAGAGCCTGAAAATATGGGAAGTCATACACATAAGTTTCTACACTACAGTTGTATTTGTAATAGTGAAAAATGGAAAGAACTCAGAAAGAGCCATGGCACATCTTCATGAAAAGTACTGTGCAGCTGTGAAAAGGAATGAGGAAGATCTCTACATAGCATGAGGGAGTAGGCTGCCAGGATCAGTGAAAAAAAGCTAGGTGTGTGGTATGCTACATTTATTTAAGAAAGGAGAGGATGATGTATTTTCTGGTGAGAATCTCTACATGACATTTGTCCTCATTTCTTTATTTAAAAATTTTGCATAGAAAAGGCACCTATAGATGAAAAAAACTTTAGGAGAACATCAATGAGTTGTAACTCACAGAAAAACTAGGAAAAACTTAAACCGTTTTCAGCAATAATATTGTCAATAGTAGTTGATATTGTTATTTGGAAACTGTTGTATATAGGAAGGGTTAAAACAAATTAATCATTATAAACTGGGCTTTTTTTTTAATGGGAGGAAGATGTTACACATGTAAGACCAATGAGATAAGTAAAAATCCTGTAGTCCAGAATTTAAATTTGAAGTTTGATATAAACTCATATTTTTTAAAACAAAACATTTTCGAGCTCTGTCCACTGACGAGGCCGAGGAACAATCACCAGTTCAACAGCAAGAAGCACCTTTAGCACCTGGATCGTGGCCTCTAAATAGTATTTTACATAAAACCAAACGAGGTCCTCTTGGAAAAATGGATGATTTTCGTTTGGGGCAGGAATGTACATGTGAGCCTGGAACAGCTTGTCACACAGGACTGCAAGGAAGCTGTTAACAATGACAAGGACCACCTCAGGAGAACTCAGGAGTGAAAGTGAATAGGCTCCCAGTGGCCAAAGGTAGGATACTTTGAGCAGAATAAAATAATAATGGCTTAAAACACACCAAATATGTTTATATTGGTGAGTTCTTAATGATATTCTTAAAAAAAAAAAAAAACAACTACAAATCTTTGGTCATGTTTGGAGGATGCTAGTAAATCAGCTCCTGGTTTTAAAAACTAGTGAATGAAGAGAAAATATCAAGCATTTATGTTGCCTTTCGTATTTGAACTGTATCTCAGGCAACCATGTAGCCAGTAAAAGGAAGCTCCTAACATAAGAAGGAATCATAGAGTCAGAATGTTATTGTTTTGAAAGACCAAATTAATGAATCTAGGCAATGATTATTAACAACTAATATAATGAAAAAGAGGCAACTAGACATTAACTGTCCTTGATGGGAGTACACAGTACCACCTATACAGTAGTCATATCAAATAACTCGAATGTGAACTTTATTAAGCCTCTATATCTAATGACCAATTTGTAGGAAATACAGGGACAGGAACATGTTAAACCATGCCGTAGGTATTCAATCAGTAAAATCCAGATGGTGAGATGCTCTATAGGACACTTGTCCTCATTTCTTCATTAAAAAAAAAAAAAAAGAAATTGTATAATAAAAAGAACATGAGCAGGCGGTTATAGATTAAAAGAATTTGAGGAGATATATCAACAAATCGTAACACACAGACCTTATTTGTATTCCAACTGAAACGAATAGTTGAGAAATATATCGAACAACAGGGGAAATTAGATTTTGACAAATTATTTGAGGAATTATTGTTATAAAGAGAGCTTTTTAATTTTTTTAAATTAAAAAAAATTTTTTTAAGAGTCCTTATCTTTCAGAGATATATCCTGAAGTTTGATATCTGGAATTTGCTTAAGAATAATTATATTTTGGAGAAGTGCTTGGGGGCAGAGGTGAAACAAAATTGGTCCTGAGTTGTTAATTACTAAAACTGTATGAGGTAGCATAGTGTTCTGTCTATGTTGCATATTCTTAAAGTTTTCTATATAAAGAGTTACAATATTTATAGAGTAAGAATTGTTATTGGATTGCTTGCAGTAATGCCTGGGCTTAGTTTTGCTTTTGTTTCAGCTTGAAAGTTCCCTGCGTGATTTTAATGTGCAGCCCAAATTCCAGAACCTCCTTTAATTTTCCTTAACCTTTCCCCAGGGAGCTTGGAATTTAGTCCGCTAGAGAATGTTGTACTGGGGAAAGGACCCTTCCCTCGTGATTGATCTCATCTTAACATTTTTTCAGTTACCTTGGTTTCAGGGTTGCAAGATCTACTTTTCTATTAGTTTTTCTAATTTCCCCAGCTGGTTTGAAACTTCGGGAAGTTAATAGCCATTTTATATTTGACTTATTTTGCCCTTGAGGCCTCTGAGAATGCCTGCCAATAATGAGCTGACCCATTTTTAGAAACAGGGTGTAATTCCTAAGACTTCGCTGTCTCCTTTGCTCAAAGAGAAAATGCCCATCATCATGGGCATCTTTGTGCAACCCCATTCAAGTTATTTTCAAGATACTAGGTGCTCCAGAAAGAGAATCACACAGTCTTTATAAGGAGGAGGGAGGGGGTGTGAGCAGTTCCCTAAGGGGCTTCTACTACCCACTTGTTTGAGTATTCTGTCAGATCAGGGAGGGCCATTTGGGAAGCTACTTCCCTGCCTGGGGACGGGGGACTTGTTAGGGTAATGAACAATGATATTTCAGAAATTTCCCGCTCAGGGCTCTGAGCCTAAGTAACATAGTTGGTCTATAGAGTGGAACTAGGCCTCAAACCCAGAGCTGGTCCAGCTCTGAGCCCATTCTCTTGCCCATTTCATATAGGGCAGCCTATCCATTCACTGGCTCATTCACCAGACACAAACACACATACAGATACAGATATACAGACACACACGCACATCCAGAATTCCAGATATAGTTTCAGGTCTTGGAGTTCTAATGTCAAATAAGACAGAGTCTTTGGTCTCATCCTGCAGGGCAGGGAGGCAGGCTTATGGTAGGCAGAGATGAGAGTTCCAGATAGTGTCAGAAAATGTGGGGCAGGGTGTTCAGGGGATCATTTAAAGTTCAGACATCCTCTGAAATCTTGACCTAAACTCGAAAACAATCAAACCACTGCTGTTTCCTTCATTTTCAAGTATGCCGGATGATATGACTTAATAAATAAGACATAATTGAACATCGTCATAGCCAACTTAACCTCTGAACATGGCTTTACAGCAGTGGTTTTCTTAACTGAAGTCCCTGGTTCAGCAGCATCAACACCATCTGGGAACCTGTTGGAAATGTGATTTTTCAGGCCCCACCCAGACTTACTGAATCAGAAACTCCTGGGGGTGGAGTTCAACAATCGGTGTTAAGAAGACCTCTGGGTGATTCAAATGCCTGTCAAGGTGGAGAAACGCTGTGGTAAGCCACCTCCCCTCAGCCCTTGAACTCTATTCGATTACTGATGATTCTGATACCTTCTCGCCTTTGAGAACTTCACTGTTTATCAAAAAAAGATCCACCCACTGTCTCATGGGTCCTGATTCGCATCTGGGAACCTCAGAGCCTCTTAGTTCTCATTGTTTCCAGCCTTTAAAATCTATCTCAAGGGCTTTTCTTGAGCTACGAGTCTACCTAGCAGAAGAGCAGAGGGGTAAAAGGTGGAGGGAGAAATGCAGCTGAGAAAAGTAACAAAAGGTTAGAATGGGATATCTAATTGATTTTGACAGCTGTTGCAGTCCCATCTCCTCCCACCATCTGTCTGTCTGCCAATCCATCATCTATCTGTATGTACGTATGTATGTATGTATCAATTATCTTCTATCTATCTATCTATCTATCTATCTATCTATCTATCTATCTATCATCTATCTACCTACCTATTTATCATCTGACAAAGAGGAGTGGAAAGAGAGAGAAAATAAAGGAGAAAAAGGGTTTGAGTAAATTTTTTAACCTATAGGAGCCTCAGATTCTTCAAATGTCAAAGCAGTGTGTGTGTGTGTGTAAATGCATGTGTAGCTGTATGTGTAACACTATTATTATCAGGCTTTAAGGTGAGTACACATTATAATGCAGTTTCTGACCCCTGTAGAACGTGGTCTGTGAATGGTAATAGTAGTTGAAAGGAGTGTGAAAGGAGAAGAAATGGAGGGAAAGGAGAGGGAGGGAAGTGTGAGGAGTAGCCTGAGCAGGAGGGAGGAGGAACAGCAGATGGGAGAGACTGCAGGAAAGGCCTGCTCATGTTTAAGGGGAGCCGAGTCCGAATACAAGGTGAGTGGGTGCGGCTGAGTTGGCATGGAGGAGTGAAATGACTGAGGATCCTGTAGGGGGCCGTTGAAGGTGAGAGAGTCACGTGGCCTTATAAGGTGCTTCAGAAATAACAGGGAAAAGCACTTTTTATGGCAAGAATGAAAGAAAATAAATGAGTGTGCCTTTAAATGAATCTCATGTTTATGTTTCAGAAATGGAGATGTGCCAAGACTGCCTGGGGATCTTCTCCCACAACTCTCCCACCCACTCCAGGCCAAGTTGTGAAAATATAGACCTGCTTCTCTCCCCAAGTCATTCTACCAGCTAATTATCTGTAAAGATTCAAATCATGAACCGAAACTCCAAAGCTTTTTATGGGCATTAGGGGAGTATTAAATAGGAAGATTGGAAGCAAAATTACAGTTCCCCCAATAGATTTTGGGTGAATTGATAAAAATCTGCTTTTAATTAAAAGTATTAAGCAACAAGGCCCCCTATGCACAAACAGGAAAGTCTTTGGGGCTTACTCCCATGTGCGATGTCTCCTGGCATCCTGGCCTCTGCTGCCCAGTTTGTAGGCCTCGGGGAGAAGTGATTGATGGGCTGGCTGGATTTTCGGCTGAGAGGCCTTGCTAATAGATACACGAAAACAGAGGCTGTAATGCAGCTCATAAGATGAAGTAATGGGCTTGTCTCTGTCTAGGTCAGGAATTCTGCCAAGCACTGTGTTTTAAATAAAACGAGGCTTTTGTGGTTCTTGGCATGGGCCTTTCAGTGCAGGCTAACCTTGGCATCTGTGTGCTGCTGGGCTTTCTCTAGAATGTGGCTGAGGTTGACGTGGGCTCAGGGGCTACCCAAAGGCAAGGATACTGGGCTGGGAGACCCTCTCTGCCAAGCCTGTTCCTCGCTCAGTAAAGGCATCACTCAGTTGCTCAAGCTCAAAACCTAGGAATCAGCTTTGAATTCTTCCCTGCCACACACAGAATAATCTTTTTATGTGAAGTCCTTGGCGTACATAGATATGCTATATGCACATAATGGTTAGCTACTGCTATTATTATTCTCATTAACTTACCCTTGTTCTTAGAAAACTCTAGACTTCTCGCATGGTCCCCAAGGTCATGCATAATGCTGGCTTCTCTCTGTTCCTCAACTTGTCAAGTTCTCTTTCCTTAAGCCTTTGTGCTTTTATTCCCTCGGTCTGGAGTGCTCCATCCTCAATCCTTCTGATGGCTGTTTTGCTCTCTTTTTTCAAGTGTCTCTGCAAATATTACTTCCTCAGAGAGACCTTCCATTTGCAGCACTGGCCTCCTCTTCCATCAAGATCACATGGCAGGCAGTGCAGAGCATGGACTGGACAGAAAGTCCTTCCAGAGAAGGTTTGCTGAAGCAAGAAGGAAAAGTGACCATGTCAGACTCTCCTAAACTTGAGCAGGAGGTCTGAGTTGGCTCTCTGTCCCCTCATAGGTCCCTTAGTTGATAGGTTCTCTGAGGACCTCACTTTCTTTCCTATCTGTGGGTTCACTCAGACAGGAATTTCCTAGATAAATTAGGAAGATGAGTAGGCCCAACTATAAGATGAAATGTACCTTGACCCCATGTGGGATGTGAATTACAGCCCCTCTCAAATATGTCCATGGCCTCACCCACAGAACCTGTGAATGGCAAAAGGGACTTTATGGATGTTATTAAGTTAAGGATCTTGAGATGGAGAGATTCTCCTGGATTATACAGGTAGACCTGATGTGATCACAGGGTCTCTATAAGGGGAAGGCGGCAGGAGGGTCAGAGTCAGAGGAGAAGAAGATGTGCTGATGGAAGCAGAGGTTGGTGGGATGTGCTTTAAAGATAGAGGAAGGGGCTACAAGCCAAGGAATACAGGCTGTCACTGGAAGCTGAAAAGGTGAAGGAAATGGATTCTCCTCTTAGAACTTCCAGAAAGAACCAGCTATACTGACACCAGAATGCCTGTTCCGTGAAACTGATTTCAGACCTGTAAGATGATACATTTGTGTTGTTTTAAGCACTAAGTTTGTGGTAATTTGTTATAGCAGCAATAGGAAACCAATACACAGAGCTAGAGCCTTGACTGTTAGCGCCCAGGCCTCTCCACCTTTCCCCACCAGTGCCAACTATTTGTACCCTCTTTCCTTTCTGTACTCAAGCCCGGGAAAGTCAACCTGAAGAAGCTGAGGACTTGTAGCTGGTCTAATGACATCAGATTCAGGTGTTGATAATGGCCATCTCTATTATTTTAGGTACTGGCTTGCTCTGAATTTCTCACCACTGTTAGGGCAGCATTGAAAAGATGTGGCTCATATTATACCTTTACACTCCTTTTGTTCTCCGTCTCTGACTCCTGGCCTGGACTTGTGAGAAACACTGAGTGGACCCCACTCAGGCCTCCAATGCTACTTTCTGCTTTTGTACCTCCCTCTATTTATTTATTCCCCATCTCACTCATTTATGCATCTATTCAACAAATATTTATTGAGCATGTTCTATGTGATAGACCATGTTTTAGATCTTTGGGGTATGTCAGTGAGCAAAATGAAGATTCTTACCCACAAAGAACTTTTAGTATAATGAAGGGAGAGGACAAAAAACAGTAAATATAACAAATAAGTTACTATATAATAAATTGATAATGCTTATTATTACAGAAATATATATTAAGGTAATAGGAGTTAAAGGTGAATTGTAGGTTTAAATGGGGTGAACAAGGTATGCCTTGTTGAGAAAGTGACATTTGAATAAATTCTTAAAGGAGGTGAGGGAGTGAGCCAGCTGCTCTATGGGGAAAGAGCATTTAGGCAGATCCAACAGCCAGTGCAAAGTCCCTGAGGCAAGAGTATGCTTGATATGTTTGTGATCTGGCAAGAATGCCATGTGTCTGGAGTGGAGGGAGCAAGAGTCAGAGTGGTAGGAGGGTAAGTCACGAAGGTAAAGGGGACCAAACCACATAGGGCCTTATAGAGCATCACAGGAACTTTAGCTTTTACTCCCAGTGCCACATGGAGCCATTGGAGCATTTCAAGCAGAAGAGTGACATACTGAGACTTAACATTTTTAAAGGGTTGGTTTGGCTGCTGTGTTCAGAACATTTGGTCAGTTGATTAATAGATAGCTCTTTAAAATGTTTGCAATCCAATAATGGCAATAAGACTGGCATCGTTACATACATAACAATAACACAAGATAGAAAGTAGCAAAAGCGATGAAAGATACTCAGGTTCTCTGAGGGCTCTAACTCCTAAAGAGAACAGAGAAATTGATCTCAGCTGGGGTGAGGGGAAGGTGCATCATAGTAGGTGTTGCAGAGGAAGAACCGCTGAGATGGGCCTTAAAGATGGGTAGGATTTGGACATGGAGATCTGGTGGTGGGGTTGGCATTGTGGGTCCTAGTGTGTGGAAGAATGAACCCAGTAGTCCAGTGGCTTTCACCTAGGCCAGTGTGTATCAGACTGTGGAGTGCATTTGCGTGCCGGTCACCAGGGAGCTGGTTCATGCATAGGGTCTCTATTTACCTTGTGCACCTACTGTGTGCTTGGTACCTAGGAGGTGCTCAATAAATATGAAAAAAGAGAATCCAGAGGACTTGGCTACTGATTGGATGTAGGGGGCAAGAGAGAAAGAAGAAAGAAATAAAGATGAGCCCATTGATTACAATAAAGGCTTAACTAATGAGTGATACTCAGGGAGTACAGGAAACAAGAGAAAGATCCAAACAAAGCAAATGAAACACAACTAAACAAAGCACAAACCAGAAAGCAAAGAGCGACTTAACCAGTAAACAGACTAACTACACACAGCAGAAGACCTGGGTTCTGACTCTCAGAACTTCTGGACCAGCGGGGCTTGGAGAGCCGAGATTCTGTAGTTGTTAAGAGCCCCTGGTGTAGAGCCAGAATTCCAGGGTTTATATCCTGGTTCTACCTCCCATTAGCTGTATGATGTTGGACAGGTTATTTCACCTCTGCCTATGCCTCGGTTTCCTGGGGTGGTTGTGAGGATAGAACAAAATAATACAGTCATGTGCCTTTTAACAACAGGGATATGTGCTGAGAAATGCATTGTTGTGGGAATATTACAAAGTGAATTCATACAAACCTAGATGATATAGCCTAGTGTACACCTAGGCTATATGCTTCTAGGAGATAAGCCTGTATAGCGAGTTACTGTACAAAACAACACAAGATTAAATCAAGCACAAGAGAAAATGATGCAATCAAGAAACATGGTAAACATGAGCTGTATGTGGTTGCTGCTGGTGTAACATGACATACTGTTTTGCAGCAAAGTTTTTTTTACAAATAGAAAGAGTACACTCTAAAATAATTTAAAAAAAATATAGTATAATAAATACATAAACCAGTAACATAGTGGTTTATTGTCATTATTAAGTATTGTGTACCGTAGATAATTATATGTGCTAGCTTTTATAAGACTGGCAGTGCAGTAGGTTTGTTTATACCAGAATCACCACAAACATGTGAGAAATGTGTTGTACTATGACATTAAGATGGCTAAGAAGTCACTAGGCAACAGAAATTTCCAGCTCCATTTTGGGACCACCATGGTAGATATGGCCCGTTGTTGACAGATACATCATAATGTGGTGCATGACTGTACTTGCATAGGCTTACAGCAGTACGTGCATATAAGTGTCTGATACATTTAGCTGTTACTGCTATTCTTGTTGGAAGAAAAGGGAGCCACAGTTCAAGAAGGAAAAGCATGGGACAGCTGCATGGGGGCCAGGGTGTAGCTGGAGGGCACCATTGGTTATGGTCGCAGGTTGTACCCATTGGCTCTGTCTGCCTTCAAACCTTAGGTCCCAGGACAGAACAATAGGGCCAGGCAGTCTGCAGGGAGGGGGGGGGCAGCTTTTTGAAGTAACAGGAGAGAGAAGAGGTGAGAAAGTGATTTTTAGTGAGAAAAAGTAGCTGGACTTTGAGCTCTAAGGACACCAAGAAAACGAACATACAGCTTCTGTATTGAGGGTCCTTCTTGAAGGGAGCAGAACAAACCTGCCCAGGTGGAGCAGCAGCTAACTTTCTGATGCCCAAGGGTGCTTAGTGGAAAACACTCCAGAGCTGTGATTTCAACCATAGCCAGAGCAGATGGGTTCAATAAGCCCATGGTTATTTACATCAGCGCAAAGACTGCGTGTGTGTGTATTTCTGGCTCCTGGGGTCTGGAAAGGAAAAGGAATGATTGAAATGAGAAACGTGCTGAAAGGAAAAAATGGACAATCTAACAAGAAAAAAATGTACAAGCTTAGCACAATCCCTTTCATCCCAGAACCTCCATGGGCTTGGTGAGGGGACTTGTAAACCCTCCAAAGACCTCAGACCCATACCAGCTGGGATCCAAGGCGAGAGCCCTGGGAATCGCTTTCCTGCGGTAAGGGGACAGAGGGCTGGGTGGGAACAGAGGAGGAGCAAAGGAATTCCTACTGGAATGTGTGTGCTGGGGTCGAATCCTGCCCCACCCTTTCTAGCTGTGTGACACTGAGCAAGACCAGAAACAATCAGTGCTTCAGTTCCCACATCTGTAAAGGGAGCAGAGTAATCAAACAAGGCTCATAGGTGGTTGTGAGATTAAATGGGTTACAATATTCATGAGGTAATCGGGCATTATTAATGCACTTGCTGTTAGAGTTGGGGAAGTCCTGTTTGGTTCCTTGGTGGAGGGGCCTTCTCTGCATCCTTGATATTACGCCACAGGAGCAACTTCAAGGGAGGGTAGTGCTCACAGAACAGCACTGCATCAGTTTGCGTTGGGCTCTTTCCAGGGGCTGGGATAGGCAAATGCAGCCTGCTATTGTTCCCTGCTGTGGCAGAGGTGTGTGTGTGTGCATGTGTGCGTGCGTGCGTATGTACGTGTGTGTGTTTGTTCCAGTACCTTAAGGAACACACTGAGCCAGCTCAAGTCTCCCGGCAGAGTCTGGGCTATGCTGTTTTCACGAGGGAATGGAGGCTGGCCTGAGTGCTTGTCTGAAGTACTCAGGGTGTTTTAGTTATTGTTGTGGCTTTAGAAATTGCTCTACAATTTCTGGCCGATGCTTGACTGCATGTTCAGGGGAAATGCCCTCTTTCTCTCCAGACAAGGGAGCCTGGCAACTGACTGCCTTCCCCCATGTGAGCCGTGTACTTTGGCCGTGTGACTGTGGCCAGGGAGGAGGCCTCAGTCAGAACCAGTGGGCATATCCAGGGGAGTGTTGGTGGGGGAGGAGGAGGCCTTGTGAGGTTCCATCAATCTCTTAACTCCTACTTTTCTCTCTGAAGAAGAAAAACATTAAAAGAGGCTGTAGGTTTTTCTAGGTCTGTAAATGCCCTTATCTATGGCTCTCAAGGGTTCTTTATGAATCAGGCCCACCAGACTTAGTGCCAAGCAAATGACCCTTTGAATGAGACCTAGCCATTCCTCAAGCTGAGCATTTTAAGAGCTTGTGGATGCTGCAAATGCTTCACCAGAGCCTCACCATGGGAAAGCTGCCTCCTGCCTGTATTTGTCCTCATGATTCTGGGTGCTGTGAAGCTAGACCCTGCTGTCATGCCACTTCATGTCACTTGGAACCACTAATGAGCTGGGTATCATTAAGCCAAGGTCTGGCCTTCTTCCTCATTTTGCCTCACAATCCTGGATGGAAGAAAGGCTTTCATTTGTTATTTTTTGCTGGGTAAGGATGCTGAACTGACTCAATTACCCAATGCCAGCTGCATAGTCAGTGTTGAGCCAGCATGCAGTGGTGAGCCAGCTCTTCCATTAAGAAAGCTCTGTCATGGGCATGCTCCTGCCTTTTCCAGATGACAGGGGTCTCTGCTTTAGGGGGCACCTACAAGGCATGCTTTCTAACTCATTTCTGAATCCCCAGGAATGCCTGGCATGTGAGAGGTGCTAATGACCATTGGCTAAAGGGATGAGTGCACAAAAACTGGCTCTTCTGAAAAATAGGCCAAATTGGAGAGGTATCAGAGGAGTCCATGGAGTGACAGGGGGTGGGATGAATAAATGCAACTGTAGGACTGGCCACCCAAGGCCCTGGGGACAGAGGAAAGGAGAGTCTTCTGTTCAAATGACAGAACCCAAGGGATAGGGGTGGACTCTGGCTCCATCCAGCTGCCTTTATTTTATGAAAAAAATCTCCAAATGCAGGGCTGTGGGCTGCAGGAGGAATCTATGGAGAATGACATTTCTTAAAGTTGGGTGCGTGGCGGGGCTTTGATTTATCCCACGTGGCAGGAGTGTAGGCCGCACCAAGGCTTTCAGGGTAATGTCCTGACCTCAGCAAATGGGTCTGGCAAGAGTTAAGCATGGAGGGCAGGACCTAGCCAAGGTGGCTGGAGTTCAAGGAGAAGTCTTAGTATAGACTGGATGTGTGTGTCTTCCCGCAATTCACATGCTGAAACCCTAATCCCCAGTAAGAAGGTATTTGGAAGTAGGACCTTTGAGAGGTAAGATTAGAGTTAGATGAGGTCGTGAGGGTACAGTTCTATAGTATTAATGCCTTTTAAGAAGAGGAAGAGACAAGAGCTCTGTTTCTGCCTTGTGAGGATACAAGAATATGACCTTCTGCAAACAAGAAACAATGTCCTCACCAGACAACAGATTTGCTGGCATCTTGATCTTGGACTTCCCAGCCTCTAGAACAGTGAGAAACATGTATTTGTTGAAGCTCCCCAGTCTATGATATTCTGTAATAGTAGCCTGAACTAAGACAGATTTGGCCCTAATGTGGGAAGCACATTGTTGATCAGTAAGTCAGCAATGAGAATCAGTCCTGTGGATGGGCTACGGACAGTGGGGATTAGGGGAAATGCAAGTGGAGAGACATGTGGGTAAGTCCATGGAAACTGGACTTTGAGCATCGAGGCCAACTGCAGACTTCACCTCTGACATGTTTATATGCTCATGTCAGTGTACAAACTCCTCAAATGGAGCTGGGGTTCACCATGCTCCTCAGGACTGTGTATTTACATCTTCCAGAGTCTCTTCCTTTCTTCTCTTTGCTCTGCTCCCCCATCTGAACCCCAGTCCTCATTTATCTGGTGTAAGAGACACAGTTGGTGTATTGCCCATACTCCCTTGGCCTGCAGCATTTCTGGGCACTTGGACCCCAACTATGAGCACCTCGGCTTGTTGTCTGAGAATTATCTCACCTGGGGCAATCTAGGGAGGAGCAGAGCCGGCTAGAGACCCTTCTGCCCATGTGTCAAGCAGGCCACAGGTTGTTCTTGCTCTCCCCTAGCAATCCCCAAGCAATGACTGATAGATTAACCGCCCCTCCGCCCCCGTCCTTCATCCTTCAGATAAGATTCCTCCCAGAGTAGCTCAGCAGGATCAAGCTTCTGATGGGCAAAGCATTAGCTTGCTTGATAATGTATCTATTGTTGGCTTCCTTTCTCTCTCAGTCTCACTTCCCCACTCATCTACCAATGCTTCCTGAGATCATCTCCTAAACAAACTATACCCATTTGAATCTTTGTTACAAGGACTGTTGCCGGGGGAACCCAAAATGAGCTCCCTGGTTTCAGCATTCTCTTCCTCCATGTCAGCCTAATTGTTTCGTGTTGGCTCAGGACCCAAGCAGTGTAGAGTTGGACTCCAGTTTTAAGGGACAGAAAAATAGTCTCTACCTCTTGATGTTGGTATGAGCTGCAAAGTCACAATGGAGAATGGAGCTCTTTCTGCAAACTACTCCAGAGCTATCTTCAAGTCCCCCTGTCTCTCACAACCGTTGAGTTGCCAAGTGCTATTGAATCTACCTTGGCAGTATCTCTTGCACCATGTACCATTTTCATTGTCCATTTTCTATTACTGCTGCCTCCATTCTCTGAAAGTTCTCGTCACTTTCCCTTTGGCTAACATATTTTCCTCTACTTTAGTGACTGCCAGAGACCTGAGAATCCACTATAGCTCAATCATCTCTTCTTTGTGTGAGTCTCTCATTGCTCATGTCTCTGTGCCTGTATGGCTCTTTGTCTACAGGTCATTGAGCAAATACTCATTAATAACCTTTTGCAAATCCTGGGGCCTGAGGTTATATGTGTATTGTCTGTTTTGTTTGTTTGTTTGCTTATTTGTGTATTTTTCTTTAACCATTAAATTGTGAGTTCCACGAATAAATGGAATACGCCATCCAGAGCATACTATGGTGTGAGATGTGTGGTGGATGTTTAGTAAACCTTCGTAATTCAAATGGAACTAAAAAGATTGCCTTCTGGGCAAGAAGAGAGTCACCTTGTGCCTCCTATGAATAATCAGATTCCGTTGATGTGGAATATAGTATACAATGCACTTACCACTAAACTGCTACTGAACATAATTTAATCTCTTTTGGATGATTCAAAAACTCTCCAGAATCTTGTAGTGCTGCATGGTCATCAATGCAAGCATCAGTTCTCATTGGGTGGCACTGCCAGTCAGGGAGTTCAGATTGATAGAGTTCTAAAGAAATCGGAATTCTTCTTTTTTAAACCAACATTTTGCTGAAGTGTTTTAAAAGTGCATATTATAATAAAATCTTGATTAAAGATTTTTTTTTTTTTTTTTAGATACAGCAGGTTAATTCTGGTGAGCTGTTGGGTGGATGAGAATATAATTAATAGGGATTATCTGGGAGATGAGCTCATACGTTCTAGTCCTTGCTTATGGTAGGCAGTTGAGATTTCTGCACTGAAAAACAGCAGCCAACTCTTGGAACAATTACACCAGTGTCACTAAGATTGTAAGCTAGCACAAGGCAGAGACTTAACTGTTCTTGCTTTGTGCAAGTAACACTATGCACGAAGGGGTCTTTGGATCAGATTGGAAGATTGAGTGGTGGTCTCTGACATCTGAGTTGGGAACTACTCTCTCTCTTTGGTCTAGAACTGGCCAGCTGGATAGAGCATGACTGAGTTGAAGGACTGGATGCTCTTGAAAATCAGCAAACACAACTATAATCTCCATGTTGTAAAATAATCCACTGGACTTGTTTTGGTTTCAGCTCCAACATGACATGAGAAGAGTTTGGAAGTCATCATTCCCATTCTTAACAACAATAACAACAAAAAAAGTAGAACAAAATGAAATCAATGACTTTTCTTGGATCCCCCCAGAGAACCGAGGTTGCCAGGCAAACTGCCACCTTAAAATCTGGAGAGGCAGGCAAATCCAGAGTCATAGCCCAGATCTGTTTACCTAACCTTGAAGCCACTGGGGCCATAAACTGGTAGGAACACTTAAATGGCAATTGTGATAAACTCAGCTGGAGGCTGAGTGTGAATTTGACTGAGAGGGAAACTTTCCAGTGATTATAGCATACACAGGAGTAAAATGAGTAACAGCAATGTCATAAAGATTGGGAGAGAGAAATTGGAAACACTCTGTTATAAGGTATCCGTACTACATGTGAAATAGTACAATGTTATTTGAAGGTGCACTTAGATTAATTAAAAATGAATATTGGAAACTCTAGGGCAACCACTAAAAAAAAGTAGCATAAGTAATATGCTATGAGATGACATAAGATGGAATCATATAAAATACTCAATTAAAACCACAGAAGACAGAAGGAGAGGGAGGAAAACACCCAAAGAACAAAATAACAAACGGAAAATGGTAAAACAGTTAAAAACATGGTAGACCTTAATCTAACTATATCAATAATCACTTAAAATGTGAAAGGTCCACCTTAATTAAATCTGCAAAGTCTCTTTTTCCAAATAAAGGTTCTGGGAATTAGGTCATGGACATATCTTTTTTTGGGGCCAGCGTTCAACCCTCCACAAAAGGTTTAGACCAAATTAAGTCCAGATCTCACTCAGCTGTCAAAGTCTATATGACATATAAAGGACAAAGAGCAACTATCTCACTACATAAAGAATGAATCCAAGTAAGTAAGAAGAATATCAACAGACCAAAAGGTAAATGGACAATTCATACACACAATAGGAAGATGTTCCAATTAGAAAGCAGACATGCATGGAAGTTCTGCTTTCCTAATATCAGAGAGATGCACACTAAGATGAGTCTTAGATTTATTGAGTCTAAAAAACTAAAACACAATGCTGGCAAGAATGTGATGAAACTGAGACACATGGACTCACCACTTATTCCCAGGGACTGGCTCACAGTAGGCATCTATTGTATTGAATTGCCGATGGCTGTGTTGTTTGGCAAAACTCTCTGGGATAAAAATGTGGCAACATATTCCAAGAAGATTGAAAACAGGTATCTGGTGGCTGAAAAAAAAATGTGAATAGTCTTAATACACCAATTACAAAAGTGTCAGAGCAGGTTAAAATACTGTTTACAAGAAACCCACTTTAGATATAAAGACTCCTATTAAAAGTAAAGGCATGGAGAAAGATATACCATGCTCAAACTAGTCAGAAGAAAATTCGAGTGGCTATGTTAATCTCAGATAAAAGCAGATTTCAGAACAAGTAAAAATTATCAGAGATAAAGAGAGACACTGCATAATGATACTGTCAATTCTCCAAGAAGATATAACAGTCCTAAAGGTATATGTACCTAATAGCCTATCAAAAAAGTGAGGCAAAAACTAATAGATGTGCAAAGGAAGTAGACAAATCCTCTATTACAGCTGGAGACTTCACCATCCCTCTTTCAGTAATTGGTAGATCAAGCAGGCAGAAAATCAGTAAGGATATGTTTGACCTATAATAACCTGCTGAGTTA
Source organism: Pteropus medius (assembly GCF_902729225.1). Classification (NCBI taxonomy): domain Eukaryota; kingdom Metazoa; phylum Chordata; class Mammalia; order Chiroptera; family Pteropodidae; genus Pteropus; species Pteropus medius. The sequence continues at coordinate 24,584,183 of NW_024352787.1, forward strand.
CATGGAAAACAGACTTTCTTTTGTCTTGTATTTCCTTAACCTCTTTGAAATGTCTGAAGAGATTGCCATAGCATATATCTAGCAACACTCTAGAAATTTAATTTGTTTTAAAAAAACAACTGGTTCTATTAGAACAAATAATTATCCCCCATTTGGTTTATGACAGAAAATAATGGTATTTACATAACTATTCATTTGTATAATCATTGCTTTGTTTCAAATAACTTTTATGTCGGGGCTGGGAGTGGGTGAAATGGGTGAAGAAGGTCTAAAGGTACAAACTTCCAATTATAAAATAAGTAGGTCCTGAGGATGTAACGTACAGTGTGATGACTGTAGTTAATACTGTATTGCATATTTGAAAGTTGCTAAGACAGTAGATCTTAAAAGTTCTCATCTGAAGGAAAAAGAATATTTGTGGCTATGCATGGTGAAAGGTGTTAACTAGGCTTAATTGTGGTGATTGCTATGCAATATACAAATATTGAATCATTATATTGTACACCTGAAACTAATGTTGAATGTTTTTTATATCTCAATTTTAAAAAGTGCTTTTATTTGCCTTAGATTGTTTGACCCTTATGACCAATATCTGTAAAATGGGTATGAAACACCAGGCATGCAGAGAAGATGTTTTCACTTACATTTTATAGGTCACATTATCCAAGGTTGAAAGAGATAAAGTAATTTGGCTGCAATTACCTGGCTAAGAAGTGACAGACCTGGATAGAAAACCCAATTATTTCAATTCTTATCCTACTATTCCTTCCACTCTGCTAGGTTTCCTCTCAAAATAACTGGGTTTGAGAGATTTCTTTGCATACAGCTATTTTGGACTTTATAGACACAGCATTACGGGCGACACCCCCCACCAACACACTCTAACATCTGTACAATAAGATGTTTCTTTTTTTTTTTGAAAACAGCAGCTAGTGTTTATGAAGTCATTCTGGATTTGATGGGATGTTGTCAGGTATTCAATGCCTCCCACCCTCGCTCGCTCTCTTCTCCTCTGTACCACTCCCTCCACCCCCACCTCCTACAGACCACTATATTTGAGGCTTTCATTGCTTCAAGAACAGAGTCAGAGAAAAAAGGCTTCAAATGCTTGACTTTTAAGATGCAATCCTGGTTTCAGAGAAATGTTGGAGAAGAAATATTGTACCAGTATTTCTATTTTTTTTCTATTCAGGATGAGAATTGAAAGAGGGGAATCTCATTGGCATGGGGGAGAAGATGGTTTGTAAGATAGCGAGGGGGATGCCAGCACTACACCCTTCCTCTCCACAACTCTCGTTATGCCCCATTGCCAAAGGAAGGTAGGTGACAGAACTTCCTGATAAGTGTGAGCACCTGAGCCTAGAGGGGCATCTGCTTTGAAAGAGCTGTCCATGGCGTGGTGCAGGAATAGTTGCAGGAAAGGTCTGGGCAGGGAGATAAGAAACCATGTTCCTGGTGGCCCTGATCCAGCAAAGCGAGAGTAGCAGAAGCTTCAGGGCTCCTAGGTCAGTGTGGCAGGTAGATGAAGGAGGGCCATGGTGGACCCAAAGACTCACTGTCATGCAAAGGGGATACTGCAGAGCACAATTGCTCTAGAGCAGAAATACGTTCCCTGTCACCGTCCACTACAGGGGCCAAAAGTATTGATGATATTTCTTCAGCTTTAACTGCTGCTAGGAGTGGCTCTGATGTCACCAAGTGACAGTCACTAATCTTCAGACTTCAAGTTTTGTGAAGAAACTGCCTCGGAGAGTCCTCAAGCTTGAGCATGCATTAGAGTCACCTGGCAGGCTTGTTAGAGCATGGATTGCTGGTTCTGATTCGGCAGTCTGCAGCAGGGCCTGAGGACTTGTAGTTCTAGCCAGTACCCAGGTGATGCTGCTGCTGCTGATTTGGGGATCAGACTTGGAGAAGTGCTAATTAACTCACTATAAGTCAGGACAACGATTGTTTGCCGTGGAACACGATCCTGATACCAGAATGTGTCTGAGAGCAGACAGTGACAGGAACATTGGGGCTTGGGCTAGAAATTAAGTTTGGTTTAGAAATACCAGGTTAAAATTTCTTATACTCTTTTGAGTAAATGGCTTGTGAATTCATACTTACATATTCAATACTGTCTCATTTCTGGGGAGGGAAAAATGGAAAGTCCATGGGGAAGTATTAAATGAGTAATGTTCAACTTAATTTACTGTTTATGATTTTTAGATGAGTGAAAATTGACTGTAATTGGTAGTCTGAAGGAGGATAGCTTTAAAATTTATTAAAGCATACACAGGTCAAATTCACAAAAAGGGTTGCAATAGAACCTGAGGATCTCAAAGTCTCATGCCTATTGTCTCCCTGTTTCAAACTATTTGATACAACAGAATGCTGGTGTAATAAAAAGGATTTTTGTATCTTCTTACAGTGGGATCTGACCTATATTATATGACACTTAATATATACAAACACAGTTTCCTAATTGAAAAATAAGACAGTGAAAGATAATGAAATGTTAAGTGAATGTTATCCACTTACTCCTATAACAGGTATGTGCCTGACAAGCACTGGTTGTAGTTTGGGGTGTGCTGGGAGGGGCGCAAGAGTGAATGTGACATCTCCTCAAGTGGATTCTAAGTTCTTCTGATAGCCTTAGAAGGGTTTAAAGCAGAGGTCTGAGTAGAAGTTGAGCAGTAGGGGAGATGTGTGTGAGATACAGGCATTGTAAGTATGAGTGTGTGTGTGTGTGTGTGAGCGTGCGTGCGTGCATGTGTGATAGTCAAATCTGTGTTTTGAAAAGATAATTCTGTTGCATTTTGAAATGCATCCATTGATAGGTGACTTCCTACTTGTCTATTTTGGACGGCTCTATTGGTCTGAAAATAATTCTAATAGGCCACACACCTTTGGATGGTCAAAGATAAGTAACATATACCTACATGCTTTCTGAAGGCTAAGCAGCCTGTGATCCTCCACCTGTTTCTCATTTGACTTTACCTGAAGGTCCCTCACCACCCTGGCTTTTTTCCTCAGAACCTCTAGGGTATGGCCCCTGAAGTGTGAGGCTCAGAACGAACCCAGAACTACAGTACTGTCTGGCTGGAATGTGCACATCACCTCTCTCATTCTAGAAGCTACACTTTTAGTGCAGTCTAAGACTGCGTTAATTTTTCTGGCAGTCAGGTCACACTATTGACCTACACTGAACTTACTGACTACTCTAACTCCCCAGGCTTTTCATATAAACTGCAGCTACACACAGCTCCCTCTTCCCGCACATGTGCCTTTTGGACCCAAGGGCAGAACCTTACATTTGTTCCAATTAAATTTTATCTTGTTAAACCCAGTTCATCACTTTATCCTGTCAAAAATGCCTGGAGCCCTTATTAGGTTTTTCAAAATATATGCTGTACTCCCACAAGTTTCCACCCATCAATCTACACATATTTGAATGCCTTTTCTGTGTCAGCTCTGTTCTCAGTATTGAGGATTTGGGATGTTTAAGACTCTGTTACTGCCTTCAGAAAGCTCACAGACATGTAAAAGGGCAAATATAATGCAGTGCATTGGATGTAATAAAAGAAGCATTGAGTTTTATGGTAGTAGGTAGAACAAGTCCCTAATCTAGATCTGGAGCATAAGAGAAGATCCATAAATCCTGCATAAGAATAGGGGAGCAGATGATGTTGGTATGTGGCATTTCAGGAAGAGGGTAAAGGCTCAGAGGCAAGAGAAAGATTGATACACAGAAGAACCTGCAGGCACTTTGAACAGTGGAAGTATAAGGAATGGTAGGGAATAATGAGGCCAGGTCATGAAAGGCTTTGAACTGAATCCTCATGGCGATAGGGAATAGTAAAATTTGAGCTAAAGAAACATCATTTAGGCTGTGGATGAAGGGGATTGGGCATATCTAGAAGTGGAGAGGGCACTGGAGCTGTTACAGTGCTCCTGGTGGGCTGGCTGACGGGGGTGGTATGGATGAAAAAAAATTATATAGATCTGGGATTCAATCCACAGATCTTGGTTACATTGGGTAGGAAGGAGTGAAGTTTGATGCCCAGAATTCCAGCCTTGGCACTCAATTACATAACGGCAATCTTCACTTGGAGAAGAAATTACGAAGATTTCAGTTTGGACATTTGAGGTTGATACACTGTGAGACATCTGATGAGAGATGTCCAGAAGACAGCTATGAATACATCCATCCATGTGGTCCAGGAAGAGCTGGACTGAAAATACAAATCTAGGGATCATCAGCCCAGATATAATAGTCAAATATGGAGTGAAAATGTTTAGGGAGAGTGTGTGGAGTAAAGAGAGGGCTGAGACAGAGTTTTATGAGGTTAGCATCCATCCATTTGTCCATCCGTTCGTCCGTCCATCTGTCCGTCCATCCATCCAGCAACCTGAGTACCTCTTATGGGCCAAGGAGAGCGAAAGATATATATAAGGCAGAGTTCTCTGTCCTCAAGAAGCTTCTATTCTGGTAATGACCAGGGGAGACAGATAATAAATGTAGCAAATTAAAAAATGAAACAACTTTAGTCATCAACAAGTGGCACAAAGATGAAGAATAGGGTTACGTGGAAGAGAGTGGCTTTAGGTAGGATGCTAAGGGAAAGAGGAAGGGCATTTCAACTGAGACCTGAATGAGAAGGAGACAGTCATGCGATGATCTGGAGGATGAGCCCAAGAAGACTAAGGAACAGTAGGTAAAAAGCTCCAGCTTGGCCTTTTTGAGTGGAGAAGCCAGAACAGCTGGAGTGTAATGAAAAAGAAGGGGGAGGGTGGTGAGGGTAGACTATGTGTGAGAGGTGTGTGGAGTATCTTGTAGGTCAAGTAGGATCTTACAGACAGTGCTAAAGAGTTAAAATCTTATTCTAGTTATGATGAGAAGATTTTGGGGAAATTTCAATAGGGACATAATATGATCTGGTTTATGATTGGGAAAGATCATCCTTGCTGCCATGTGGAGTATGTATACTAGGGGGACAAAAATGAAGGCAGGGATGATGGTAGTGTGACTAGGGAAGTAGCAGTGGAGGTGTGAGAAACAATCATATTCAATATGAATTCCAAAGGTCTGAGAGAATATATTTATAGAGTGGGTGTAATGTGTGAGGAAAAGTGTAATCAAGGATATGCCTAGGTTCTGTGCACACACGTTTTGATGGTGGTGATGCTCTTTGCTGAGATAGGCAAGGCTTGAGAATAGAGCAAATTTTTCTTTTTGTGGAAGGTGAGAGTAAATGGTTTGCTTTTTGCCAAGTTAGATTTAAGCTTTCTCTTGGTCATTCAAATGAAGATGTTGTGCAGGCAGTTGGAAATATGAATCCGGAGCTGAGAGAAGGGTAGAGTTACAGAGACAAATTTGAATGTTGTGATCATATCTAGGCAGAATTTAAAATGATGAGAATGGAGGTAAACTCTGAGGGTAGAGAGAGAAGAAAGATGATCAGTAGGGGAAGTAGCTCTGCCAAGAAGACTAGGGAAGAGAGTTAGGGAGCTGTGAAAGTGGGTTTTAAGGAGAGAGGTCAGTTCAATGAGGACTAAAGACCTTTCATTGGCATTAGCAAAAGATAGGAGAGTGGTGATGTTTGCCAGCATGTTTCAGTGGCGTTGTGGGTCGAAAAGCAGTTGAAAAGTGAGGATATAGAGAAGTTACTGCATATTTTTTTTTCAATAACCTTTAATATGAAAAGAAGCAGAATGACAGAGTAGTAGCTAAAAGGGGATCAATAAGTGCAAGGGAGCTACTTTAAAAAGAATAATATTTTTTAAAGATGAATTTATATAAGGGAAATGAAAAAGAACAATTGGGGGGAACCATGAGTTTCAGGAGATTGAGAAGATAATTGATGGAGTGAAGACTCTGAGGAAGACGGAGAGAAAAAGGAGATCTGGGAGTTACATGGCAGAATTAGCTTCATGTAAGGGAAGGAGAGTTCATCCATTGAGTAAGAGAGGAAGGGACAAAGAGTGGATATAAACGTGAATAAGTTTCACCTGATTCTATTTTCACTGGGACTAGGAAGCAGTGCCATGTTCTAAAAGGAAAGGGGAAGGTGGGGTGGGAAGTGGAGGAAGAGAGTCTCCGGTGTAGAAGTAGAAGGATTATTACATAGGGTTGTGGGCCAGTTCTGGATGGAAGATGTAAGGGGGGTGTAACTTTTCCTCAGCAGAATCTGACAGGTGTTGGATGTAGGAGAAAAGAAAGACCATAGAACTGATGAAAACACACCCAATATTCTTAGCTGGGTTATGTTAGGTACTTTGAATAGGACAAACCAAAGAAAGATCCCCGTGGCATACAACTGGAGTGTTCTTTCAGACTGCTTTAATTCAAAAGTAAATAGTTTTGTACAGTCTGGCCGTTCCTCACAAGGTTAAACATAGAGTTACCATATGACTCAGCAATTCTACTCCCAGATATACACTCAAAAAAATGAAGACACATGCCCATGTAAAAATTTGTACACAAATATTTATAGCAGATTATTCATAATAGCTAGAAAGTAGAAACGACCCAAATGTCCACCAACAGGTAAATAGATAAATGTGTTATAGCCATACAATGGAATATTATTCAGCCATAAAAAAGAATGAAATACTGATCCATGCTATACCATGGATCACCCTCAAAAACATTATGTTAAGTGAAAGAAGTCAATCACAAAAGACCACATACTATGTGATTCCATTCATATGAAATGTTCAGAACAGAGAAATCTATAGAAGCAGAAGGTAGATTAGTGATTGCCTGGGGCTGAAGGGGGTGGAGGGATTAGTGGGTGACAGCTAATGGCAATGGGATTTCTTTTTGAGAAAATGAACATGTTCTAGAATTGATTGGTGGTGGTTAGACATCTGAATATTCTGAATACTCTGAAAGCTCTTGAATTGTATACTTTAAATTGTAAATTTTATGGTATATGAATTGTGTCTTTATAAAGCCGTTAAAAAAGTAAATACTCCTCCAAGAACAGAGACTACTTTTTGGTTTAATAACTAGCCTTTCTTATGTATGGAAAGACTATGGGAAACCTTACTGAAGCCAGTACTCATGTTGACCACATTTCCCTGATCTGTCTCCTTTCTGCTTTTGACCGCATCTGGCCTGGTCACTTGCAGAAGAGCTGGAGGAGTAGAGAAGGATCCAGATCTGGCGATTGGGCTAGATTCACATACAGAAGCCAAGGGAGGTTTTGGTTTGGCACATGAAGCACCTTTCTCACAGTGGCAGTTCAGTTAAGTGGTTGGTAATGGATGCCAGATCACAATGAGGAGGAGACCACAATGATGATCCAAGTTGAGGGCCCCGATAGGAAGATTCAGATGGGAAGGAAGTTGATTGGCTTTGAGGCTGTCATTTGGCAGAGCCCTAGTAGTTAATTTATGGCTGAGATTCAGGGCTCCTGAATTTGGGAAGGAGACTTGCATAAGCAAAGCAAGATGAGATCTGCGCCAAGGGGCCTAGGGTACCAGGCAGCTTGCTAGAATAGGTGTTTAAGTCAAAGTCTAAGGTTCCTTTTCCTGAGCTGAAACACAGGGGATAGGGTAATTTTCTAACAATAACAAAAAAAATTGGGCATGAGGTCAGAGATAGATTATTACTAACAATGCCCCAGTGCTGAGCCCAGGAGGCAAGGCTCTGGTTTCTAGGAGCACTGGTCCTAGAAGTGGGTACTGTGCTCAAAACCCATCTCTTCTATAATCTTCCCTGGATCAACATAAAGCATAGTTGTTTGTATTCCTCTTGGGTTTAGAGGTAGGATTCCCATCTATTTTTTTTTCTGTTATAGAAAATTGGCAAAAGCAAGACATGTTCTCAATTCTAGGGTGGGAGTGAGGGGAAATTTCAAAAAGAACTAGGCAGCTCCTGGAGGGCTCCTGTCCTCACCACCATGCTGGCTCCCTTGGCCTTTTCCTCAAGTCCCTTAGACCTCCCCAGGCTCCAACAACCAAAGGCTTAGCCCATCAGGGGGCCTCCTGGGTCTGAGTGAGTGCTGCCGATTGATTGGCTAGTGCCTTTGCCTTATAGTGTGTCAAATAGAGTTGAATATTGCCCTTGCACTTTTCGGAAGTAGAACTCAATTTGTCCGTCTTCAGGTCTGCTCTCTGCCTGCCCTGCTCCTGGCTCAACATCTAATTAAGAAGTTCTTAGACTCCCTGTGGAATTCATTCAGTTCAAGAGACTTGCATTTTCAGTGCCTGAGTGCTGGGTTACAGGGTCCACCTCTCTTGAGCTCTGGTTCCTGCTTTTCACTGTTCATTCTGCCTCTTTCAGAACAAAGATTATTCTCTCTGACAGGTACAAAAGAACAAAGTAGGAGATGGAAGGATAGAGGGCTTTTCAGGTGGAGGAAATAGAATGAGCTAATGCCTGGGGATATTTGGGAAATAGCAAGAGGCCAATCTGGACTCCAGTCTTGTCAAGTATGTCCAGAGGAGGGAGGGGGATTTTGGGGGAAATGGTCATTTGGGGTTAATGAACACAGGACTTTGAGTGTCAGGCTAAGGAACTTAGGGTTCATTCTGGGGGCTGTGAAGAATTGAGGGAAGGCATAGATTAGGGCAGGAGAGATGATGAGCACTGTGCATGTGGAAGGATGATTGTGGACTGTAATGAGGGGGCTGGAGGCAGTTGAGACATTAGGAGACTTTTGCACAAGTCTACGAAGGAGACAGGCATGGGGAGGGTGGGCTCAAGACTGATGAGACAGGTGCAGAGGTGATACACAGCTTTTCCTTAGGATCACAGAACATGAGAGACAATAGCATTGATGGGAGAATTTTGGCAGCTCTGTGCCCTGGATAGTTCCCAATAGTGCTGCTATGAAACCCCATACTGATTTTGTTTATTTGTGTCTAAAATTCATCACATGTTAGCCAACTCCAAATTGTATTTGGGTTGAAACTTCTGGTTTTCAACTAATGGTTTATCTCTTGAAAGATTAGACATTCTTTTAATTTTCTATAAGCTTTCTTGAGATCTAGAAGGTGAATATAAGCATACTTTTAACCCTTTGCACAATATTACCCTGGAAAAAGCCCCTCATTCTCTCTCATATTTTTTGTGAAGGTGAGGAGATGCTGCTCATGCAGACAACCCATCCTATATCCCACCAAACACACACAATCACTGAACGTCCAGCCCACCCTTTCCATACTCTAGACATTTAATTTTTATAGCACATTCAAGTTTTGTAACTGGAAGACCGGGGAGGAGAGTGGAGGGGGAGGAAGACTTTACATGCTGGGTGTTCCCTGTCTTGACTCTTTATTGGGCCTGGGGCCCTTGGTTGGAGGGTCTGAGATTGGAAACTGAGAGAACTGTTCTCCACGTGCTTGTATAGTCTAGGGACCAGAAGCATCAGCACCACCCTGCAGTCTGTAGAAATGAAGAATTTGAAGCCCTACCACAGACCTAACAGAATCAAAATCTGTATTTTAATTTTGTTCCCATGTGATTCCTCAGCACTTTAAAGTTTGAGAAACAGGCTAGATGTACATCATAGCCATTAAATAAGTATCTCTGGAGGGTGGGACTCAGGCATTTTGGACAAGCTCCCAGGTGATGCTGATGCTCCAGGTCCATGGACCACACCTTTAATAGCAAGATTCTAGAGAATGTACTGGTCTCCAATCACAGCAGGGGCCATGAGTAATGCGGAGATGGGGAGGAGTCTGCACAACTCCCAACACTCCTGGCCGGGCTGAGGAATGGCAACTCTGGGAGCATCTGAGGAAACACCTTAGAACCTGCCTTAGGTTCCCACACAGGGACCATCAATATTACACAGTACCCTCTCTGTGGGCTACCAGAAATAACTGGAGGACCCTTTAACAGGAGTTAGTGTCCTTCTTGAGCAAGTCAGGGGGCTCGGATTCATTATAATGTGGCTCCATTTTACCCTTTCTAAATGGTAAGGTCTAACATACTGGATAGAGATTATTATCTATCGATCAATTGAGTGATTAATCAACAGATCTATCAGCTATCTGTCTGTCTATCTATCTATCATCCATCTATCTATCTATCTATCTATCTATCTATCTATCTATCTATCTATCTATCATTCACTTACCAACACTCCTAAATACACATACATCTACCACTTTGCTCATTGTTAATGAACATTGGCTTGCTAATTACTGCTGTCCAGAATAGTCTGGGATTGGCCACATATTGTTAAACTTTCCCATGAGGATGAAAGGCAGGGCTCTAAAGAAAGCATACAGGAAAGAGTGTTCATTCTCCATGTGGGACAGCAATTGCTAAGGGCAAAACCCTGATACCATTAAGAAACACCCAAGACAGCCACTCACGGGAGGCCACAAAACCCAGTCCTTTGCTGCCAGTGCCCTGGATGCTTTAGGAATTCTTGATGTGGTTAGAAGCTATGTCTTGAAATAATGTGTCCTGTGCCTTTGGGCTTTGTGGAAATTCATTTATAATTCTTTGCAGACATAATGTTTGGCTATGAAAATCAGGGGTGCCTTCAATGACAACCGCTCCTCATTAGCGAGCATAAACGACCCACACATGGCCTCAGATCAGCAGCTCCTGGGTTTTGTGTGATGGTAAATTGGCCACATTGGAAAGGCGTGCTAGAATGAGTGTGCTGTGCAGCATCCCTTGAGTCATTCCCACCTCCAAGCAGATGCAAGCCCTGCGTGAGTCCTCTAGCATTCTGCGATGCAGATGGTTCGACGGGCCCAGCTGCCTGCACATGAGTGTCGATGTCATAGATCTCACCCACCCAGATGAAAGGGAACAAAACGGCCCCACACCCTTCCAGTGACTGCTTCTGCTCATGTTATTACTCCTCCTCTCAGGAAAGAAACATTGCTGCTAGCTCTGACTCTGCTGTCACCTTCCTCCTTCCTGTAGCTGTGGTTCGGCATGGCTTTATCCTGATGCCCTTTACCAACACTGGGTGGGCTGGGATAGGTCAGGAGGGAGACAGGGCAGCCACTGGGATAAGGCAGGCATGGGTGAGAGCTGACCTAGCTCCAGGCTCAGTGTCTGAGAGCATCCATCAGTCTCATTATCAATTCTGGAAGGGGTGAGCTCCCAAGAACCCATTGGTCAGGGCTGTGCATCAGCAGGGCATCTGGTAGCAGAACAGTATGAGAGTCTGTAGGCCAGGTTGTGGTCAGAGGCAGGCCTTGGAGCACCTGGTGGGGTGTGTAATTAGAGCCAAGGATGGGACTTGTAAGTTGGCTCTGCAGAAAGGGGGCACTGTGAGGGGAAGGAAAGCAAGGCTGCTCTTTGGGGCCTCCATGTTCAATTGGATGGATCAATGGGGAACCCAGAATAGGGGCTGGAACAGAGTGTCCTAAGACTGGGTGAGTGACTTCAGGGAGGCTCCCAGGTGGTGGCACTGAGGTTGGTGATGGCTGTCCTGACTTGCTCAGAACTGACTCAAGACCAAACAAGAGCTTCAGTTTTACATTGAAGCTTTAGGGCCATTAGCCCTGAAAGCTGGGGAGCTGAGACTGCGAAAAGAAGCAGAGCCTGGGAGCCCCTTAGACTGAATCTGTTACTTAGCTCTATTTCCTCCTTTCGAGGACATTTGAGTTGCTCTCTCCTCTTCATTTCTGTTGGCCCCACTCTGGCGCTAAACCTACCGCTTTGTATTTTGATGACAGCCCTCTGCACCCTCTTCTCATAGTCAGTCCATGGAGAGGCAGTGCTGAGTAATCATTAAGACCTGGGTTTGTTATCTTCGAAGTGGGTAAGTGACTTAATCTCACTATTTGCTATCTGTAAAAATGAGATATAATTAATAATAATAATAATATCTACTTCATAAGATTGATGTGAGGATTAAATAACAATATAATAAACACTTATAAACACTTATATGGTACAAAGTGTTTGCTGCTGCTGCTGCTGCTGCTGCTGCTGGCAGTACTGCTATTATACTCCTATGTTAGATGCTCCAATCCTTCTAAACCTCCCTTTGGACCCCAGATGCAAGCACTTACCAAATATTGTGGTCTCTACTCCACAAGTACTTTCTCCTATTCCAACTGTCTCATGCCATTTTTAGCCCTCATCACCTCTTGCTGAGAGCTGAACTGTGAGCAGCTAGGAACAGAGAGTTGGGAATTCTCTGAGTGATGTCAGCCCCCACACAAAGCAATGACCAAGTCTGGCTGAATTAGTGTAGGATGTGAAGCAGTGTGGAAACCAGCAAACAAGAGTGAAGTTGGTAGACTAAAGGTAAAAGGACCCATGCATGTCAGAGCCACACCACTTCAAGCTACCAGCAACTGTATTCTGGTCACTATTGCTGCTGAACAAGCCAGACTTTAATGCGCGCCCATGAATTTGCAATTTTCTGCACAAATCTGCAGTTTGTCTTTGCTCCACATGATGTCAACTGGGGTGACACGACTGAGGGCTAGAGGATCCGCTGTTAGATGGCTCTCTCATATGGCTCGCAAGAAGGTGTGGGCTGTTAGCTGGGAGCTCAGAGAGGGCCGAGGGCCAGGGGCCTTGGTTTCCCTTCACATGAGCTTCTCCACAGGCTGCTTAGACTCCTCACAGCATGGTGGCTGACTTCTAAGAGCGAGCATCACAAGAGAACCAGGTGAAGAAGCAGCAATGTGCTGGGAAATGTTTAACAATTGTCTCCCTGGGTGGAAATGCCCTGATTTGTAGTATTTGCTGATTTCCATGATGTCATTACTCCCACTATGGTCCATTTCAAGCCGCTAAACACAGAATTGAGAAGAGATGTGCACAGTTGGCTCTTGGGAGTGGTTATAAGCTGGCTCCATCACCCATGGGTGAAAATGCCTTGGCCTTAGAGGTCACGTAAGTGTCACTTCTATTGTACTCCACAGAGATGCCCAAATTCAAGAGGAAGGAACTTAGATACCATTTCTTTATGGGAAGGGTATTGAAATCACATTGTAAGAAAAGCTTGCGGGAAAGGAGGTATTTTTGTTCCAATTTAGAAAGTATAATAGACCATGGACTATACGTGCAAATGTCTAGAGAAGCCAGGTGCATAATCCATTAGTGACAGGGTCAAGTGTCAGACGACAAGAGCAATTGACATGGGCTCTCAGTGTTAGGGAGAAGTAGGGCATGGAGGAGGCATGGGTGAACTGGAGAGCACTCACACTGGGAGAGCCACACAAACACTCTGGGGCCAGAGTCAGAGCCACTTATTGGCGACCTTAGGTTTAACTTCCTACAACTCAGGAGAGACTAGAGGAAAGAAATTAATTCTTTTAGTTTTTTAAGGCATATTAACTTTTAATCTCTGGTTAAAACAACAACAAACTGACGTTTGGCTGTCATTAAAGAAAGTCATTTGAGATGAGTAGACCCAAGTGACATTTACATTTGAGATTCTGGTAAGGAGTGGCCCTGTGGAATAGTTCTCAGATCAGGCCTATATCTTTTTGAGTCTATCTCTTAATACAGAGGCACAGTATATATGCATAATGCACACATCCACACTACAAACATATATAATTGGCACATGTCATGATATATGTTCACTAATATTTGCTAATTAAATGAAGTATATCTGGCACTATGTGACTTGATTCTTGTGCTATTTGTCCTGTGAGTGTCTATTCCAGGGTCTCAGAATGAGAAGTCGACTCCACATTGGATGATTTGGCCAAGGGTTACATGTGACTGATGATCGCGAAGGGCCAAGATATTGTTATGATTGGGGTTTAGGGTATAGTCTTGCTATTCCACTCTGTCCTCTGCCACTGCCCCAGGCAATGCCTCCTGTGAAGTAGAGCCAGGCTTTATTATTCAAAGGTTGATTAGCCAGCCCACCCATCCTTTAGACTCTGGGGTTCCCCTCTCCCTGCTGAGAATGCCTTTTGGCAATATCTGCCCTTGCCAGAAAGAAAGGAGAGGTGGGAGGAACAGTGATATTCACAGTGAGAAATTTTTATACTGGCTGGAAGCAACTCAAAAATTAAATGTATGGATTATTTGTGGGTTTCATTATTCAGACTATTCCTGTCCCCACTGACACAGATAATTGGAAATTGACTGTACTAGCTCTTTGAAAAGATTGCAGAAATATAGTAGATGATTTATGTAGCTGAATGAATGGAATGTGGGTCTTCTGATTTTGTGTGTGTGTTAATAAAAGTTCTCAGCACATAGCTTTCAATTAATCAATTAATATTTACTTTCTATGTACAGTATTAGGTTTGGGAATTTAAGAAGTTGGTCACGGTTGCTGACCTTCAGGGAAACACGATCTGCCCATGAGAAGTTACATAGCATTACAATGAACCAGTGGCTACTCAATACAATGGCTGAAACCAAGAATAAACTACTGTTTATTTTAGGTCTCCAGACCATTCAGTGCCTGGTTCTTTTACCTTTGTTGCCTCCCTTTACTATTCTCAACAGTCTTGTGAGGTAGAGATTATTAGTTTTATTTTATTGATACAAAAACTGAGGATCAGAAGGTTAAGCGACTTGGCCATGATCCCTCAACCAGTAGAACCAAGATTCAGTGTCAGCACATTTTCTATTGTCTAATTTGTCACCCATGAATCTTCAGGCTCCACTTACATTTTTTGAACACTAGGTGCTATCACAACTGTGCTATTTCCTTTCAGCTTCATTTCTATGGTAGCTTGGGAAGGCTCAGGCCTGAGGCATACCAAGATCACAAGAGGAGGTATAGGCTGAGGCTTCCCTAGGTTGGGCTGGGTAGAAAAGTGAACTAATTGAAACGGCGTGAAAACCTGACAAATGGCCTGTATGAACTACAGCTGTAGCGGGAAAAGTGGGTTGAGGTAATCTTGGAGTGCTTCAGAAAGGAAAAACCTATTCTTGCACTAGGCCTGAAGAGCAGGTGGAGGATGAGGGCAACAGGGGTGGTGTGAAGAGGTGGGATAGAGCAGCTAAAGCAAAACCATAGAACAAGGAAAGTAGAAGACTACTTTTTTTTTTTTTGCATGCATTTGGCTTTTTAAATTATTGACCCAAAAGTGATTTATTATACTGGTGTATTTGTAAAAGACTACTATTATTATTTGCAAAAGTAAAAATAAAAGCCAAGTTTTGTACTAGGAGACCAGAGTGGTTAGAATGAAGGGTTCTGGAAGGTGGGTAGTTGACAGCAGAATTGGATAGGTTGGTTTGAACTAGACTATGGTAGATCCAGTAGCCAGGTCAAGTAACAAAAATTTTTTCCAGGGCAAGATGTTTTCAGAAAAACAAGAACGTTGCCTGATTTGTTCTGTCTGTGAAAAAATAAATTGCTTATTAACTCTTTCAATCTGTATGTATTATAAATGTCCAAAAGATATAAAACGTATGTACCACAAATTAAGTCTCCTGCCTACCCTTGCCCTCAGCTACCCAGTTCTTCTTCCTGAAGACAGATACTCTAACAATTTTTGTCAGGAGTTTTATTTGCTAAGATCGGAAGGGTCTCTTGGTTCAGAAAGAGCCGGTTTTACATACATCATTCCAAGGTGCGCCCAACTTTTTTACTCTATTCTTCAACTACGGCTCAAAGTCGTCTCTGTCAGATGAATGCTGGTTGCAGCAGTTGTCAACATCACTCATGCGGAACTAGGTACATGAGGTCAGGAGGTTCTTTTGGGCCTTTGGGTTCCAAGGAACAGAATATAGTCAAATCAGCTCAAACACAAAAGGTGGTTATTATATTGTAAAGCAGAGGTCTCCAACATTTTTGGCACCAGAGACCAGTGCTCCTATGAGAATCTAATGCCTGATGATCTGAGGTGGAGCTGAGGCAGTGATGCTAGTGCTGGGGAGTGGCTGAAAATACAGACGAAAACTTCACTCTCTCACCCACTGCTCACCTCCTGCTGTGTGGCCCGGTTCCTAAAGGACCACAGATGGATACCGGTTCACAGCCCAGGGGTTGGGGACCCCTGTTGTAAAGAGAGTCCGGAATCCAAGGAAAAAAAATTAAAATAGAATCAGCCTCTTGGGAACTCTGCTGAGAGCCAGAAAGATAATCAAGGTTGTTCTCTTTCTATCTCTGTTTCTCTTTGTGGACATGTGCTGCTGATTTGCTCAATGCTACTCTTTTGAGAGACTGGCCTTTTTAAAAAAGGCCTGCCCCAGCCCCCAAATCTGTATGAACTTTCGATTCCAGTGCTTATCACTCCTGTTGACAAAAGCTTCTAGTGCAAATTCTGTTGAGAATTGAATTGGACCAGTTTATTTGCTAAGCCAGGCCATACCACCACAGGTCATACTGACTATCTTTGGGTCATCTGGCCATCTCTAGGCCTATGAGCTGTCATCTGAGAGGGTGGGAGGTTAAGACCAAACGGTAAGACAGAGATACTTTTCAGGCAACAGTTACTCTTAGTGTGGCTTTGTACTGCTTCCACTGCTGTGAGGAAGCTTTTAAAGGCCAGAGGCCTTGAGGGCATCTGGCTTGGTGCTCAACACATAGTTTTATGCTCAGTAAACATTTGTTGGTTTTATTGATGTTTGCCCCTTTGGTAGAAGATACTGTTCTTCAGAAGGGACAGAGAAGCCTGCATCTGAGAAATTTATTCAACTGTCATTAAAGAGTGTGGTGAAGCAGAGAGGACTCAAAAATTAGTTACTGCCAGGAAGTAATGATTTGGAGCTGTGCGCCCTTCTTATGAATAGGATCAATAGATTATTTTCATTAGAAAAACATGATAAAAAAATCCCACAGAAGCGGAGCAGCTGTAGCCTGGGATATGTCCTTTAGATAGAATCTAACTATATGTCTATGCAGGCCCCTGAAAGTGTGACAGAGTAATAAACTCTTAATTGGAATATCTTGGAGGGTCGCCAGCCCTGGTGAGTGAAAATTGTGAAATTATGACAAGTGCTTAGCCAAGTACAAGGCCTATTTTAATGACCAGATAAGAATCATTGATAAAACACAATGTTTACATGCAAATGATGCTGATAAAGTGGTTGCCAAATATCCAGAGCTAATTTTCTTAAATAGATCAAACATTTCTCTTCCAATTTTGTTAGGATTGATAATTTGATTTGCAAACATATTTCTAAAATCACTACAAATCTCAAAGGAGCTGATTCTGAATATAGTTTTTAATGTTTTTTTTAAAAAATAGTTACTATCAACTTGTGAATTCGTAATTGCCTAAGATGGCATTAAATTCCAATTGTTTTCTTGGGAAAACATGTTATACAAGGGATACATGTAGCTGTGCATAAAGCACGTTCTGCTAAGGTGAATATATGTGTATCATTTGTATTTGATTCATATTAAGAAGTATTGTCTACTGGAAAACACAAGGGAATAGGATTCTGGAAACCAAAGTTCTGCTTGTTGGCAAAGGTGGCCGGAACAATTGCTCATGCCATGTATTCTTCTACAGTGTGGCTTTGCTCTGTTCCATTAAGACATGGAGAGTGTCTTGACTTCGAGTGGGCCCTGTGACCACTTTGACAAATAGAATATAGTAGAAGTGACTCTGTGCCAGTCTGGGCATAGCCCTTTGCTGTCCTAGAAGCTCCCACATCCTGCCCCTTAGAAGACAGCTGCCACAGAATAGTGTCTACCATGAAGCCACCATGCTGTGAAAAGTCTAAGCCACATGCAGAGGCCCTGGGGGATGTGATACTTTGTGGAGTAAGAGAAGCCAATGAGTACCAAAGCACCATACGTGTTAGTGAAGAAGCCATCTAGGAAGTAGATTCTGCAGTCCTTGACTCCCCAGCGGGTGCATGTGGAGCAGAGGTGCACTTCAGCCAAGACTTTCTGACTGTTAAAGTTGTAAGCAATATAAATGGTTGTTTCAGGTGTTGAGTCACTTGTTCCTTCTGTGTTAAGTTGGTTCATCAGAAAAATGACCATGGCAACTTTTTCTCTTAAGGTTCATTTCTGAGTCATTAAGTCATATTGAGATAATGTCTATGAAAGTCCTTTTATAGGTTAAGAATGCTTAGAAATGTAGGACAGTTGGTGGGCTCAAGAATGTGATGTGCCCCAAAGTTCTCTCTGGATGTGAGGTATGCTGATTGTTCTTATTAACACAGCTCCAGAATTCCCCTGTATCATCCATTTCTGGTCCTTCAGGTTCCCTTGCTTGATCCTATTCTTTAATCCGGTTTCCTATCATATGTCAGATGCCCTCAGGGAAAGGTAGATGAGATCCTGATTTCAGAATTCTTAGTGATTCTTGTGCTATCAATTCATTGGTAACTCCAAAACACAAGTCCCAAACTCATGTTTTACAATTTCCTTAAAATCAGTTTATACAAATGTCTATACATCCAAATTTTCTGGAGTATGGTAGGATTGCCAAGAAACTGGTTGATGTTATCACTGATTGGAAAGCAAAACAGTTAATTATGAATGCATCACCTTTTAAAGAATATGAATAGAATTGCTTCTCCTCCATGAGCTCCTCAATTCATCCATGAGTACCGAAATATCCCTCTTGTGGGTATGTAGGAGTGAGAAAGCGTGCTTGATCTAGTGAATGGTGACCTAGTTTGCATTCTTTAAGGCCAACTGCATTGGCAAGAACCACAGATATAGATTTACTCAAAGTGCAATAAGGAAACAAATGGCCAAACGTCAGTGAGTCCAAGTACAGCTATCAGGTCCAGAGAACTAACAGTCTTGAAATCAAACCTGAGACAGGGTTACAGCAAAGACTCTGGATTAGAGAGAGCTCAGGATTGGTGTGGTGAATACCTTCAGAGAGGCCTGGTTCTATCATTCTGGGCTACCTCACTGTAGGGGGACCAACTGTCCTGATTTGCCAGTTTTAGCACTGAATGACCTATCTTCTGGGAAATCCCTGAATCCTGGGCAAACAGACTGTTAGTCACCCTACTTACCTGATTTTTTGCCCTGACTTAAAGGGTCAGGGGTAGGCAGAGAGTGATTAGGCAGACACACCCTAGATCAGAAAGGAGGATTCTGGGGACCCAGCACAGTGTGGGGGCCAGAATGAAGAGTTGAATCAGCTTGTGTTTCACTCTGTAACATTGTTTGTGGGGGTAAAGAGGATCCCAGAACAATCAAATTAGGTGGGGCTTATTCAGCCACTTCCACATATCACTGGATGATGGTGCCATTGCACATGACCCTTTTTATTGCCTTCCCAAGTAAACCCCCAGTGTCCTTGATAAGAGCAGTCTCTGAATTTGGACCCTTCTGATAGGTTCTCTTAATTTTTGAGAGTCCTATGTCCCCAGTGGTGGAGAGCACCAGTTCTTTGTTGATGGTGACGTGACCATGTGGGCAATCCAGTGTTTCATCTACAGACTAAGTATTTACTGACCATCTATTAGGTCAGGTTCTCAAATGTTAGCCTGTATCAGAGTCTCCTGGAGGGCTTGTTGAAACACAGGCCCCTGGGCCCAACACCAAAGTATCTGACTCAGTAGGACTGGGAAAGGGCCAGAGGATTTGTGTTTCTAACCAGTCCCAGGGTGATGCCAATGCTGCTGGTCAGGAACTGCACTTTGAGAACCACTAGGTTAGGAGCCAGGCACTGAGACGTCACGAAAAGCCCACTAAGAGAAGAATTATTACCGATAGGCTATATGTAGAACCGAAGAGACTAAATGGTTTGCCTAAGTGATGGGGCTGGGATTTAAACTCTTATCATGTGACTCCAATTCTAGATTTTTCCCTTCATCTGTGTGTGGGTTTTTTTTTTTTTTTCATTTAAAGGAGTAGCATCTGGGAATGGTTATATCCATTTAAATTCTTTTTCACATATTTATTGAGGTTTGGTCATTTTTTTAATTTTTATTTTGTTATGGTAAGGATGCTGAACATGAGATCTATCCTCTTAAATTTTTTAAGTGGAAAATATATTATTGTTGACTATAGGTACAATGTTGTACAGCTGACCTCTAGAACTTATTCATATCCCTTAACTGGAAATTGATGACTGTTGATTAAATAATTCCCCATTTCTCCCTCACCATAGCTCCTGGCACTATCATTCCACTCTGGTTCTATAAATCTGACTATTTTAGATACCTCATATAAATGGAATCATGAGGAGTTTGGCCTTCTGTGACTGGCTTGTTTCACTTAGCATAATGTCCTCCGGATCTATTTATGTCGCATATTGCAGAATTTCCTTCCTTTCTAAGGCTGAATAGTATTCCATTGTATGTATGTATGTATATATATACAGCTAGGGTGATGCTGTACAAGCACGTGATTTTAAGCCAGTGTCATGAGCTTGTAGAAAAAGAAGTAATGGTTAACAGGAAAAAAAAAAATAGATGCACTAAAAAAAAAGGCATCTGTTACAACTTTATTTAAATTTTTTGATGGGATCCCTGTTGGATTATGGAAGTATAGAAGATACATGGATTTACCAAAGCACTTGACATCCTTGTGAGCTTGAAATGTGGGGTGTGTGGGATTACAATCTTACAAATAAAACATAGGTTAAACATCTGGACCCTAAGGAAGTTGATTAATTAATGTTAGGCCAGAAAGGGGGTTCAGGGGGATGAGTTGCAGAGCTCCACTCAGGATCACATCCCATTCTCTGTGTTGGAATCAGTGACTTGGACATTCTAGAAGGATAGTGATGGTCAGTATGCTAGAAGACACCAGGAGTGTCCAACCTCAAGAGACCAGAGAGTGGAAAAAACATAAAAATATGAAATTTAATTGGAATCATTGTGGATTTGTGCATTTGCACTGTATTAGTCAAGGCTCTCCAAAAGAACAGAACTAATAGAGCGTAAAATACCACACGGCAGACACATTGGGATTTACTGTTACACAATACTACCACTTATCACACACACACAATACCACACACTACAGACACACTGGTCAATACTAATACACACTCTACATTAGATAATTTATGTCATCAATAATACTATTTATTATATATCACAATACCACTACACATCACTACCATCATCACACACACACACAATACTCACTAACAATACATACTCATCACTCACACCATATATAGATATAACTTTATATAATTAATTACCTTGGCTTATGCAATTATGGAGGGCCCAGAAGTCCGGTGTATAATCTGCCATCAGGGGCAAACTGGAAAAATCCAGGAATCACAGGTGGCTTCCTTGGTCCAAGTCCAAAGGCAAGGCCTCAAGACATAGACAGGAGCACCAATTTCCAAAGGTAAGAGAAGATAGATGTAACAGAACAGGCAAATAGAGCAAACTTGCCCCTTCCTCTGCCTTTTTGTTCTATCCAGGCCCTCAACAGATTGCATGATGCCCACCTGCATTCGTGAGGGTAATCTTTAAGTCTACCAACTCAAATGCTAACCTCTTTTAGAAACACCCTCACAGACACACCCAGAAATTATGTTCTACTAGCTCTCTGGGCATTCCTTAGCCCAGTCAAGTTGACATGGAAAATTAACCATCAGAGACACTTTAAATTGCTCACTTATAGCTTGGGGGAGAACTGGTTTAGTAAGTGTGAAAATTAAAAGGTTTTAGTTGACTGTAGCTCAGTGTATATCAATATCACGAGAAGGTTGCCAAAAAGAGAAGGAAAGAAAAAAGCACAATAAAGCAGCTTTAGTTTAGATTAATAGAGGCAAACTGTCTGGAGTGAGCAAGGTGAGGGGTCTATTCTGCCTAATCTGCACAAGTCAGATCACTCCTGGAATACTGTACTCAGTTCTGGGCGTGGCTCTGAACTGGACCTGGCATCCTGGGACACAAATGAAGATATGAGTCTCTGCAGCAACCCCCTCCCCACTTGTTTGGAGGTTTCTATAATCCCAGCTCCAAACCTATAATTCTTTCAGCTCTTATCTCTGAAAAGCATGGAATGTGTCCAGAGGTGGATCTACTTTGATGCTTACAAAGCTGAAGCTTCAAACTTCTCTCTTGCCTGGGTCCCTTCTAAGGTATTGGATGTGCCCTGCCAATCTGTTTGCATGGTTGCATATTTTTGCTAAATTTATAAACCTAAGATAGTATAACTGTAATCAATTAAGACTGCTATCTCATTTACATCATACTTCCTTCCACTTGTGTTGGGTGTCATGGAGGGGTGGCTGTTATTTTTTTTAATCTTCTGAAGGGGAAGTTGAGGTGCCAAGCATTTTCAACTGAGTTAAGTAGCATGAGGGTATGTAGTTTGATGGCATTTCTAATTGTATTTAGGTTCTTGCTAGCCTTTTGGTGTAAGCATGACTTTAAGGAATACTCTTAACTTCCATGGTACTGACTTACCTTGCCACCATGTAACAAAGGTACAAGGCCAGAAATCATATGGTGATATGACTAGATCCTACATAGCCAAGAAACAAAAGAAAGTGGGAAATAAAGGAGAAACAAGATTTGAAGCGTACAGAGACATAATCCAGTGTGTGGAAATATTTTCCAAGAATCAGACACGAAAAATTATAAGTGGAGGATTGAGTTTCGTCCATGCTTAGACAAAATAGAGTTTCCTTCCTGTAAGATGGTATAAAACATGTTACACCCCATGCAGTAATGACATCTGTGACACGTCGGTAAATGAGGGTCATCTTGTCAAAGAGTATTTAAGATTTGTCTCTGAACAAGGATGCTTGAAGTGTCCCCCAATATTACAGCTATTGTAGGAAATAACTTGATATACATGACATTAACATCACAAGTTGTGATGCTCGAATAAGCATTTGAAAACTCTTAATATGACACGAGTTTTGGTTAACCATGTTCTCTATCAAAAAAGGCATTACAAAATTTTTATCATATGAAAAGTCAATCAAAGATTATGCAGCCAAAAAAGTGGGGGTTAAAAGTATTACAGAGGGGCATCAGGAAGTTAAGGAATTAAAATATATGCTATTTTTCTGGTTTGTCATATTTGTCAGTTTTTAAAATTTGCATTTTGCTGTGACTTCCTTCTTCATTCTAAATAAGTGTTCACTTTGTACTTAATCTGGTGTTTATAAATTTATATTATATTAAATTTATATTAAAATTATATTATATTAAATTTATATTTTTAAAGAAAGCCCCTGAATTGTATAAACTATAGGATTCACAGAACCTACATCCACCCTGGCTGGGTTTCACAGTAGTTCAAACACAAATGTGGGCAGTGTCTGGCAAAAGAGCTTATCATATAGGAAGCGAGATGAGACACATTCATCCCAGAAGACTGGAGAATGTGACAAGGCATTCAAGAGAAATATTCACCAATTGACCTGAAGGTTCAGGAGTCTCCGAGGACACCTTTATCAACATCTCAGCTCTCCAGTCTGCCCATCTCTCTGCATTCATAATTCTTTTTCTAAAAGGAAGATTCCTTTAAAAAGAACCCACTTTTCCCTATTACAAACAACACCCTCAGAATGGAACAACTACGTTTCTCTTACACTGTTTTCTTGGCCTGGAATGTCCCTCCCCTACGTGACTTATAGGGTGAGTCCTCAGCAGTGTCGTAGAAGGTCAGTGAGTTCCAGACTACCTCCCAGGCTCCCTCACTCACTAGCTACCTGACCGTGGTTAAGTCATTTGACCTTTCTTCACCCCTACAGTAGGGATTAAAATGCCAACTTCAAGGGCTATTGAAAGGTACTAAATGAGTTAATGTATATAAAACAGGTATCAACTTTAAAGCTCTGAACAAATGTTAGATGTTATTACTACCCATCCTTCAAAGCTCAATTCAAATGCTACCACCTTTATGAAGTCTCCCCTCACCCCCACCCCACTGATCATTCCTTACTTTGTGCATAATACTTGCTTCTCTGTTTTTCATATATTTCATTTGCTGGTTTATTATTGTTAAGTCATTCATTTATTTATTCACTCATTCTTTTATCTCATAAATATTTATTGAGCTGCCCTCTGTACCAGATACAAGCTTTTTCCTACATTGCATTTATAAACTGGGCAGAGGCTGTCTTATTCTAATTTGTACCCCCTAGAACACAAATAAGCTCATTATATTGCACTCACTAAGGACTCAGTAATGGTTGTTTACCTGGGGTGACATTTGAGCTGTGCCTTGAAAGATGGGGAGGATTTAGATCAGAGGGGATGGAATCAGAGGGGATGGATATTCTCAGGAGATAGGTCATGAGCCCTGCTTCCTCCAAGGTATTGGTTCCACCCTTTTAGAAAAAGAATTATGAATGCAGACATTAGAATCATTTGGAGTGAACTGTAAAATGGGGATGCCTGAGCCCCCTTCCAGAAATTCTGCTTTAATTGGCCTGGAGTGAGGTCTGTGCATCCAGTTGTTTTTAAAGCTCCCAAGGTGATTCCAATGTGCAGCTGGGTTTGCTATCACTGCTCTGTGGCAATTTTATTTTTTGGTGACTGAGACATGCTTCTAGCAAATGCCCTTAGTTTCTTGGCCCATCATGAGGATGATTCTGGGGTCACAAACCCTACTTAATATCCTGGTGCCTGGATCTTGTGAGGTCATTTGTGTTTCTGGTGCACCTGCCAAAAGCCAGGTCAGGAATACTGCTAATAGCCTTCTGGTTTATTGTTCAATTAACTCCATTACGTCACTGAAATGACTAACAGGTGAGTCAGGGAGATACAGCCACGCCAAGACTACACATTCTGCCATGTTACACACCTTTCTAGAACCTTCTGGCCTCTACCACCAAGGACTGAAAAACAAAAAGACTGACCCACCCACACAAGAACTAAAAAATTCTTCAGAGTCCAGGCCCCACTCCGTTTCTTCATTTCCTCTCACCTTCTCTAAGTCTCTAATTGAATTTTACACCTCATTTATGTGTTTTTAGTCAGCTCATCCTTTGTTTTCTTTTTTTTCCTCCCCTTGAACAGCTTCCCCTCCAGGTTCACCACCTGTGATTATGCCTCCATGCAGACCTGCCGAGCTACATTTAATAACAGGGGCGCTCCCCTGACAGCGTCGTTGATAAAGGTGGTGGGAAAGGTTCTTTCAAGGGGTGCGCTCAGCAGAGAAAGCCTCTCCTGGTATCACAATCCGATATGTTCCAGGCTCCACCTGTAATTATACCTTCTCAACCTCATTTATCCACCTCCCTTTCAGAGGAAAACTATAGCGGGTGACACTCACCTCCCCAGTGGGGGCAGGCACCCGACTCCTTAAGCAGAGCAAGCAGGAGTTTTGGTTGGGAAATTAGTATTTCATTCTTTATATGCCCTGCGGGTGCTGTCACTAACAGAGAAAGAGTTCTGGCTGCACTCATTTATTCAGGCGGTAAAAACAACAAGCTTTACCTTTATAGGGGGCTTGTTTCCAAAAGAAATTATGCCTCCATTACGGGCCATTTTAGACCATTAGTGATATGTTTGCATTTTCACAAGAATGTTTACCTTTTCCTGCGGGGAACAGAGGGCCAGTCAGCACTGTTCATGAGTTAGTAACTGTGATCAAAGCTCACGACTTTAGCCCAAGGAACCAAAAGTTAGGTTTTGGAATTGAATTTCAACTCATTAATTGGCTCTGCAGGTGCCTTTGTTTTTCCTTTCCACTCCCTAATTGCCTGTGTGTGTCTTGGGCTGACCTCCCCGGGTGCTAGAGAATTCTAAACAAGGAAAGGAGAGCAAACCGTCCCAGGAGTGGTGTCTCTCTCCGTAAACTGAAGGTTTACTATTGAGACTCTCACCAAAATTCTTTTGTCAGCTGGATGTGTTACTTTACTCTCTATGCCTTAGTTTTGGCTTAATTATGCTGCCTGTGTGTTATGTGCCTTTGAGTTGGCTCTGACACCTGGTGACCCTATGAGTGAATGATGTCCACAGAGTCCTGTCCTCAACAGCCTTGCTTAGCAACTGTAGACTAGTGCCTATGGCTTTTTTTTATGGAGTCAATTCATCTCATATGTGGTCTTCCTATTTTCCTGCTGCCTTCTATTTTTCTCAGCATTATTGTCTTTTCCAAAGAACCCTGTTTCTCATGATGTGCCCTAAGTAGGAAGGTTTCAGTTTGGTCATATTTGCCTCCAGCCATGTTTCAGGCTTAATTTACTCTAGGAGCCACTTGCTCATCTTTCTGGTGGCCCAGGGTATCCACAGAGCTCTTCTTCAGCATTGTATTAAAATGAATCTTTTTTTTTTTTTATATCAGCCTTCTTCACTGTCCAACTTCTGCATCTGTACATAGTAATTGGGAATATGAGGGTGTGGATGATCTTAGTCTTGGTCTTGAATGACACATCTTTGCTCTCGGTGCTTTTTCCTAATTTTTACTATGTTTTTATGTGAAGATTAGGCGAGATAATGTATATAAACTCAGAGAGTGCATGTAAGAGTGTATCTGCTCATTAACTGGAAGTTATTTTTATTTTGGTGTTCTTTTTTTACCTTAGTATACAAGTGGAGACATAAGTCCTATCTGGATGACCCTTCTCCCTTCTTCTTCCTCGGAAGGAACAAATGAAGAAATACACAGAGGCCTTCTGAAATCTCCATGAGAAATTGATAGTTAAAGGGCCCCCTTGATGCTTTTCAATCCATTTTCCCACCTATGGCAGAAATCTCTCCAAGTCATTTCTAGTGGGAGAATCTTTCACCTTCTACTTGATTCTTCCAGGGCCAGAAATTTACTACTTTTCAAGGATGCCTATGCTATTTTCAGAATTTAAAAAGTTCTTGTTCTTATTAATCTCAAA